>NC_090922.1:658550023-658853053 GCF_040938575.1 Ambystoma mexicanum
AACTGGATGGTTGAGCTGAAACCCAATCAATCCTTGATAGTGTGAACGGAGAAAGGCAGAGACAGCACAAGTCTGGAAAGGCAGTGTGAATGCGAGATTGCCGGAAACAGCTGACAGCAAGTTAAGAGCCAGGACAGTTGAATAGCTTTGGTAAAAGGCCAAAGTCAACATAAAGGTATGGATGGAATAGATGAAATATAGGAGGAGTGAAAGAGAGTGTGAGAGATGCTGTGGTACAGAATTGTACCGAGACAAACCGAGGCAGCCTATGAGTACATGGAAATAACTGCCCGAGAGATGGGCGGACAGATCTGCAACAAGGAAAGTAGCAGGAAGAAAAACAGTGACCAAAGGCACCAGAGTTGAAAAACGAATAAAAGAGCTGTAGTCCAGTACGGAAACTGCACTGTCATGCAGCAGCGCAGTCCAAGAGGGAAGACAGATACAACGTGCCGTCCAAACAGAACGGAGCGTAGAAGTAGTCTAGGCGGACATCTCAGGTGAGGACTGGACTGTGAGTTGTGGTTCTTGGGTCACATTCCTAATGCTTCCACCTTTGCCACAATTCCCAGGGGCTGAACCTAACACGTACCAAATTGACATTGTCACCACCCGGCCCCCTCCCACCATCATTGTGGCTTTGAAAGCTAAAGGGTGCAGGCTACCGTCTACAGCATGAAGTGCATCAAACACGTATACAGGCAATACATGAAAAAACATCACAATCAACTTCAATAAATGCAAAGTTAAAAAATGTACTCACCAAAATTGTTTGCAGACATGCCGTGGAGAAAACATCCATAATCCCCACTAGGGGTGTAAACACACATAGTACAGCAGACTGGCCACAGATATAACCAAAGTCCAATGCCCTTATGTAATTTGGTGTCACACCGAACCATCCTTGCAAGCCCATGGAAAGGGGAAGCAGGAGTGGCCTATGTGTCTGGACCTCAAGCCACAAACACATACACGAGACAAGCTTGAATGGGCCCAGCTGGAACACACATTGGATGTTTTCAAAAGCCACAAAGTACCACACCGTCACATGAATGCACAATAGACGAACAATATTATTTTTTTAAAAATGGCCTCATACGACCAGGAGGGTGGGGGGCACCCAGGAGGGGGGAGCTACAGGGTGCACCTCAACACCCACATGCGATGATGTTCAGATAAAAAAAAAACCTCCATGGGCTCAAAGCCTGAACGGCCCGGCCTGTGTGGGAGATAAGTCGTCGTCATACTCACCCTCTGGATGGAAATCAAAAGGTGGAAGTGGCACAGTTGCCTGACCGTGCCTATCCGTAGCTTGCCCTCAATGGCAGCAAACATGCGGGTCTGGTAAACCTAGTCCTGTGGGGCTATGGCACGTAGGTCAGCATGCAGCACCTCACATGATACGCATGCTTCCTCATGCAAGGTAGCACATGTATGAAAGAGTTCTGCCTGCATAGCCTCACATGACATCTGGAGCACTTCTCAGCATGCACATAGCTCAGCCGAGATGGTGTTCTCAAGCTGCTCCAACCTCTCTTCTGACCGCTGCCTCTGGGACATGTTGAGCACTCCCAGAGTAGATCTGAGGGATTGGTGATTTGTTTTTATTTATATAGCGCAGACGAGGCCCAAGGGCAACCGTGATCATCCCTCAGGGCCTCCCTGTGTGCCTCTGCTTGAGCAGCAAGTGCCTCGCCCAGAGACACCATTTCAGCCCGGTGTGCCCTGTCTGAGGCCTCCATGCCCAGCCTGAGTGAGCGTCCCGTGGACTGCACTGCCTGCTGCTGGAGCTCCACCTGCCTATTAGGGGGGAGCACGGATTGGGCCACATGTTCCATGCCTTGAGCGATCTTATCAATAGCTGCCCCCTGTTGCTGTGAACTGGCATACATGGATTGATCCCACTCACTATACCCCAGTGGTGCATGGCCACCGGTTTGCTGGACATTACATCTGCGGGACCCAAGGAGCCGTGGTCCTTGCTGGATTGGCACCACCTTCGGCTGCAGGACTCAATCCCTCCGTTGACATGATGCCCCAGGCACATCAGCAACTGGTGTGGAGTGTGACCGTGCGTCCAGGACCACCACAGGTGGACAGTCCAACACTCTCTGGCCCCTCAGTGCAGGTGTCGCAGACAGAAGATCATCCACATCAGGATCACTCACCGGCAATGAATGGACATGATGCGCATCCAAATCAACATTGTGCTCAGAGTGATCATCAGAGCTTGACTGATTGCCAGCCCTGGACACGATGGTCTGGAGCACAAGTGGGTTCTCGTGGTTTACCACCCCACGACCCCCACTTGTGCCGGGTTGCTGATGTAAAAGCACCCCCGTGTCTGGAATGACATCACCATCCTCTGGTTCCATTGTGTCATCACCTGTAATGTGAACAAAATGAGTACACATGTCAGTAGCACATAACCCACACACACATAGACATCACATCGATAGCCAACGCATGAAGCAGACATGTCACACACAACTCAAATTCAGGCATGCATCCAGTGGCATTGATATGCAATGGCATCCCGAAAGCAGAAATGGATGTGTGTAAATTGCAACGCCCACACATGTACTGAATGTAGTATATCACCTCCATCACACACCACCTCTGGCAGGCACATATCACAGGCAGAAATGACAGATGGCAACAAAGAGATGGCACGTAGCATAAGCATGTTTGAACAGCCAAATGGCCACAGCTGCAAGTGAATCAAAACACACCATGACACACGTAATATGCATGTACACATGCATCACTAAACCATCATCACCGATATAGCTACATCCATCTGCAGCTTGGCCCATACCAGGCGTCATGGGCCCTGAAGACATAGTGAATGTCCCGAGCAAAGCGAGAGCCTACAACGAGGTATGAGGGACCATAACACCCAGTACGGTCCGTGCTGCCGGTCCATGAAGCCTCCAGAACACCCTTCAGGGCCTGATTCAGTACTTTGTGCATTGAATGTGTCAAAAAAACCTTATTCAGTGTGTCAAATCACCACACCCAGGCTCCACCAGATTTGCTAAGTGGGCCTGGGCGTACACGTACTGCACGACAGTGCACCTTCAGGATTGTGCCCGTTGAACATAACGGGCGCAATGCTGAAATCTCAGCAGCATTAACATAAAATAACCACATATTAGTTATTCAACAAAAATGCAGCTGAGAACATATGTATACATCAACACCTCCACACACACCTAAGTAGCTGCAATGTTGCACTACACAATGTTGAAGCTGCTTGCATATGTATATGTGAAAGTGTTCAAATACACCCATATGGTGTATATGAACAGCATCCTATAGAGCAAAGCAAGCAGCTCCGATGCTGCTTGCTTTGATGTATGTGAAAGTGTACAGATACACACACATGCAGGCAGCTCCACAGTAATTACAACCCAATTGGCAGGCTTTAATCAATCTGAGGCCTGTACCAGTTAATATATCCCGCAGATTGACCCATCAACTTTGCTATACACCCGCTAGGGTGTTCCTATACAGAGCACATTTGTCACAGGATGCAGCTGTGCAAGTGCGTTTCATAACAGTGAAGGTATGAAAATCTGAACATACATGCCAGGTCACTTTGACATTGCAGCAGTGAGTAGGCATGTAGAACGGTGTAAAATGGCTCAGAAGTGGGTGGGTGCAGTGCAGAACATGTGTACGCTACCAACAATCTACATCAACAACTACGTTTTGATGTCAATCACTAAACATGACGGCAGTGTAAGGGCAGGTTCTGCCATCATGTGCAATGTGCATGCACTGGGTTGCATGGCTACAGATAACCCCCCGCCCCCATTAGTGAAAATGCATGGCAATGAAAGGTTGACCACAGAACTGTGTATTGGCAGACAGTGTTGGCTAGCGTCAATTGCATCATCTCAGTCAACTGGCACCACAGCAGATGAGAATGGGACAGTAAGCAGGACACATGATAAACCCTCAGTAGTAAACCCATTCATGCACAGGGCACTACACCAGTCGAACAGAGTCAGGGGGCCTGCAACAGGGGGAGGACTGTGCCCCACACAGACAATGACACCCTAAACATGTGCGTGATGCAGGACTGAGCCAGAGTGAGCATGGAATGGATGACCAAATGCCATGATACGTATGTAATCCTGGACATGTACTACAATGATCATCCTGCCAAGGACACATAGGGGCATGCATGGAATGCATATGGAGCATGAATGGGCACTCATGTCCCCAGGGAGCATCTGCCATCTGCACAGACCGAGTGAGACACCCTGCATCAAGGACAAAGGATGTAACCCACAGTATGTGTCTCACAGGTTCACAGTGGGAAGTGTGCATGTACACAGGAGCGTGGAACAGGCTATTGCAGAAGTCCAACAGGTTACCCACCAGTGCCATGGTGAAAATGAGGTGCAGGGGGGCGTAGGGGCAAGGAAGGAGGCACGCGTGGAGTACCCGCATGCAGGCTGACATGGACATGCACGTCAGTCATGCGATGATATAGTCCGAGTGCTGTGTGGAAAGACACCACAGGCTACATGCAGAAAGGTCACTGAGCTGGAACATGGACCGGAGGGGCAGCCGGGTAAGTAGGGTGCATTTGTGGTGTTGAGGACAGTCCCCGTCTGCTTCACATGTCCAGCATGCATCACAACAGGCACGCATTATTGAAGCATTGCATGACTCGCACATGAGAACCATGTACACATAGCATGTAGTGGAGGTCAAGCACAACACATCACACAAGCAAACCACACATGGGCTGGACAAACACGCAACAAAACTCACCGGACGGGGCATCATAATCCTGCATCTCTCCCACTCCTTCGACCAATTCTGCCATGATGAACTCTGCAGCGATCACCTTGTGCAGACTGAGTTCTTCCTCCTCAGGTGCTGGCCCTCTGCCAGTCACCTTAGTCTTGGCATAATTGGAGGCAGGCTTTTGCTTAGCACAGCGTCGGAGGTCATCCCAGCGCTTTTTGCAGTCCTGAGCTGTGCGCACCTCATATCCAAATGCACTAACACCATCCGCAACATGCTTCCAGTGTTCCCAATGCTGGGCAGGCGTAGTATGGCAATTTGGGCCCACTAGCATATTGCGTTCGTGTTCCGACACGTAGCCCACAAGGAAGTCCAGTTCCTGCTTGCCTAAAGGCTTCTTCCTCGACGTGCCGGAGGCCGGAGCTATATCTGGGATCCCAGCCTCTTGCGCAGGAGCAACCTTCCTCCTCTTGGGCAGTAGGGGCAGTGGAACTAGGACGGAAGCCCTGAATTGCATCAGTGGCTGCTGGGTGCTCTTGACAGGACCCAGCGCATCAACAGCCGCTGTGCCAAGGTCTGTGACCGAGACTGTCCTGGCTGGTAGACTCACAGCCGGGGTGGTGTTGGCTGCATCTGCCCATGCAGTTGCCAACACCCGGCTGCTCGGGGCAGCAGATGACAACTCTGCCCCAGGGACATGTCCCTCAGTCAGAGCATCCCTGAGCGCACATTGCTTGTGCCTCCTGACCACCTGGAATTCAGCCTGGGAGTCCCCAAGTGCCAATGCCTTATGTGCTGGCTGGCCCTGAGCCTGGTTGGTGGTCGCCACAGCTGCACCTGCAGCTACCACTACCGTTGGGCCTGTGGCAGTAGATGAAACTGACTGCCGGGTCACATGGGTGCCATTGTCAGATGCAAGAGCTGCATCTCACGGAGCCGCAGGGGGTGGTGGAATGACTGCACCAACACGTGGCAGAACATCCTGCCGAAGTGGCGCACATCCGCCTCTTCTCCCTCTGCAGCCACCCTGGCCACCCCAGACTCGCTGGTCACCCCGGCCATATCCCTGACCACGCACACCATGTGGAGGACACCCAACTGAGGCGCCCCTCACCTTTCGTAGCCTCGCAACCATGGCACGGATGTACTCGTGCCAATAGGTGGTGTACATGACAATTGTCCTGGGCAATTGGGGTGAAGGGTGCAGGGTGCGTGATGTAAATATCACCCCTGTGCTCCTGCAAGGCTGTATGCGACCCCTGTGAGAAAATAATGGGTCACGCAATGCTCAGGCACCCCCAAATCTGCAATAAAACTGTGCACACAACCCCCGTTAGGCCACGTGTGTGGAATTAACATCCTGCGGTATGCAGTGGCACCCAGGGACACAAAATAAGCGGACGCGTGGGACACACAGGCTACGATGACCTCAAAAACGGGTAAGTGATACACAGGGGCACCCGCAGTGGGAAAAATAGCGTGCGCGACTCACCTTCTGACAAGCGTGGAAAAGAAAAACACACATAGGCAAGATCCCCACCAAAAGAAGAGGTACGTCCTCGATCCGCTGTGAAGTGATGGCGTTTGAAACAACAAGAAGTAGCAGCACACTCGTCAGTCTCCACGAAAAGCACATACAGCGAACTGCTGGCCCGCGCTCACCTTTAACCCGTGCCGAGGGAAACGCCTGCGTGTGTCATGTCACTTACACACTTAGGCCCTTTCCTCAAATTACACGCATTCACACACGGACGTGCTGTTTTTGCACATGCAGATTCAGTCTGCAACCGTGCCGAGGGAAACGCCCGCACACATCACATACGCGCTTAGGCCCTTTCCTCGAATTACATGCTGACGTGCTGTTTTTTCACATGTGGGTTCACTCTGCATCAAGCTGGCCACGCGACGACACATGGAAGACCACGCTCCTGCCAAGAAGGCCATTTTCCTGCCCCTCAAAGCACCAAGCAGCCTCCCACGAGCCATCTGCTGCTGTCTACCTGCCTGCTGGCAACGTGCCCTGCTATTTGGTGCCTGCACATCAGCCATCTGCAGGGGTCCAGTTGCTGTGACCACCCCTGCTGGAACTGAAGACTTCCGACTGGTGTTTCATCACTCCACAGCCCAGCACCAGGACCCAGTTGCCCACCCACACCTGCCTCGGGGGTTGCCATGTCGGGCCAAACTCCATCTGGGGCCAGTGGCGACCCCCAGGCAGAGAGGCAGAGGGCTGCCAGCTTCACTGCAGGAGAAGTTGGTGGAGCAAGACCTGGTGCATTATTATGCCCTCTTCGGACGAGCATGCGCCGACATGGAAGGATGGGAGAGGATCTGGTGGGCATTGTGGTTGCCATCAACGCGGAGGGGGTGGCAACCGTGACCTGAAACACATCCATAAGCGCTGGGAGGACTTCAGGTCCAGGACCCTCAGGACGGCCCGGCGCCTCTTGGACGCAGCGGGGAGCCGGGTCCTGCTTACCACCGACCAGATGAGGGTCCTGGAATGCATTCGCCCAGTGCTTCACATCAAGGTCCTCGAGAGGCAGACCCGTCTGGAGTTGAGCTGTAAGTGTCCATGCATACTCATTGGACACAGTGCATGTTGAGGTGTGGCAGGAGTGTGTAGCTTGGACATATGTCTGACATGGCCCATGTATGGATGTGTGTGTGCAGGGGCATGCCCGTGCTGCATGTGAGTCCAGTCATGTGTGATGCACATCAATGGTGTATGTGTTCCAATGCATGATGCCCAACTGCATGTGGAGATGCACACGTTTGCATTTCTGGGTATGTACTATGCCATGATTGGGGTGTGACACGTGGATGCTGGTCCCACCTTCATGTACGTGCACGGTGTAAATGTGCGTGTATGACTGTGAGACGCCATGGATGCATGTGACCCGGACATGTGGGTACCTGATTGGCAGATGTGACTTAGTTCCCGATGATTGCACTGTGACAGGTGGTGGAGATGTACAGATGCATGTCTGTCTGGTGGCATGTGTGTATGTGATCGGCACTCCCCATGTTGCTTGTGATGTCATGCCAACCTTTGGTTATTCATGCAGTTACGTGTGTATGGATGCTGATGGCTGTTGCACGATACCAGTTCATTTGTGCATGTGTGTGGGTTCAAATGATATGAGTGTTGGGGAGTGTGATGCCATCTGTGAAGTTTGACACTGCCACTCATGTGCAACTGTCATGTGTGTAACAGACCATTGTACAGTGCCCTGATGCCTGTGTTCTATCTCTCCCTGTCTGCAGCGTCGACTGATGAAGAGGGCGGTGACAGTGCTGTGGAGCACAGCGTCAGGGATGCAACCGCCAGCTGGAGACGCAAATCCCGGCTCCCCTCCCAAGTAATCATATCTTCCGGGAGTGAGGAGTCTGGGGCCACGTCCATGGCCGCAGCTGCCGAGGGAATGTCCAAGAGGCGGAGGCTGGAGGTGGACTCCTCGGCAGCAGAAGGGGCAGCTAAGCCCCCACAGGGGCCTATGGAGGAAGACGGCACAGAGTCATCCAGGTTGGTGGGGGGTTTGGTTTAGGAGGAGGCCCTGACAGCCCCACGCACGGGGCCTGGAAGGGGGGATTCCACTGGTACTAATGGTGCAGTCCAGGGGGGCAGGGACAGGAGGCAGCACAGGCCACCGCGGAGGTGGTTGTGTGTAATCCTGTCCCTGATCCTGTGACTGCATCATCCGGCACCAGCAGGGTTGCCTTTGTCCAGACCCGTTTTCAGGGAGGGGATGCGCGAACAACAACTGGCCTTCCTCTCCCTGAGGACATGGCAATCCGTGACCAGATGGAGTCTGTCCTAGCTGGTTTGGCGTTGCGAACACGTGGTATTCAGTATGACGTGCAGGGTTCTCGTCAGGTCAATGCACGTCATTTCGAATATCTGTTTGGACGCATCAAACTACTAGGACAGGTCATCTGCACTGGGTTTCTCTGTGTGCTGGAGGTTCTTGCGACCCCCTCCTCAACTGAACCCCCTATGCGCCAGTCATCCTCCGTGCCATCTTCCCGCCCAAGTATCACCTGGGCCCCCTGTGGAGCTGCACCTGAGCCAGCGGCCAGGCTGGTAGAGGACACATCCATGCCACAGTCAGGAGTCGGAGATCCAGCAGGGGTGGCCACCCCACCAACTGGACCCCAGCAAATGGAGGACATGCAGGCATCAACAAGCAGGGCACATGCACGACGGCACCGGGGATTCCATCAGCCTGGATGATGCAGTGGTGCCAGAGGCAGTTGCATTGGAGGCAGCAGCAGGCTCAGCGTGGGAGGCATCATGGCTCGGGGCCATCAACATCCCAGGAGCAGGCATCGGCCGGCGGGCAGGCGGACCCAGGATTGGGAGCATCTTCCGTGTGGAAGAGGTTGGGCCAGCAAATAGATGCAGAGCACCAGCAGGTGGAGAGAGCATGGCTCACAATGGTCAGGGCGGAGAACTCCATGCACCGGGCTTTGAGGTAGGCTGAGTGCCTCGAGGCAACTCGCAGGGAGTTGGAGGATACCATGGCTGCATCCCTGCAAGACCTCGAGGCCAGGGAACAGGCTCACCTCCGGAACATCGACGTGGAGTTCGATGATGCCCTGGCCTGGGCCATCAAAAAGTGAGCCGTTGGACTAGCCTGCTGCCTTTGTATATAGGTATTTAGGTTTAGGTTTCATTTTGTTTTTTTATGATTTGGAGTACAAAGACCTTGCTCCACTTTTTGTATATAGTTGTGTTTTACATAGGGTTTTTTGTAGGGTTCATTTTGTTTTGGTATCGTGGACCCTTCAGACTTTCATTGTAAATAGTTCTGGACATGTACATACTTTCTTTTTTACGTCATCCCATGCAGTAATGTTTTTTTTAATGCTTTTTCAATTTTGGATTTATTTCTATGGACTTTGGCGATGGACCACTTCTCAGTTTTCATGTCTTGGATTTTGGTTTTTACTTGGATTTTACTTTCTTTTTGGTATTGCATTCATAATTTCTTCATTTGCATGTGTGGTTTTGATTTTGTCATTTTGTTTTCTTTTTAATACATTTCACAAATCCTCATTATTGGTGTGGTCTACTCCCATTAGTTTTGTGCATGTGTCATTGTCCATTGCCTCTGTCATGTGTCACCACTGTGTGGCTCTGTTGGACATGTCTTTGGGTGCATGCGTGTGCTTTTTTGAATGTCAAGGTGTGGTACTTATATTGGGGAGTCGGTACAATATATGGTTGTGTGTTTGGACTGGGGTGCTCCGGCGTGGGGTGGGATTGCATTTCTGACATGGGCCTCTATTCTGACAGCACGTTGGGTGGGGGACATGAGTCGGGGCCTGCTGGCAGGTTGCCGTCATTGGGGTGGGGTGGGGTGGGGTGGGGGGACATGAGTCGGAGCCTGCTGGCAGATTGCCGTCATTGGTGGTGTGGTTGGGGGACATGAGTCTGGCCTGCTGGCAGGTTGCCGTCAATGGGGGTGGGTGGACATGAGTCGGGTTTTGCTGGCAGGTTGCCATCAATGGGGGTGGCTTGGGGGACATGAGTCAGGGCCTGCTGGCAGGTGCCTGTCACTGATGGGGGGGACATGAGTTGGGGCTCACAAGTGCATGGTGCCATGTGGGCTGCCTGCGGGGCATGGTCAGGGTGTATGAGCTGCTTGCGGGGCATGGTCAGGGGTGTAGGGTGGTCCCCTGTGGTGTGGGCTGCCTGTGGGGCATGGGGGGAGGGCACACCCGGGAGGGCCCACACTGTCAAATCGTGTGTAATGTGCACTCACATACCCCGGAATACATATGACCCGCTCGCGCCAGCGAAATCGCGTGTAATTCTCACTTGCGTACCCCGGAATACACGTACCCTGCTCCCGCCAGCAAAATCGCGTGTAAAGCACACTCGCATATCCCGGAATACACGTACCCCACTCCCACCAGCGAAATCGTGTGTAAAGCACACTTGCGTACCCCGGAATACACATAACCTGCTCGCACCAGCGAAATCGTGTGTAATTCTCACTCGCGAACCCCGGAATACACGTACCCCGCTTTTGCCAGCGAATTCGCATGGAAAGCTCACTCACATACCCCCAGATTCGCGCAGCAGTGTGTTGAGGAGCCACATGCACCCCCTGCAGGCAGCCCACACCACAGGGGACCACCCTACACCCCTGTCCATGACCCGCAGGTAGCCCATCACCCCTGAACATGCCGCGCAGGCAGGCCATCCACCTTCCACATGCCCCGCAGGCAGCCCATCCACCCTCCGCATGCCCCGCAGCCACCTCATCACCACTGGACATGCCCAGCAGGCAGCCCATCCACCCTCGCCATGCCCTGCAGGCAGCCCATCACCCCTGGACATGGCCAGCAGGCAGCCCATCCATCCTCCCCATGCCCTGTAGGCAGACCATCCACCCTCCCCATGCCCCCCAGGCAGCCCATCCACCCTGACCATGCCCTGCAGGCAGCCCATTCACTCTGACCATGCCCGCAGCCAGCCCATCACCCCTGGACGTGCCCAGCAGGCAGCCCATCCACCCTCCCCATGCTCCGCAGGCAGACCCCATCCACCCTCCCCATGCCCTGCAGACAGCCCATCCACCCTGACCATGCCTCACAGCCAGCCCATCACCCCTGGACATGCCCAGCAGGCAGCCCATCCACTCTCCCCGTGCCCCGCAGGCAGCCCATCCACTCTCCCCGTGCCCCGCAGGCAGCCCATCTATCCTCCCCATGCCCAGCAGGCAGCCCATCCACCCTTCCCATGCCCCGCAGGCCGCCCATCCACCCTCCCCATGACCTGCAGGCCTACCATCCACCCTCCCCATGCCCCGCAGCCATCCCATCACCCCTGGACATGCCCAGCAGGCAGCCCATCCATCCTCGAGAGGATTTGGTTGTGTAAAAAACAATATTCTGTGTATATTTATTTTTTCATGAAAAAAGGGTTTATACAATCACATTTAATTAACTCGCTTAACATCCAAATCAACTTAAACATTCTGTGTATATGGCCCTATATTGTCATATACATAATTCTTCATAGTAACAAATTCAACACAATATTTTCAACAAAAAATATTGCTTTAATGCAATATAGTGTTCAAAAAAATGTCCTGATATCCTTTGTCTGTTGTTTCAATCTATATTCCCATTTTGGGCTTCTAGGGTTTTAACCTAGGACTTCCACTACACGTTTCGGGCGATTGGTCTGCCCTTCTTCAGGTGGGGATATCAGAATTTCCCTGTCTTTATTCTACAAAGTAAATATATAAATAACTTCATTAGTTTCTCATTACTTCTTGAATTCATTTTACACATTATTTAGACTCTATGCACTTTACTAACCTTAGTACAATAAAACCAAAGAGCGGCAACACCTTGCACACTTCTATGTTATGGCAACATCTTTCCTCATATGTCTATTTATGCTCTTTCAGGAGTTCGAAACTGTCAAAAATAAAATGAGAAGCCCTGTTTCAATAATGTATTCTTAAAGTACAGGCACTCACACTAATGTTTTACATTTACAGATGTAGTATGATCACGAGTGGGACCAGTCGCTAAAATCAGCACTGGGCCCCACTCTGTGATCAATAATTGAGAAAGGTAAACTTCACTTCTGTTGTAGCACTCACCCATTAGTCAGGTCACAGTCACCTCTGAACCGGCCTTATGATGCCGTGTTAGATATCCAATAGTTGCACACAGTCCTCTGTGTGGCTAAATTCCGACTGTTTCTGAAAAGATTTTAATCATCGGGGTCACTTACTTATGCTTTATTGTCTATATTTTGTCTAGTAATTCATGAAAACACTGGGATAGTTCCTACCTGTCTTTTGTACTTGTTGAATTCGGTGCTGGAAACCGCCTGCTGCTCTAAGAGGAAGCACCGTGTCCTACTGCTGATGTTGAATACGAAGAGAGACTCCCTCGTGGCACAACGTCTCAGCGAGATTTCGTTCGCGTTGCCGTTTCTAAATAGACATATGCGTGTTACTTAAATTACACTAAACGGTCATGGTTCTAGTCACAATCTCATATTGTTTTTTACAAAAATTACCTCACTATATGTTAAGTTTATTAATATGGTTTGGCTGTTGTAATTCAGCAAAAAAGAGTGCATTTGTTTTGTCTTCCGTTTATAACGGTTGACCTCCGCAATTTGTTTAGCCCATCCATCCTCCCCATGCCCCGCAGGCAGCCCATCCACCCTGACCATGCCCTGCAGCCAGTCCACCCCTGGACATGCCCAGCAGGCAGCCCATCCACCCTCCCCATGCCCCGCAGGCAGACCATCCACCCTCCCCATGCCCCGCAGCCAGCCTATCCACCCTGACCATGCCCCGCAGCCAGCCCATCACCCCTGGACATGCCCAGCAGGCAGCCCATCCACCTTCTGCATTCTCTGCAGGCAGACCATCCACCCTCCTCATGCCCGGCAAGCAGACTCATCCACCCTGACGATGCTCAGCAGGCAGCCCACACCACTGGGGACACCCCTACAACCGCTACCCATGCCCCGCAGCCAGCCCACACCACAGGGGTTGTAAATGGGACTGCTAAATCCTGCATATTAAAAACATGTTCACTTACCTTTACATTCCTACTTTTCTGCCACTCCATCTTGCACATGTTGGGCCCGCCATGGAAATAGAAAAAGGCTAACTTTTTAAGCTCTTTTGCTTTTTGCATTCCCTGTTTCGCTCGGGCCGACCAGAACCGCTTAGTCCGATAGTTTGTCTCCAAATTAGGTAGCACATGTGGATCTTCTGTGCTTCATGGTGAACAGCAGAGGTGGAAAAGGCATTGCAAAACATTCGGCAGTTTATTGACTGCTGAATGAGTGCGCGAGGCGAGGAACTGTTACTGTAGTAGGTTTCAACCCTAAGAAACGTTACTGGGCTCAAGAAAAATCAGAAAATGAGCAGACCAACCGTGAGAAATAGAAAACATGAGACATTTTAAGACTTGAGGAGTGTTTTTAGTTTGGGTTATTTTGTGTCGCTTGCGCCCGCAATTAGCCGAAACTACCACATTATAGAACAGATAGGGAGGAATGGCATGTGAGGAGGGACACACAGCCTTGTAGGTGTTGTTTGGTTATTTGCCCATCCATTAACTGCCCATGGCCCATACTAATCCCTATTGCCATTCCCACCCAGTTCCTGCCCCTCCCTGCCCAAAACACCTCCACATGGGAACTCCCTGAACTCGCTTTAATCAAGCCTTACCATGAAACGTTCCACTCAAAGTGCCTGCCAGTGTTATTTCAAAGCAGTCTTATAAGAGTGAATTACTTAACTGGCATTGTAAAACCTGCTACTGGTGTGGAAAACACGTGTTACCAGGTCTGCCTTCAGCCACTTTATTTATAAGCACTCTGCGTGTCCTTCACTGAGGTCCTGTTAAAAACAAGCATTGGCAAAGCCAACAGTTGTGGCCTGTGTATAAGTATGAAGGCATTTACCAGGCCCTGCTATTAGATGCCCAGGTGCTCGTACCATTTTGCACCTGCTCCCATCAATGGCCAGTTAATAGCACTACAGCTGTGCCCAGCAAGTGTTTTCCCATGCCTATACTATAGGCATTGGCAATGCTTGTTTTAAATAAACGCTGGGTGTGATGGATTTTGAAAGAAGATGATCGCTGAGTGGAAACAGGTTCTAGGTTTTTGGTCTGTCTAAAATGGAAGTGTTGCAGTAGCTGGAAATGGAAGTGTGTTCTGTGATAGATCAATTTAAAGATCCAAGTCTTTCATACCAAGCCACATACCTTTCTGGTCTGGGACATTAGGATTTATCTAACACTTGCCATTCTTTTTACAGTCTCGAGGTGGGACACGGAAGGGGTCAGGTACCAGGAGCTGAAGTCTGAGTTAGCGGAGGTCCCTGCTGCCCGGCAGTTTCCTGAGGCAACCTCCCTCCACAAGAGTCCCGACGGCTCAGATTCTGGTTTGTGGATTACATTTTATTTCATCCATTCTCAATCTTTCCTCTCTGCGCCTCTTTCTTTTCCCCCTGTCTTTCTCACTCACTGCCCCATAGAAAACCCTGTACATGTATGCCAATGTCATAGGTGTTTAGTATAGCACACAGCTGTCATTGGAGTGACTTCACAGCAATATCTCCTTGTCTGAAAGTGGTTTCCCACTGTAATCCCTAACTTTTCAACATACAATGAACTACAACGTTAATATTCCACAGGCCCGCCGTAGGCAAAGAAATGTTTTTTTCAACAATCGAGTGCATTGCATTCGTTGTACAGACTGTATGGCGTAAAAATGAGTTTATGGAGTTTCCTTTGTGGAAACTGAAAAGGAAGAGCTCACAAACATTGCCTGAACACCTTTCTCTTGTCTTTTCATTTACAGAATGTGGGGATCTGGTCTGGGTTGGAGAGCCGGTTACATTTCACAAGGCAGAGAACATTGCCGGCAAGTATGGTGTGTGGATGAGAGACCCGGAACCCAAGGCGCCCTACACTTCCGAAACCACCTGGAGGGTCAATACTGTCAGCACCGACATCCGTCAAGTCTTCGAGTACAATGACATGGACCAGTTCATGAAGGGCTACCCCGCCAAGGTACATGTACTGCCAAGATCCATGGAGAGTACAGGGGCAGTTGTCTACAGGGGCTCCCTCTACTACCAGAGACGCAAGTCAAGGATCTTGGCCAAATATGACTTGAAAACAGAAAGCATAAGCGTTCAGAAAGAGCTGCCAGGTGCTGGCTACCATGGGCAATTCCCTTATTCCTGGGGTGGATACACAGATATTGACCTGGCTGTTGACGAGACGGGGCTCTGGGCAATCTACAGCACTGATAAAGCAAAGGGTACCATAGTTCTGGCCAAGCTGGACGCTGGCACCTTGGAAGTTCTGCAGACTTGGGAGACCATCCTCCGGAAGCAGTCGGTCGCCAATGCCTTCATGATCTGTGGCACCTTGTATACAGTCAACAGCTACTCTTCCCCCGATGCTGTGGTCAACTTCGCCTACGATACCAACACCGGCGTTAGCAGGCAACTGAATATCCCCTTTGAGAATCGCTACCGGTACAACAGCATGATTGATTACAATCCTACCGAGAAGAAGATCTTCGCTTGGGACAACTTCAATATGGTCCTGTATGACATAAGGCTGTCCAAGATGTGAAGACCTACTCCACAGAGTGCCTCCTGGATTTAGGCAGGAATGACAATAATTCCGCATGGACTGGACATCAGAGTGAGGAGCTGAGGACTGGGAGACGAACCACATAACCACATCCACCCTATTCCTACCCTTCGCGTACTTGTGCACACAAATGAATGCGATTCTATCCCACAACCTGGAAGGAAATCAGTGCTTAACGGCTAAGGATATTTGTGTACCCAGGAACAGCTTGCTGCTAGGAGGCAGGCAAGGTCTCTGGAGCACAGCTCATTTACAAACAGCAAAGACAACATTGATATTAGTGCAGTGTGTCTGTTATGTTATCCTGGCTCTTGTGTATTTCAGCCACCCTCCTCATTATAGGTTGTGTGCCTTTGTGTATACATATAGTTGTGTTCT
Source organism: Ambystoma mexicanum (assembly GCF_040938575.1). NCBI lineage: Eukaryota > Metazoa > Chordata > Amphibia > Caudata > Ambystomatidae > Ambystoma > Ambystoma mexicanum. Next base: position 658,566,332 of record NC_090922.1, read on the forward strand.
TATTACAGAACACTTAGCCACTGTTAAAAGTCGACAATAAGGTGGGTACAAATAGGTTACACTTTGGGAATACACCTCGCCAATCGGGACACATGAACAGTCCAGGGGAGTGGGCAATAGGTCGATCTGTGTCATGACAATTCCAAAATGCAGCCCACACACCTCGTGATACTAGTGTTGCAATGTGTATGTTCGTTATCGTTATGCAACAAGTCAGGGCATCACCAGCTAAAACCGGCCAGAGAGCTCAGCGAGTTCCATGCTCGCCTATACGACCCTGACTGGAATCCCAATGTGGCCGACTCAGCTCTTCCTTTTTCTTAGGTCGATACATTGGGTGATACTATAATATTACTGAGCATAGCAGCGGAGGGAACACGGCATGCTATGCCGTACAAAAATGTTATATTCAAACCAATGGAACTTGTGAGCAAAACTGTGAATTTGGCAGACAGGTGGGTGAGTGCACAATCATAGCCCCTGAGATGCAATGTCCCCCGTGTTTATAATAGCAACATTTCACCAGCAGCCTTCTTTCTGCATAGTCAGCAAATGCCCCAGCGTTGAGAGTCCGCCATCTTTGGAAAGTTACAGAACTGAATGGATCATTTCGTCCACATATTGCTTTGCTAAGGCGAAGAAGCACCAGAGTCAAGCTCGTGGCATCTGGAAGTTTCCATCTGAAACAAAAGCTCTCGAGGGAGACCAGCTATGCAAGTGCAATATAGGTCGGCACCTATTTCCAGAGACTTTAGCTACCTCGCCTGGTTAATCGACGCAGTACCGCGCCAGCCATCACGTGTCTCTCCGTAGCATTAGTACCATCTGGAGTTAACCCCAATAGGATGCCGTCAAAATAAAAGGCCTGATGTAGCAGGTGACAGGACTTTTCTCAAGACCACTTCACCTTTGAAATGCCCCAGCCCACAGCATTCAAACCATATCACCGGCGCCCACTGCTTCCAGGCTATCACACTTTGTTTTGTGCATATATAAGTAGGACATTTTTAATCCCATAACTCTTGAAGTGCTTAGACGTCTTTTGTATACGCCGTGCTGCGTTTCTGTGTAAATGCAGTTAACAGCAGCTTCGTGGCACTAAAAGATTTAATTAAAACGCTCGTCTTTCTGAGGGGGCGCTGTTGCGCACGCTGCAAATGGCCGCCTGATTGCTGAGCTCCCGCTCCACTGACAAATCCTGTTGGAATAAATCCGTCTTGGACCTGCCTAGCGTACCCAGGACACAGGCATCGCTGGCCCAAGTACTCGAGACCATCCCCTGCAACTCCTGTTTGCCGGTGACCGGGGAGGTCGGAGCTGTTCCGGCCCGAACATTAACCGGCCCCTGCGGCGGTCGAGGCCCGGAGTCGGATACCGGGGCGGTTCACTCGAGAGCCGCGGCTTTGGCGCTCGGAGAGGCCGCGTGGGGGAGGAGCCTGAGGCCCATTCCGGCGCCCGCTCTCCGTGCTGGGATCGCGCTGCTGAGCTTGCTGCTGGGGGAGCGGTCCTGGAAGACTTGACCCCGCGACCGGTTGGACACCCATCCTAGAGCGACGCCGCGCTTGGAGCTCCGGTGGGTCCAGCGGCCGGGCTGATCATTTTGGCGGGTTCCCGGCTGAAGGAGGGAATTGCATACGCCATAGCCCGCCTGACGGAGGTCCCCCGGGAGCGGCTCACATCCGAATAAGGTGAGGTGGACCCACCCGGCGCTCCTACATTTTCGGCTCGCAGCCATCTCCCGGTGAAATAACTTTCGGGGGCCGGAGGGGTTAACATACACCTACAGGATCACGAGTTGGCACCGCCGTTCCACAGCGGGTTTGGGGACGGTCCTTCAGACATATTGGGTGGCTTCCCTCAGGAGTCGGGGGTGAATCACCTCATCCCGTCCCGTTTCATACACACAGCACGAGGGTGAGACCACTCCATCGACACAGCCAATATAGCGGATATTATTATGGGGGAACCATCCAAGGCGGCAAGGGGCTCCAAAACCCCGGCAGGCAAGAAGAGGGGCCCGATGGACGCATACACGGGAAGTCAAAACACTGCTACGGTTGAGGAGCTCCATTCTTCCACTGAGGTGACCTCGAACCCTGAACCTGGCGATCACGTTGATAAATTAACAAAAATAGTTCAGAGTGGCTTCCTTTCTATTAATACGAAATTGGATGACATTGTCTCCACCATGGGCTCACTTAAGGCCAGAGTGGAGAAGGAAAGTTCACGTGTCACAGAGGTTGAAAACAGAATAAGTTCCAATGAAGATACCATCACACACCACACCCGAGATATCGCCCAGATCAAAGGAGACTTGGCCAAACTGCAAAACAAGTGCGAGGATCTCGAATCTAGATCAAGGAGGAACAACATCCGTGTGGTGGGGGTTTCTGAATCCTTTGGGAAAAGCCAGATGGAGCGACAATTGGAGGAGCTACTGACAACATTATTTGGGCGAGAGGCATTTTCAGATCACTTTCTGGTCGAAAGGGCGCATCGCACTTTGGCCCCGGCTCCTAAACCGGGTGCCCCGCCACGCACTATTATTGCAAAACTCCTGAACTACAGAGATAGGGACACAATCCTACGCAGAGCAAGAGAGAAAGGAACACTTCAATTCGAGGAAAATCGCATTCATATATATCCTGACTTCTCTGCCGGGGTGCAGGCAGACAGGAGATCCTACGAGCCCGTTAAAAAGCTCCTGCGAAACCGTCAAATCCCATATGCTCTCATATTTCCTGCCAAGATGCGGATCCAGCATGCAGGCAGGGCGCATTTTTTTGAATCCCCGGCTGAGGCTACACACTACATCGAAACCTCTATACCTCTACCTCCCAAGGGGGGCAGGCCGGCGCAAAACAACAGGCCCAGACCGGCGGACTGAAGGGGGATTATGATCGCATGTGACAAATGCAGATATAACATAAGGGGCTCGAGGGATGTAATTAAGAAGATGAGTAACACTTATTGGTCCAGACACTACGAGCAGGTGGAGGCTGGGACCCAGTCGGCGGCCATGTGAAGCAACATGGCTACCCTCGGAAGGTTCCACGAGTTTGGTTTGATCCATTGTCAAGTTGGGGGTGACAATGAGGGTGGGGGGGTGGGAAGGGGAGTTGGGATTGGACGTTACAGGACTGGATCAGCCATACTGTGGCACAAAGTTGGTATCTATGATTTGAAACGGAAAAATGTGGTCACACTTGTACCGGTACCGAGCAAAGTGTATGAATACTATAGAACTCCTGCTCATGGCAATGACAGACGCTTCCTTATAATGTCCAGGCGAGGGTCTGAAGGTTAAACTTTTAACATGGAATGTTCGGGGGCTAAATAATCATATGAAAGTGAAAAAGATTGATAACTACATCACCAGACACAATCCCCAGATACTGATGTTACAGGAAACTCACATGGTGGGGACCGATAATATGCGCATATTGCCTAGATGGGGATCCCTTAGATACTACACAGACTATTCGTCTCAGTCCAGGGGGGTCATCACACTCATACATCCAGGACTGGGGTTTAGGCCGGAGGGCCACAGGGTGGACCAGCTGGGGAGGTATGTTTTGGTTTGGGGGGCAATCTCCTCCCTGCGCCTTCTTCTAGTCAACACGTATGGGCCCAATGTCGACGACCCTGCATTTTACCTGGAACTCTATCAGATAATTGTTTCGCTTGAAACTTCAAAGATAATCTGGGGTGGAGATTTTAATCTGGTCCTTGACCCTAGCCTAGACAGGGCCTCTAAGGCTGTTAGAGCTCCCAGCAAAGCCGCCCAGACTCTCACACACATCCTGTCTCAACTACTGTTAGTGGATTCTTGGAGGGAGCTACATCCTGATGGTAAACGATACACATTTTACTCTTCAGTCCACGACTCTGAATCTAGAATTGATTACTGGCTGCTCTCTTCATCAATGATGACGGCGCTGAAGGGATGTGAGATTCTTCCACGCACTATGACAGACCATTCCCCAGTGTTGTTGAACCTATTGCTCCAGAATGTTCCCGCACCCGCCAGAAGGTGGAGGATGCCCGGTGGAATGCTCTCAGACCCCGGGGAAATTGAGACATTGCATGTTGAAATTGTGGAGTATCTGGTGAACAATGTGGGATCGGTTGATAAGATTTCAACAGTATGGGAATCCTTTAAGGTTTGGTTGAGGGGAGTGTTGATATCCAGGTCTGCTGGTATGCTTAAAAGGGTGAGAACCGAGTTAACTGAGGTTGAGTCCAAACTAGATAGGTTGGAAGCTGAATTCACACGTACCCAAAATAAAGACATATTGGGAGACATACAAGTACACCTGCTAGAGTTTAACAAATTGGCCGGCAGAGAGGTGCAATATATCGCAGCACCCATACGAGCTCGCAGATATGGGGAGGGAAATAAGGCGGGTAGAACCCTTTCCAATTTACTTAAGCAGGGTAGACAACCCACCCTGATCACCAGTATTCATACAGCACAAGGCGATGTACGCCTCACTGACGCAGAGATAAATGGGGAATTTTCAAACTTCTATAAACACCTCTATTCAAACAAAGATTTGAAGTCACTCCCGGAAATTAGGTCATATTTAGAGGCCCTCTCACTCCCTAAGCTCACTGAGGAGGAACGCCTCACCATGGACCTACCGATAACCCCAGACGAGGTCACGGAAGCAATCAAGGGGCTTTCGTCAGGCAGGGCCCCTGGGTCGGATGGAATTGGGGCCGAATTTTACAAAGAGTTCCGCGAGGAACTTGTCCCTATATTAATACAGGTGTGGGAGGAGGCTCTTGAAAATAAAATCCTTCCTCCAACCATGAGGGAAGCTGTAATAACGGTCCTCCCCAAGCCAGGACGACCACCACAGGACGTTTCGTCATATAGACCCCTGTCACTTATAAACACAGATGCAAAAATATTTGCGAAAGTCCTAGCGAACCGACTTCTCCCAGCTGTTCCCACCCTTGTCCACCCTGATCAGAATGGGTTTATTCCCACGAGGTCCACCGCCCTGAATCTGCGCAGACTTTTTGGCATTATGGCACAGATAGATCCGGGTAAAAGCGCGGTGGCTATAGCCCTCGATGCAGAAAAGGCATTCGACTCTGTCTCGTGGGTCTACCTTCTTGCGGTTCTTGAGGCGTTCGGGATGGGCCCCAATTTTATAAACTATGTTCGGTTACTATATACTAAACCTGGTGCACGAGTATTAACCAATAAAACCATCTCTGATATGTTCCTTTTGGGCAGGGGTACCAGACAGGGATGCCCATTCTCGCCCCTTCTGTTTGCCTTAACCATTGAACCAATGGCGGCCGCAGTCAGACTGAGACATTCACACCGAGGGATTTTGATGAAGGGGTCCACCCAGCTGGTTTCACTCTATGCGGATGATACATTACTATATATCAAAGAACCCGAGGTGAATTTGACACCTATAATGCAAGAGATACAGGAGTTTGCAGCATACTCCGGGTACACCATAAACAAAACCAAGTCTGAGATCTTTCCACTTACCCCGGCCACTGTTAGGCCCCCCACCACTGGAGGGCTTAGATGGTCAGAGCACCACATCAGATACTTGGGGGTTCTGGTATCTAGAGACAAACACACGTTGTACACCGACAATCATGAGACTGTACTGCGTAACGTAGGCGCGAAACTCCAGATGTGGGGGCGCCTCCCTCTCTCGCTGGCGGGTAGAGTCGCGGTCCTTAAAATGGTGATCCTTCCCAAGTTACTGTACCTTTTTGTCAACATCCCCATATGGCCAGGCAGAATCTTTTTCACCAAACTCCGTACTATGGCTGTCACATTTGTCTGGGGCGGAAAAACGGCTAGAATAAGCTGGGAAAAAATGACGGAACCATATTCCATGGGGGGCATAGCTGCCCCTGACTTTGAGCTGTACTATTATGTTTCCCAGGCTCAGTTTGCAAAACACTGGTACGAGTCCCCAGAAAGCACACCACATGCATGGATAGAGAAACGTACCACACACCCCACAAATATACAATCTGTCCTTTTCGACACCAAGTATAGAGATACTTGTGATTATAACCCTGTGAGCTCCACTGTAGGGGCATGGGAGGCGATATTCAAAAGGCTGAAGATTGAGACACCCTATAACCCGGAGGTCCCTCTTTGGAACTTTCCGGGCTTGCCTCCCACGCATGATACTGGTATACGAGAATCGTGGGACCCTGATGGGGAGATGAAAGTAGGTGATATGTTTGTGGAGGGAAAGTTTGCGGATTTGAAGTTGTTCCTGAGGGCACTGGGAGATGGACCACTTAGAACTCTCCAATACTACCGTATGAGGTCTGCATTTATTAAGCGATGGCCGATGTTTCCGGATGAACCGGTTGGTCATCCGTGTATACAGTTAGTAACAACTACCAAAGGCTTGGGGATCTCCAGGTTATACACCATGGTTCAGGCCCATACGCCTACACTTAGCCGCGTCAGGGAGAGGTGGGAGGCAGACCTACAGACACCAATTGAGGAGGACAAATGGGCAAGGTATTGCATGCTTACTAAAAACGTCTCGCTTAACTCTGGTTTGAGACTGATTCAATTTAAGATCCTAAATAGGTTACATTATACACCCTCCAAGGTTGCTAGGTTTGTGCCGGGGGCCTCCGATTCCTGCCCTAAATGCGATTCACCTCAGGCTGATGCCTTCCATATGTATTGGAGATGTCCGGTGGTGGCGGGGTTCTGGGGAGAAGTGGCGGAATTACTGGAGGAAATAACACAAGTTCCCCCGGTTATGACTCCTCAGAAATACTTATTTGGCGATATTGGCAAATGTTCTGAAAAAATACGTAGATTATTTAATATTATCTGTGCCATTGCCAAGAAATGCATACTCCAGAAATGGAAGAGTCCCGCCCCGCCTAGTATGAATCATTTTTTGAAAGAGGTAACGCATGTAAATGAGACAGAGGAACAATTTGTTATTACCCGACCTACAATATGCAGGCCCAAGGACATATGGGGCCCCTTCAGGGTCTATTTGTGTAACACGATTGAGAATGATGACATGCCATTGTAACAGTGTACATAGAACTATGGTTGAACGCACTCATTGTCATACATGCAAGCTCCTTTTTTCCTTTTCCTTTTTTTATGTAATGTGATGCCGATGTACCTTTGTGACCATCAATAAAGAAAGTTTAAAAAAAAAAAAAAAAACGCTCGTCTTTCTTTAAGGACAAGCACAAGGCCCAGCCTGAGACCCTTTGAGTTTCTGTGTCAGGTGAATGTATGTCCGTCCTCTGCGCCTGCGCAGCAGTCATGGGCCTAGCGCAGGGCTGCTGCTCCAGGTGAAAGGAGCGCAGTTCAATGCTAGGTGCGTTATGGCGGGCCGAGCCCACCTCGTCTTGTTCGAAGGAGCTGCAAGAAGCACGCCCTTGGTCTCGCTTCCTTCCCTTTGGGGATGCTCTGCTAGAGTCTCAGATCGCGCGTGCCTCATCTTCTGAAAAATCTGGTCTTTATCATCTGCTGCTGCTCAAATGAGTGGCTGGTTAAACATTGGCGCCCCCTTTCACTCGCAGAGAACAATTGAGGAAAACAGGATAGGAAGGCGTTCTCTGTGTGTCCGCACAACCTGCCGCAGCATGGGGTGGGGTGACCAAGCACCACACGAACGAGATGATTACCAAACCCATGCAGAGTGGCTCCAAAGAGCTAAAACGAAAAGAAAAAAAGCCAGGTGTCACAGGATTGCCTAACTGCATGTGGTTTATTCCACACTCTGACCGCGCTCTCTGTAGAGCAGGGCTGGGATGGCTGGGAACTGCCTGACTGCAACATTGATCGAGAAAGGTCCAGTAGCAATTCTGATGTGAGCGGATGGGCCTGCACATATCCACAAATACTGTCTTGGATTTCTCCTGAATGGAACCTACTGTACTCTTGCTCCCGCCACCTTCTCCTGAAAATCTCTTATCCATGAACATTTACTTCCCCACATCCCTGTTCTCCTCTCACCCACCTCAGCAGTCTGGCGACAGACGCTCACTCTTACCCATGAACATTTACTCCCCCACATTACCCGTTCTCAGTTCTCTTCTCGACCACCTCAGCATCCTGTGAATAGACGCTCACTCTTATCCATGAACATTTACTTCCCCACATCTGCCGTTCTCGGTTCTCTTCTCGCCCACATAAGCATCCTGTGAATAGACACTCACTCTTAGCCATGAACATTTACTTCCCCACATCCCCCGTTTTCCTCTCGCCCACCTCAGCATCCTGTGGATAGACACTCACTCTTAGCCATGAACATTTACTTCACCAAATCCCCGTTCTCCTCTCACCCACATCAGCATCCTGTCGATAGACGCTCAATCTTATCCATGAACATTTACATCACCACATCCCCCGTTCTCCTCTCGCCCACCTCAGCATCCTGTCGATAGACCCTTACTCTTATCCATGAACATTTACTTCACCACATCCCCCGTTCTCCTCTCGCCCACCTCAGCATCCTGTCGATAGCCGCTCACTCTTATCCATGAACATTTACTTCACCACATCCCCCGTTCTCCTCTCGCCCACCTCAGCATCCTGTCGATAGCCGCTCACTCTTATCCATGAACATTTACTTCACCACATCCCCCGTTCTCCTCTCGCCCACCTCAGCATCCTGTCGATAGCCGCTCACTCTCATCCAAGAACATTTACTTCACCACATCCCCCGTTTTCCTCTCGCCCACCTCAGCATCCTGTCGATAGCCGCTCACTCTTATCCATGAACATTTACTTCACCACATCCCCCGTTCTCCTCTCGCCCACCTCAGCATCCTGTCGATAGCCGCTCACTCTTATCCAAGAACATTTACTTCACCACATCCCCCGTTTTCCTCTCGCCCACCTCAGCATCCTGTCGATAGCCGCTCACTCTTATCCAAGAACATTTACTTCACCACATCCCCCGTTCTCCTCTCGCCCACCTCAGCATCCTGTCGATAGATGCTCACGGCCTGTCCTGAGCCTGCTTCCCAATGGTTCATATTCTGGATTCTTCGCCCACTATGTGATTCTGAAATGGAGCCTCGAGCACCAGACATAGAACCCCCGATTGGAGGCGAGTAAATGAAGGCGTGCATTCTCTGAGATACACGTGTAGCAGATGTAATTCCCACTACTCCTAAAGGCGTACATTTCCAATTAGGCGCACAGCTCACTGAATTAGCCAGACTGCAGGCATGGGGACAGCATACAGATGGGACAATGCTGTGTGACGGTAAGAGTCAGTTCCTAGTGCTCCCAGAGGGTTATGACAACTTGAATTCATTAGACGCTTTAAGGAGTGATAGCTGCCACCTCCCTTATGTGTATGAGACCTGGAGGGAGGGGGGAGCAGCATATGAATTGCCAGTGTAACAGGACACACCCCAATCCCCGACCCACGCTGGGGTGGTTCCATTTCCTCACGTCATTGCGAAGCCTAGTCGAGGTCTTTGCATCATTGGCAAGGAATAGTTTGTAAAGTATATTTTTGTTTTTACAGTACTGGGGGTAACGCTGATCGCCCCCCCCAAATAAAAATAAAATCTGCGTGATACCTGCAGAGAATGCAACTTGGCTGTGAGTGATGGGGTGGAGCACATTTCTGTGCATTTATTAACCCTAATTCCTATAACCAGATAATCATTAAAAAAAAACAGTGCACAATGATAATCTATGCCAGGGATATGCAGCTTTCCGCATAATTTGGACTACAGCTCCCATGATCCCTTTCCATTGACTCTTCTGGCTAGGACTGGCATTGATCGTAGTCCCAAACCCCTGGAGAGAGAAAGATTGCAGATCCCTGACCTATGTAAGGCATGGTTGCTAATGCAGGAGATAAGCACCTACATTACAATCATATTTTTGGCACATATGCAACCAAAAATATCACACAACATTATTCGTTAGACTAAAGGAAACTATATCCTCCGTACTAAGTCTTGGGGGCATTTCTTTTAGCCGGCATGAGCAAAGGTAATTAGAGATAACTAATGGGTCAGGCAGCTAGTTTTATAAGCTTTCCAAAGGTGCTTGATGGACAGTGTGGACATCCCTGTTACACTGGCTGTGGCAAGCATAGGTAGACTCTTGAACTGGCCCAAATTGGCCAGGTACTCTCACAAATATCAGTTTGATTGAGAATTTTACATACAAATTGGGAATCGATTGCAACGCGAACAGATGGGCTGGTTGCAGTGATGAACAGCAAGTCTAGGTTGGATCCAGAGGCATCGCCAGGCGGGGCATGGGGGGGGCTATAGCCCCAGGTCTTTTGGTCATAGCACCAGATAGAAGCTCAGGGGCTGCAACCAAAAGTCTAGCTTGCCCCGAGTCCCGACATTAGCATAGCCCCGGATCTTTTCCAGAACTAGCAACACCCCTGGTTAGATCCTCTGAGAAATGTCAGGTCGCTGTTATGTTAATAGTTTTTTTCTACTGTGCCAGTCACCACCGCGGTGATCTAATAACACTGAGGCGCTACCAGAAAGTGGCGCATCGCGCTTCAGCCAGGGGAATCAAGACCTTAGTCTGCCGAGGAATGGAAAGAAAAACATCACAGAAGTGGAAGGCTGAGCAGAGGCAAGTAGACAGGAAAGATTTGCAAGTGTTATAGAGAAAGTAGAAGGATGGGTAGCGCGTTGTGATAGTTTGCATGTCCGCAGCATCGGTGAAGCGCGATCATCAGGGAAATGGCTAGCGTGTGACGCCCCTGAGAAAGAGCTTATAACCTAGGAGGGCAGTCTCTATCCTCTGAAGAAATACTGAAATTTGTAAAGGTGCGCTCAAGCATACCCTTGAAGTATGGAGGCTTCCTTGTTAAGTGTAAACAACTGTGACATTAGCAAACAACTTGGCTGGATGTGCAGTTCATATACTGCCAATAACGAGCTCCCATAATTACAAAGATCACTGGTAACCTTGAATGCCTTCAGCCAGAAAGAGCAAATGATGCTGTTGTTAAATATATTGACATGGAAGGGTTAACTTCGTTGAACAATACATAATGACCTCGTAGACGTCTTCCGCGAGGAGCTCCAGATCCTGGAACAGGACTAACTGCCTCCCATAAAACATCAAAGAAGAAGGAGGGGTGCTGGGTGGGCGGCAGGACGGTGACGAGGAAGTCTAGGATTTGGTGTAATGAAGATCACTACTAGTGCGGGAATGAACAGCCTTTCTTTACTCAGAAACCTTGCACTCTTAAACAGTGACACGCAAATTAGGAAATGGGCCAACGGGCTGAGCTTTGGCAAAACATTTCTTGCCAGAGCCCCCCTCGCCCTCCATACCCAAGGGGTCCCAAACAACTGCCTCATCGAGCAGGCCGCTTTCAGAACATTCAGCTCTCATGCCATGTCGCCAGGCTGCTTCCACTGCACAACCCATTCTTCAACGAGCATTCAAAACACTGGCATGTATGCCCTGCATGTTACAGACCTCTCTGTATTAGGGTTTTTATTGTGACCAATCCAAATAAAAGACTCCATTATTCGCTTAAAAGGTTTTCTTAATGAATCACTATAAGACATGTTTTACATTTAAAAATTGCGGACATTACAATGTTCCCATAATGCACTTTGCTTTTATGCAAATCGCCTGGATTTTGGTTCTATATACAGGCTGGGGCCCCCTCCTAAGAAGTGACCGTTCCCCCAACAAATGTTTTCCATTTCCAGCACTGGTGACACGCAGGGACACGTTTTAACTGTTCTTTTGCATTTGCAATCACAGCGATCGGATATTTAGCCGTTTATAGGACAGCCTTATCCTGCCTGCGCGGTGCATTGGAGAGAGGGCACGCCAGCCCCTGGCACAGCAGAGAGGGTGCACCTTTACAGGCAAGTTTACTCTTGTTGTGAAGCAGGGACGATTTGCAGCAGATGGCATCAGAGCCTGGAGTGACGCACACCGTGAAGATAGCATGGCCCGCCACACTGTTGACAAGACACATTTACCTTGAAAGGATCCCCTCATCAAAATAGCAAATATATATTTTGCTTAATTCAAACTAAATATCATTGTATAGAGCTCACTTAGCAGCGGAGACATGCACACGTGTTCCTATTAACCACGAACATAGGGACACGGTTGACATCTGTCACACTACACATAGACATATCTTGAAAGACTCGTGAATGCTACAGGTGGCGTGGCTTAAACTAGACTCCACACCTGTGCTTTACCAGGGCTGGCTTGGCACTTTGCTTATTAAGTGGCACTGACAACACCGCCTATAAGCCAAAACTATTGTGATGCGAAATGAAGAAAAGAGAGAAAGAGAAACAGAGAGGGAAAGAGAGAGTGAAAGAGAAAAAAAGAGAGAGCAAGAGGGAAAGAGAGAGCGAGAAAGAGAAAGAAAGAGCAAGAAAGAGAAAAAGAGAGAGAGGGGAGGGGGAAAGAGAGAGAGAGATGAGACGTGGGCGGGACACGAGGCCTGTGGTAGGTGTTTGGTTATTTACTCACCCATTGACTGCCCATGACCATGCTACTCCCTATTTCCATTCCCCCACAAATAACTGCCACTCCCTGCCACCCCTCCTCCCCCAACTCCACGGCAGTCTCTCCAAGTCTAGCTCTGAGCAGACTTCTGAAAAGTAATGGCTTAAATGCAGCTATAAACCAGCTAAACCTGCTCTTGGTGTAATAGAACTGTGTTAAACAATTGTCCCTTCCGCCATTTTGTTTCATAAGCATTAAACACCCAAAACACAACCCTTACAGTGTCTAAGAGTAGGTCTCTGCTTTCTGAGCAGGCTTCTGAAATGTAAGGGCTTAGCTGCGGACAATAAACAGCTAACCGTAATAGAACTGTCTTAACCAATTGTGCCTTCAGCCACTTGAGTTAAAAGCAGTAAGCGTATCCTTGCATCTGTTCCTTGTGTTGAAGATCTGTTAAAAACGTGGATTGGCAACAAAGGCGTTGCTAGGGGCTAGGGTTGGCTGAGGGGGCTATGGCCCTGGGTCTTTTGGTTGTAGCCCCAGATTGAAGCTCAGGGGCCACAACCAAAAGACTAGCTAGCCCCGAGTCCCGACAGTCCCTACATTAGCGTGGCCCCAGATCTTTTCCAGACCTAGCAACAACCCTTATTGGCACAGCCAACATTTTTGGCTCTTGTACAAACTTTAGAGAGGCACTTTCATGGCACTGCCATAATATGCCCAGGTACTCACGCCATTAGCCAGCCGTTGCCCTCTCATGGGCAGGTAGAACCATTAGGGCAGGGCCCAGAAAATGTGGATCCCGCGCCTACACAAATGCCCAAACTAATGGCTTTGCTAATGCTTGTTTTTATTTGGATTTGCTTTTACCGCTGGCCCGTTAGGATGGCGGTTTATTCTCGAGTGCGCTCTTTGCACAGGATATGGCCAGGAAATCCTTCAGTCACGCTGGGCATCTCACACGAGTTCATCTCCTCATCAGCCCTCGATATAGTAATGCCTTTAATGCACGTGCTTAGACGTGCACTCTTTTTGGCGGGTGCTTCATGAAATGTAGATGCAGAGCTGGGCAATATTGCCGGGCGCCTTTTATTCGTCGCGTGTATCTGCGCATGCGCACAACTCTCCAAAGGCACAGCCGTCCTCTACAACGTGTGTTTACCGATGTGCTGCTCATGTATTATTTTGATTCTGTATGTGCATTGCGTTCCCTGTTTTTCCTGCTATGTTAAACTTTATAGACTAGCTGATAATAAAATTGAAAGTGGCAATAAGGGCCTTGTCTTTCTTAGCACGCACGCATTTCTGCATGGTATGAGACAAGGGTGATGGTGTACCGTACGGTGCGAAAGCCCTAGCGCTTTCCAAGGTCTGGCTGTATGATAGCGTCTAGGCGCTTTGAGAAACTGGAACCACCTGCATCCGTGCACTAACCCATTTCCTGTGGGGGTTCCCCAGGCCTAGTTTCCTTCTCCAATCCCATGCAGTGTTTGCACATCACTCCCGTTTTGCTCACCCAATAATTATATTGGGTGACTTCAATATATGGCCCCGCGACTTGAATGACCCTAGGACACTTTCTCTACTATCGCCCCTTGAGGCCACTAGAGTGTCCCAATTGGTTGAACAACAAACCAACCGAGATGGCCATACCCTGGATTGGATTGTGGCTCAAAATATACGGGACTCCATTATTCATCGCCTTTAAATTAGGGCTACCTGCAGCACCCCTCAAACTTAACAGTAGCCCATGGATTGAAACAAAATGCAGAAAGTTGAACAATATTTCAACATCCGAGTTCTCTGCTGCCCTGGCCTGCAGGCTGGGCACGATCGCAACATGTGATGAGCCTTCTGAGTTGGCTTGCCTCACCAAAGCCACGCAGACTACCACTGATGCAGAAACCCATGAAGATAAAAACAGAGACCCACAAGAAATCCTGGTTTGGTGACATAATCACTAAGTGAAGAAGAGTAAAGAGAGCTATGGAACCTGAGTGGCGTAAAAATCAGTGCCAACTCACCTATGGTAAATATAGGCATGCCGCACATGCGTACACAAAAACTATTATTGAAGCCAAGGCAAACAACTTCAACTCTAAATCTTCAATCTAGCAAATTGTCTAAGATTCTTAAAGATTTTGAAAACCAAACCCCACCTTTTCCTTCCATTATCAAAGACTCAGCTTGGTGTCAAACATTTCAAGAGGAATTCCCTAGTAAAACCTCCGGCCATCAACTGAATATTGCCAATCAACTGGCTTATCTAGCCCCCCCCCCGGCCCCCAATAAAGGATAAATAAGTTAATTTAACATATACTTTTTATGATTACATTGTTTTTTGGGGGCCTTGAATATTCCCTATGGAATATATAAGTTTAAAAAAAACATGAAAAATAACATTACAAAAAGCTATTCGAACCCATGGAAAAAAGTTCATTAAAACATAATTTGTAAAATTATTATATTGTTTTTTGGGGACTTAAATATTCCTTGTGGAATATTTAAGTTTAAAAACATGAAAAATAGCATGACAAAAATATGAGTCATGCTATTCTTTTCACTAACACACTATTAAGATGAAAAAAGAAGGTATTTGCAGAAAAATGTAATAATCCCTTTGGCCACCAGAGGGGGGCGAATCACTTAACACACAACATTCGGAGCTGAAGAAAGCAAAGGGCAAGACTGTAAAAACCTTAGGCTACATGCTTGACTCCGAATTATCCATGAAAAAGCACATCTCAAGCATCCGCTCATTTTGCAGGCATACTATTAAGCTTCGTCACCAGATTAGACCTTAAATAACCCAAAAAAACCGATCACTCCTAGCTACCGCTTTGGTCCGCTCGTGGATAGACTACTGTAACAGTTTGCTCACTGGGACTTCTCAATCCAATCCTGCCCACTTGCAGGCCACTCAGAATGGTGCTGTCAGGGCAATTTTTGGTTTGACAAAAATGCACCATTTATCTGCATTCAGGAAAAAGCTACATTGGCTTCCTGTGAAACAGAGAATCAAGCACAAGATTCTTTCCCTGACCTATACATGCATGAACTCTGCTGCCCCCACAGTATCTGGTTAAAAGGATATCCTCCCAAAAACCAACCAGATTACTGCACTCTAATAACACCAATGCTTTACATCAACCTCGATTTAGACTAGAAAAGTTCAGGGGTACAAGCTTTGAAGTGCAGGCCCCTCAAGAGTGGAATGCAATCCCTTCCGCTTGCACTTCGAGACCCTCCTCTACCTAGGTAAGGTTTAAGAGGACTATTAAGACTAACATTTCTGATGAATCACCCGTTCCTTACAACGCCCCTCTCTCGATCCACTACATGCATGCAGCGCTTTAGAACTAAAAAATAAAGAAACTCTGGAATCTGGTGCTTGTAGCCAAACTGTTTTACTGTATGCATGTGTGTCGGCACTGTCTTTTAGATTTTCACAATACAATAGTCTGCACTTTCTATGTCTACATGGTCTCCAGCGTCACCCTCCTCTCTGTGGAGGAGTGAGTGCCTTTGGCATAGTGCCATTGTAGGCGTGAGAGTTGTTGCTGCCCTATGGAAACATTTTCAAGTGCATCCCACAAGCCCCCAACCACCATTGACACAAGCCAGCAAGTATTCCTGATGTAATGTTTCTTTCTCCTTATCTCCCTTTTTCTCTTTTATTCTTCATATCGTTTTCTCATTCACCCATCTATCCCATCTCTTTTCCCTTGCATGAATGCATCCATCGCATTTCCCTTGCATGTAAGCACCCATCCCTCTCCTTTCCCTTGCATGAATGAATCCATCGCCTTTTCCTTGCATGTATGTATCCATTCACCATTCTCCATTCTCCTTCCCCTTGCGTGTAGGCATGTATGTATCCATCTGCTTTCCCTTGCATGTAGGCATGGATTAATCCATTCATCTCTTTTACTTTCTGTGAATGCACCTGAAGAGAGGGTCCATGGAATGGCCATCATGTCCCCTATGTGAATGTTAACCCCTCAGAATGAAAGGTGTATGAAAGGTGTATTTCGTTGTTCGGCCAGCCCCCCAAGTGCACCGATGTATCAACGATATGACAAGAGATATTCTCTCAGACAGCCATTTAAACTGTACCCAGTTGGTGGCTTCGAGGAGACAGAGGTCTCATCAATGGACCAGGTCGTCTGATAGCAAAACCAAGCAGTGATGACGTCACTAGAGACATCACGACATAGCAGCATTAGTCATGAAGCAAATCTGCACTCATGCATGAAATAACGCAGACATACACTAGTTTCCATTACTTGTAGACATGAAAAACATGTTTATGACTCCCGTAGGTAGAGGACGGATACACTTACATAATGCCATGCCAAGAACCTATTCTTTCTTTCGCCAAAGAAGAAACACAAGACAGCAAAGTATACATGGACCAAGCTTGCATATGCTTTATTGCAACTAACAACAGGAAGCTATAGAAACATATAGGGAACCTGTAGGGCGACTAAAGTGAATGAGGCTGGAACCACAGGCCTCATATCCATGGAAGGGGAGACACTGGTCCTGTAGCACAAGGTGCAGAGCTGTTGTTCACAGCCATGGATAAGGGCGGGTGGACAATTCCTGGGTTCCCGAGGAAACAAGCCACCTGCAAGAATTCAGAATAAGATCCTCATAAGTACCAAAAGAAGAGCTTGGTTGTGCAGTCTCTTCATACATGACCCAGCAGAGCAGGATAATGCCCATTGACTCAGGGTGAGAAGAGAAGCTGTTCCCAGCGAAGCAGAATGAAATGATACATGTTTTGCCCACCAAAACTGCAACCTGCAGGCACTCTCTCAGGCTAGGTGATCCGACCAGTAGCAACAATCTGGAACACACAGCAGTCCATAGCCATTCCCATTACCTTCAAAAGGTACACTGAGCTCCGTCAACAGAAAAGGGTCCCAGGCCTGGGAGGACCCATTGTAGCCAATCCAGAAGATCCATTTGTAAGGCGATAGGAAGACCATTGGCCCATGCAACATTTTATGAGACCATGCAACAGTGTAGTGGGCACTTTCTTGGGGAAGTCTCAGGCGAAGCCACCTGAAATGGCAACCCAATGGGATAAATTAATATAACGGACATCTATAGGTGATTAGTACAAACTAACCAATGGGGATACCTCATAGGTTTTTGGGGTGGACCTGTTTTTTTGTGACGCCACTCGTGAATAAAAATGTTTAACACAGGTTCGGGAGCTGAGATTGCTTGAGAAGTTTGTTTTCCTGTTTGATGCCTGCCTATTGGAGAAATAAAGACAGTAAACTTGGCCCCATGGTTGAGTCTTCAGTTTTTGCATTGGGGAGTTTTGATGGACCTAAGTTACTCTGCTGATTCTGACATTGTTATTACAAATTCTCGATTCCTCTGGCATACTTCCGGTTGGTAGCAGAGGATGGTTCACTACAAGTGCTCCGAAAGAGGCCGTCTCATCCCACAGCATGCCTGTGGGGTGACCCAAGGAAGCCGAGAGTTACACAGAGAGTGCACACCATGAAGAGGTCCTCAGGAACTGCCTTGAAGAAAGTCCTGCCCACTTTCCGTGGGACGCCCAGCAGAACGGAAAGGCAGCATAGCAGGTTAGGGGAAGAGTCGGTGTCCAAGCAACGTCAGTGAATCACAGAGTGTAAGTATAGATTCAGTTACATGGCAAACCGGGGAGGGGTGAACCGATGTTGATTAGTGTCCGTGTGGGAGTATTAGGGGTGACAAGGAGCATTGCTGGTTGACATTTGTTTGTGATTAGGGAATATTGGGTCTTGGGGCGATCAGGTTTGGCGGTCAGCTTAGATGATTGACTTAAGGGTACGGATGGCAGAAGTTATGTAAATATCAGATTTCCTGCGGGTTGGGTGTTGTAGCTCGGGTCATGGATGAAGGTATCCTTGTGTATAGGGCTTAGCAGATGAGGCTAGCTTGTATTGCAGAAGGTGTTCTCCTGGTTAAGTCTCGCAGAGGCGTTTTATCCACAAGGCGACACTGTAGGTACAGGCAAATCACGTGAAGAATGGATATTCCCAGTTAGGTGGGCAGGATGACGGCCGTGTATATGTTTTTATTCTGTCAAGTTTGTCATTGTGGTTTAAGTGAACATATTGGAGGAGCAGATATTATCGGTTTCTTTTACTTCCTTACTGTAGAGGTGACATCACCAGTCAGGTTGTTCTATAGTACTTAAGGTGCACGAGCGGTGCAGAGTGTTTTTCGGTGATCTGTGAACCATAATGGAGCTTTGAAAAAGTGGTCGCTCCTTTGGGGCGGAGCATGGATAGCGCATGAGCAGGGTTGTCAAGTTGAGCCTTTAGGGTGGAAAGCTGCAGAAGGGCAGTGCGCGGAGCACACCCCAGGTATTGGTCAAGAGCCGGCGAGGCTGAGATTAATGTGGCGATTGTAGGGTCAATAAGAGATCTTGTTAACTGCATAGTTAAACTGTGGATGTGTCGAAATCCCAATTTAGGGTCAATTAAGTATTGATATATAATGTACTCAGGTAAAATCATGAGCGACAGACCCCTACAGCAAATGTGCAAAGTCCCTACCGCGGTATAAGGACACATTCTGTCATGTCAGTATAGCGCAAAAAGGACTTGCGGCACAGAGGGCACATTGGCGAAGCCCTGGCCATAAGAAGGGAGCTTCTCCAAATGTGTGCAGCAACAATTACACGTGTAAATACACAAGAATAACAAGGGGAAGAAGGTAAGCAAATGAATGGCCATATTAGAGTTATGGAAGATGTTTCAGGACGAGGAAGGGGACGTGGTGCGTTAACAGTGGATACTGAGCCAGCGAGAGGCGGAGAGTGAACCACCCTCAGCTCCTCCTCAAACAGAGCGGAGAAGCAGAAGTAGGCACCCAGGGATTATACCCCACGAGGGAATTAAGAGCAGCGACAGGGTACTCCAATCCCAATTTCGCAACTCCAGCATGTAGTAAAATGCAGGGGCAAAGCAAGGTGGAGCAGGCAGCTAAGGGAACACAGAGCGCAGGCGGCAAAGAGAAGGAGCGTAGTGAGATACAGGCAAGGTTAAAAGAACATGACTTGGGAGAAGCCTAGAGGGGCAGGATCCCATAGTCCAGAACAAATGGGTAGACAGACAGATATTGCTTAAACGAGATGGGAAGGTCGCAAGAGAGACAGTAGGCCCAAACAAAGAAGTTGTGGGCAACAAAGACACAGAAGAGTCAAGAGAATGGGCAGCGATAATGGAAGAAGTAGAGAGACAGGAAAGGGAAGAGAAAGAAGAGAATGAAAGAGTGCACACAGAGAGACAGAAGGCAGAGCATGAGAGCAACAACAGAGGAAGGCGAGAAGACAGAGCTTGAGGAGAAAGACAGAAGAAGAGAGGGAAAGGCAATAGCAGATCAAGAAGGAGAAGAGGAAGTCAGAAGGAGAGTTGCTCCTCAGGGAGTGCCGTCTCAATGAGGAAGAGGGGCGGGCTCTAAGGGAATTAGCAAGTAAAGATGGGTTTAGCACATTTTAGTGACTATGAGGAAAGGGAGACACAAGGGAGAGGGGAATGAGACAGAAGAGGGAAGAGTCGCAGGGTGACCCCATGCATAGACAAAGATGAGATTGATCCCCCCATGAGGGGGAGTGTGGACGTATGGGTCAATCGAGGGGAAAGCAGCAGGGAAGCACAGTATTGGGGAGGCTTAGCTTACAGGAAAATATGGACATAACTGATGGGGACTAAGGGTCCGATGGCGATTTATTGGGGATCGATGACGACTGAGGGGAGAGGCCCTCCAACTGCTCCCGAGGGATAAGCCCTGATAGGGGCACAGTGTGGGGTGACGATAAAGCAATGGACAAACGGAATAAAGGGAGAAGGAGGGGGATGGCTATTCTAGAGACATATCACTCAGCATGGACAATATCACCCCATATACGCAGAGGCTTAGAGATCTGCTGGGGCGAAGGAAGGGAGAGATGACACAGGCAGTTAACCGCCACCAAAGTCATGGGGAGACAGAGCGGTGGGGTGGGACTGACTCAGTGCCCATTATTAGAGAATGGAGGAGGTCGACCTCAATACATACCATGGCAGCAGATGGACAAAGACAACTTAAAATGTAAGCTACGACTGTTGACTGCAGGTCCTGGGAAGTAGATATATGAGCTAGAGAGACTGATAGCAGGAACGGCATTAGCAGTGGGAGACTAGAAGAGCTTGCTTTCAGCAATTTTCAGGGAGGTTGCAGACAATGTATGGAAAAGGGACAGTTACCTAGGAGTAACAGTACAAAACACGGCGCACGATAATTCACTGTTTTAATAATTGTTGAGAGGCCGTGTGGCACGCTCTGAGGCTACAGTACCCAGATACCTTGTATATTAGCACAATTATGGCACGCAAAATGAAGGAAGACGAAGATCTGCTTCTATATATTCAGGCTATTCAAGAGAAATAGTGTTTGGAGACGCGTCAACAATGGGACAAAACAGTGGGGTTATTTGACCATATATTGTGCCAGAGGCTACCTGAACAGGTGCAAAAGCAACTTAAGAAACTTGTGGGGATGGAGACAAATCGTGGTCAGAAATTCAGCTTACCAGAGTACACTATTGTAGGCGAATGCAAGAAAGAAGCGTGAGGACAGAAAACAGGAGGAAGCAAAGCTAGTGCAGAAGAAATTATCAAAAGTATACAATGGAAGGGGCGATGTTGACCAGCGTGGAAGGAACAGGTGCACCGCATGAGCAGTAGAGGCCACCACCCGCAGGAGGGAAGGCTTTGCAGGATGAGGCGATGTGCACCAAGGGTTTAGAAGGAGGGGAGGAGCGCTCAGGGGATGAGGGTATGGACATAAAATGCAGCAAGGGCCAGAGGGGATTTCAGGGGGCTATCAGAGACCAATGGGGTGTCCACCACCGTGTTGGGTGTTTGGACAGATAGGACACATCTCTCAATTGTGCAGAAGCAAGAATGGTATGCAACAGAATGGGGGAATGCCATACCAACCCACGCACCAGACAGAACAGACTGACTATTATGCCCAAGACCACACACAGCAACAGGCACAGACCCAAGCTGATTATATGCAAACATATAGACATATGATGCAGGAACCACACATGCAGGGGCCCGTACGACCATACCCGCAGGCACCATCCGCACAGCAGATGCAAAGACTCACGCAGACACTAGAAACAGCACAGCAGGATGCTGGGACAGTGACAACTGCGAACCCCTTAGGATCGACTGCCATTCAGAACCTGGGGGAGTGGTGACTGTCATGGGGGGCAACCCGTTCACAGGGACAGGGTTGTCATTGTACCCACAATAGGACAACCCACAGACAGACCTAATGTGTTCAATCCTATCGATTACACCCAACCCGACAGAGGGACCACATACATGGTGTTTGACATCAGCATCACGTATTGAGCGAGAATGTATAACAGGGAAGTACCCCAGAGAATGGCGATGTTGCAGAAAGCACCACGACAGGCCTCGAAGAAGATTTGGCAGGGGTATCCGGTGTCTTATGGACCACAATTCCCTATGATGTGGGGCTACTGAAGGGGATAGGGGCAGTGAAGATGAAGCTTAAACCAGGAGCAATCTTACCAAGGACAAAACAATATCCCTTGTCAAGCAAAGCGATGAGGGCATCTATGAGACAATTGCGGCATTAGTAAGACAAGGCATTCTAGTACCATCAGAATTGCAGTGCAATACCGCAGGGCACTGTGAGAAAACAGAAGGTGTCTCACCCGCTAGTCCCTGGGGGTCTCTCTCCCAAGTGGCCAGGGCAGGGCCATCACCCTTGGATCTAGACCCTGGGGATGGACCAGTGCAGGAGGATCAACTGGGTGAGGGTTCTTCGTGTAGTGGGACACCTGATGGAGAGATGCAATATCCCCTTCCCTGTAACACCTTTACCCCATTCTACCCGGTAGGACATTTAGGAATTCTTCCCCACCCCCTTTCCCTTAAACACTTTCACATGGACAGCCCTCTCTGGGAGAAAACAGACTCACACCCGAACATTGTACCTGACATGTCCGATTACTATGGTCAGGCAATTACTGATAATCACTCACACCTAACTTCCATTAAACTTCCCCACAGGGATACAATGCGGACCACGAGAGCACACTGAGTGAGGCAAAGCACATGAAGGAATAGTAGTTTCCAGACGCTAGCTGAACGAGGGAAGAAAGATGGCAACCCAAGAAGGGTGCGCAAGGAGGGAGATACCCTTGACCTTTCTGGCAAGAAACTGTTGCCTTCCAGAACCTTTCAGATTAAACAGCATAAGGCCAAGAAACCAAACTGAAGAATCCTGTATTGTGTGTTTGAGACAACCGGGGCCCTCCTGCACGGCTGACCGAGTCGGGGCGGAACAGCAGCTGCTGTGGTACCGTCCTTGGCTCCAAGATCAAAGCAGCACCAGAGAGATCAACACAGACGGTGAGTTGGGGGGACCGATGCAAGACCGGTCTGTGTTGAAGTCAAGGTTACAAGCAGCAACATTGTATAAAGAGCGCAAGAACGAAGATAGGTAATGCGTGTGATGAAAGCTTTATTTGCTAATAGATGTTTGAACATTTAGGAGAAAGATACAATACCAGTGGCAGAGGGATCAGGCGTGGCGTGGGGGCTCAATCGAAGATCTCTGTAAAGGTATCCCACCAAGAAGTGGCAGAAACAAAAGTAAAAGATTGATAAGAACATTGTGTGAAGTGAATCAAAGTGGACCTGTGGCTGTTTAAGCAAAACCCATCGCACATTCAAAAGTCTTCGATTTTTGATATCAAAAGGAAAACGTAGAAAGTGAGATTACAAGGTCCGAGCCTGAACGAGGGAGACCAAATGTAAATATTGTGCTAAAGGGATCCAAATTTGAACAAGGCAGATCCACAGTCTGAGCCCGAATGAGGGAGACTAGTTGTGAACATTGTGGTAAAAAGGGGTCCAAGTCTGAAGGAGGGAGACCCATGATGAATACTGGAAACAAGAACTTATGCATGTGAACATGCATTATAAGAAAGGAACTTTAGTGCTCGTTTGTTACGACTGGCCCTCTGCAGTAAGAGACAGTTATTGGAAAGGAGGCTTTGGCAGAAGGCCCTGATACCTATGCTTTGAACTGTATCCTTGTGGCAGAGAAGGCAGAGTGTGCAAAGCTCGAACCTGCCACCGTGCCCCGTGCTGAAAACGTGGGGAAGGGAAGCCAACTGCTCAACTATCCTGCCATATTATTTCTTGAAGACTTTTATTTTTGAATACATTATTGTCCCACACCATTTTGTATTTAGAAGGATTGGCAACAAGTTTATTAGTATAGGCCCTTTTATTTTGACAGACTTGAGTAGGACTGCGTTATTATTTGATGGTCATAGCTTGCTCCCATCTTTAGATTTAGGTTCAGATAGGCGTTCAACCAACCCATTGAAGTTCAATAAACACCCTTGAACTGTGACCCCTTGTGTCTGTCTTCACTGTTTGATACCATGCCTTCCTAATATGTGGTGTCAGGAATGGGATGTGACTCAATTAAGACAAATTGGGGGACCCTACCCTAAAATACCAGAAACGTAGTCAGAGAGCCTCAGATCCCTCTACCGCCATGAAATAATCCATAGGTTTTGATATTTGTAGCAGCAGAGAAGCTATCCCTCCAGAGAAAAGAGGGATGATTCCCACAGATATAGTACTAATACCCCTGAGGGTTGTTATATAAGATTAGCCCCAAAAACGGGCAGTCTGGAAGTTTGGTCTGGATGTTCTATCAGGTGTCATAGATCCAAACTTCCGGGGAGACAAAGGTTCTCAAACAGAATCATGGCAAAACGCCATTTGAAATACATTGTAGGGACAAAATTGCACAAGGAATTCTTGAGAAGGCTCCATTTACCCATTTTAAGGAAGAAAGTGAATCAGACGAAACAAAGCAGTGGCTTTGGATAGGCGGATGATCCACCCATTACTGAGGCAAAGAGGGAAGAAGAACCTACCATCCTTCCTGATCTAGCCTTTGCCCAGCAAAATTACCCAGCACTCACAGAGGCTTTCTTGAAGGGGATTCCTGAGGGAGAAGGGCTAGAAAAGGGGAGCCCCTTTTTCTTCCTGAAACAGGAATTACTAGATAGAAAAGAAACCTCCAGAGAAGGCCTAAGTACAACTCATTTGGTAATCCCCAAAACACATCGTAAAATCGTGCTAGAGGTTGCACATTCTCATTTAACAGTGGGACATTTAGGACTATCTGAAACCTAAGCTCACATCAGTGGGAAATTCTACTGGCGAGGTATCTATGCTGACATAAAGAACTTTATCCAGACATGTGAAATATGCCAGAAACCCAGCACTCTTATTCCCTTACCTGCCCCTCTAAACCCCTTACCAATCATAGAAGTCCCTTTCTCCCAAATCGGGATGGATATCCTTGGACCAGTTAAGACCTCTAGATTGGGTAATAAATATGTCCTTGCAATCGTTGATTACACTACTCGATACCCGGAAGCATTCCACATGCACAACAATACAACCCAGCAGATCTTAAAACACAAACATTCTTATATAAGGTTGGTTTCCCCAAGGAAATTCTAACGGATCATTTTATAAGCAAACTCATGGGTGAGGTCAAGGAATTACTATACATTTCTACCTTAAGAACCTCAGTTTACCACCCTGAGGCAGACAGATTGGTAGAGAGATTTAACAAAACCTGTAAAATGATTTTGAGAAAATTGGTAGATAAGGATGGAACAGACTGGGATAGCATCATCCTCTGAGCCCTATTTGCAGTAAGAAAGACCCCTCAGGCATCTACCAGTTTCTCTCCTTTTGAACTACTTTACGGTAGAGAACCATGAAAAATCTTAGACTTGCTCCGGGAGGCCTGGGGAGAGGCATCCATTGTGCTCTCACAAACAGCTACCCGATTGCATGTTAAACTCATTCGAAATCTAGTCTACACTCACATGCAAAAAGCTCAAGCCCAACAGAAGTCTACCTATGACAAAAGGGGATATTTAAGATTCTTTTCAGTAGGACAAAAGGTATTAGTCCTCTTACCTACCTCTGAAAATGAACTTGTCTCAAAGTGGCATGGTCTATATGAGGTTCTAGAGCACACATGGACCTGTACCTATAAAATAGCCCAACCCGACAGGAAGCAACAGACCCACCTTTACCACGTAAATCTCTTAAAAGTTGGAAAGAAAATCCTTACATTGCCTCTGCCACGATATTGTCTTGTTTGACACCAGAGCAGATAGACAATTCTGAGCTTATTCCCCAAGAACTATCTAGACAGTGAACTGGGGTCTTCCAGCCCTTTAAGATGAGGTAGCAATACCCTTGAGATGGATGGGGATGCAGAGGTTACTCAAAAATCAATAATCAAAATGACTCAGGTAGTTGGCAAAAGGATAACTGTTTTAATATCAGTTATCTAAAACAGGGAGTACAACGGACATCAACGGACGTCTCAGCGTAAGAACTCTCAATGCATCTTGAAGAAAAGCATTCTATTATAACAAAAAATAGTCATAGGTGATGTCAACCTACATATTACTAAAGTCATCCTATGTGGCAAACTACAAAAACCTAATGGCAAGTGTGATAGGGTCTAAGGGACTAAGTATACGATCCATACTCATCTAAGGCAGTGAATAAATGTGAAAGGTTTCTTAACATCAGGTGGGGCAACTAAGACCTCCTCTAAAACAGTTAACTATGAACGTAACTAAATACACGACGTCTCATTGGCTACGCAAACTATAGGACCCTTAATCACGCGGTCCTATACCATTGGTTGGCACTCTAACCTCCGTCAGTACTTTTCCGCCTACGTCTAGCAGCACACAGAGTGGGCTTCCAGGTGTTGGTGAGCTTGTCTTTGACCATAGCTTCCCACCAATTAGCATATTCATCCATCATCATCCCGGTGTTCTGCTGTCAATTAGGGCTTTGAACTTGTCCTTGGGAGTGTTCTTTGCTCTGGAGAATTCAGGGGAGTGAATGCACGCTCTGCCCTCATGCGTAGGCGTGACCATCATGTTCTTCCAACTTCATCCCTCCATGTGACTGAAGACCACAAAATCGAGCCTCTCGTGTATTAAAAATACTATTTTCTAATAGACCTCTCAAGCCTTCCTTGTTTTGATCAAGCCTCCTGAACAGGAGATTTGTTCTTTCACACAATTTGTATCCAATGTCCGCTCACTGCAGCCTGATAAGGCCTTGGCTTATTGGCTCATCCAGTCTCGCCTTTCTGAGATTCACTTTGTAATCCACTTGTTTTCTAACTGCAACACACTGGAAACGAGGCCTTCCTTCTTTAGCCCAGCTCTGCTTTAACAAGTAGTGGAAACATCTATTCCTTATTTGCTTCTACATATATATATATATATATATATATATATATATATATATATATATATATATATATATATATGTTGGCGTATGCCGCAATCTATTCACTACTAGCCTCAAGAATACTTTGTCTGCTTGTGTTTCTTTGCATCTGTACACGTGTAAACTGACTTGACATCGTCATCATTTCTGCAGCATATGTTTCTTCATCTTGATCCCAAGATCCCACTTATCTTTGATATTTTCTTGATGCCTTATAGAATATCTACATTCTCTAGTCTCTGCATCTCTTCTATGTACGTCAGCTTGGCTCTGCATGATGCCACCATTCGTCTTTGCCATTCATTTGCTCTGCTTCTTCTGGGATTTCATTCAACTCGCCATCATACTGTCTTGTATGCAGGTATGGTTTTCTCAATGGGAACCTTGCTTCCAGGATTTTCTTCAATATCTGTGTTTTCACTGGTACCACACATGTCTCACTCTCTGGTTCCCAACATATAGGCAAGATGGGCGAGGTGATTGAAGTGGGGATACTTAGCTCCTTCTCTATAACAGAAACAAGAAGACTTGAACAACATGGCTATGGCATTCCTCAATGTATTCTGCGAGAAACCATATAGATTATATGGTACCTATTATATCAGCACTCCAAGGGTATAAGTGGTCCATTTAAAACTCTATAGACTCCCAGAAGCCTGAAAACAAATATCGGTTGAGGAAGTGAAAATAATGCTCAAGGCAAACATTATCAAGCCCTCTTCAAGCCCATGGCCCTCCCCTATTGTGTTGGTAACAAAACCTGATCATTCTTGGATGTTTTGCATAGACTTCAAGCAGGTAAACGTCATTTCCGCCTTCAATGCCTATCCTATGCCATGTATCGATGAGTTAATAGATAAACTCAGAAGTCTCACATTCCTATCAACCCTAGACTTAACCAAGGGATATTGGCAGGTGCCTGGACGTGGAGCTGATAAGGAAAAGATAGCTTTCACGACGCCGCTGGGACTATTCCAGTTCAAAGTCCTCCCTTTTGGCCTGCATGGGACCCCAGCCACTTTTATTTATTTATTTATGTATTTGTATGTGTATAGCGCACAAGCAGCCCACGGGAATCGAGGTGCTGTTGCATAAGATTGTCTTAGTTACACAAGATTGTCTTAGTTACATAGGATACTTGGCTCTTGTTTACAGTGAACTTGATACTATTCCAAGGTACAGAAAGTCAGACTAGAGAATACAGTATTAAACATGATTGGTTAGATGAACAGCACGGTTTTAATTAGCTTCCTAAAGGCTAAATGAGATTCAATATTTCTAATCTGGGGGGGTAAGGCGTTCCAATGAGTTTCTGCCAAAATGGAGAAACTAGCAACTCCTGCACGCACTCCCCGTGATTTAGGAACAGAGATCCTTTTAGTATAGGCCATTCTTGTGGGTCTGGTAGTAACCGGCTTAACAACTCTTTGAGCAAAGTACAGAGGTGTCCGGTTGTGGACACATTTATGTGTTAGTGTGAGAGCCTTGAAGACTATCCTCTCTTTGATGGGGAGCCAATGAACCTGCTTCCTAGTTTCAGATGTGTGTTCCCTTTTGGAGATACCAGTGGCAGCCCTCAGGGTATTATTCTGGACTGTCTGAAGTTTGGTATGGTTCTTAATGGACGTCCCCAAAAAGAGGGCATTGCAGTAGTCCAACCTAGATCCAAATATTGCTCTTGCAATGGAGAGACAGTTTTGTTCAGAGAGAAATGGTCTGCCTGCGTTGATCAATTTAGAGTGGTAGGCTGAGGTTGATTCAATGGACTTAACCTGCCTATTTATAGAGAGGTCTGAATCCAAGTATACCCCAGGGGGCTTTACAGTTTGCAATACGGGGATTGGCAACTGGTCAATCGTAAAGGAGCTGTATTGTTTGTCCAGTTTCCTGAGGGTGGCAGGAGATCCAATTAGCAGAAGCTCGGTTTTGTCACTGTTAAGGCATAACTAATTTTCTGTGATCCAAGTTTGTATGGTGTAATAAATGGATTCAAGGGTAGCCATATTGGCTTTGTAGTCACCCGTAAGGGGAATGAGGACCTGTGTATCATCATCATAATTAGTGTATGTGATGCCCAAGACGTCCAGGATGTGAAACAGTGGCTTGGTAAAGAGGTAGTACAGGGTGGGTGAGATGCAGGAGCCCTGTTGGACACCACATTTAATGAAGCTTGGGTGGGCACAGGCTGAGTTAGAGAAGACTTTCATAACCCTTTCCTGGAGAAACAATGTGATCCAAGCAATGGGCGTAGGTGAAAAATTGGCAGCAGAGGGGAGAGATGGTGACAAAGGGTATTATGGTCCACCAAGTCAAACACCGCAGATAAATCAAGGAGCAAAAGGAGGGCGGGTTTGCCCGCATCTCTGAAATCATCCATTTGATTTTTTAAGTCTAAGAGTGCAGTTTCAGTACCGTGCCCCGGACAGAATCCCAACTGCCGGAGGCCAAGCAAGTTGTTTGCCTCAAGTAATTTTTGGATTTGCATATAAGCTGCCTTTTCCAGAAATTTTAAAAGGAAGGGGACTGACGTAATGGGTCTGTAGTTCCCTGGGACAGTTGGGTCAAGTGTTGGCTTTTTGAGTAACAGACGTACCCATACTTCCTTGAGACCAGTAGGGACATGGCCTGACTTGAAGGAGGCATTAATGAATGCTGTGAGGAAAGGGGCAGGGCACAATCTTTAATAAGTTGAGCCGGGCATGCATCCCCTTTACAGAAGGATGGTTTAATTGATTTGAGGAGGGCGATAACTTCTTGTTCACACATATCCTTGAACATGAAGGGGGCGGGAATCACCAGCATCACTGTTTTGTGCTAGAGATATAAGGTGGCTAACGGCCTGTTGATGGGCTAAGATTTTATTCTGGAGCAAGTTGAGTTCGTCCAACATAGCATTCTGGCTGGTGTTACACCAATCTTCGTCTTTGTGGAGTGTTGGCGGGGGTTGTAGGGGTTTCCAACTCCCTGAAGATGGCAAAAATTTCCTTGGTTCCTGATTTAGCATTTGCTATCCTTGAGTTGATCGAGGATGCTTTTGCTTTAATAATGGCAGTTTTGTATTCTTTGGAGATAGTCTTAAAGACTGACTTGACAGAGTCACTTGGGTTTGCTTTCCATTGGGAGTGCGCCATCCTTTTCTTGGCTCTAAGCTCAAGCAGTTATTTGGTGAACCAGGCGCTAGAATGCTTGAACGCTTGGCTTTTCTCAAGTTAAGTGGGGCAATGGCGTCAACTGCGTGAGTGATGACGGTTTTGAACGCATTGGCGAGAATGTCTGGGTCGCCGGAGAAGGGGGCCTGAAGGGCCGGTACTAAAAGGTAGTGTGTGTGAGCCTTTCTTTTGTTAGTAGACGGGAGCCTCTAGCTAGTGCTGAAGGGAGGGGGGTTTGTTGTTTAACTTGGCCCCTAGAGGCATTAAGTTCAAAGAGGATGTAATGGTGATCCGACCGCGGGATAGGAGAGATGTCCGTGACTCTAAGGGAGCAGTTATGGTGGGCATCCCAGTGAAGGGTGCAACCTTTATTATGGGTAGGTTCCCTGATGGCCTGAGTGAATCCTAAGGTAGATAGAGCTTTACTGAGGGAGGCTGCTTGAGTGTAATTTGGGTCATTAAAGACTAGATTGAGATCTCCCAGGAGAATGGATTGGGAGGTTTCCTTCAGATTATCCAACAGAGCATGTATCAGGGCATCCTGGAAGTCTGATACTAGCCCTGGTGGTCTGTAAATAATGTGGAGAGCAATTGTGCAGGTAGGGGAGACCTTAACTTTAAGAGGAAGATAATCACAGTTGTGGCCAAGATCCCCTTCTATCTTTCTTACAGAAATGGACTCTTTGGCAATCAGAGCTACCCCTCCACCTTTTTGATGAAGGCGGTCCTGCCTAAAACTGTTATAGCCCGGTGGGATGGCGAGGGCAAGGGCTGGGCCGGAGGCTTCAGTGCACCAGGTTTCAGTAATCATTAGTAGGTCAGTATCACTGCTTAAGATGAGATCACGGACATCAAATGCATGTGCGGGGAGGGAACGGGCATTGATGAGGAGACATTTAAGAGGGGCAAGGCGTAAGGTCCTGTTAGTGGGACTATGTACAATGCTACTAGGCTTTAATATAGGCAGGTCAGCAATGACAGAGTTAGGCATAGGCTGGTAATAATTGATAACATTAGACATGAGCAGGTCATGCTGCGCAGTATTAGACATGGGCATACTATGATTCAAAACATGAGGCATGGGCAGGTCAGGCTGCACAGTATTAGACATAGGCATACCATGATTCATATCATTAGGCATGGGCACATCAGGCTGCGCGGTATTAGATATAAGCAACCCTACACTAAAGACACAGATAAAAACACTCTTCTTCACTATAACAGCCACCATGCTCAACACGTAAAAAACAATTTACCTTTTGGTCAATTTGTACATATTAAGAAAAACAGCAGTACTAATGAATCCCATGAGAGCGGGGCCAATAAACTAATTGATAAACTGACCAACCGTAGGTACCCTCATCGTCTAGTGAAAGATTCTGCCAAGAGGGCATTCAACAAAAACAGAGAGGCTCTTTTAGATCAACAACTACACAGAAATAAAGACAAGAAAGAGACTCCATTGTTACTTGTCAATACCTTTAGTAATTTGTCCTACAAAAGTAAAGGCATCATAAACAGAAACTGGAATAAAATCATGACTAAAGACTGTGGTAAACCTCTAGTGGCATTTAAAAAAAAAGTACCACAATACGGAATCTAGTGATGAGGAGTGACATAAGTAGCAGAAAAAGAAAGAACCATATCAGACAAGGTTATGGGACCTACCACAAGTGCTAGGACACCATACGTGCTGAAACTGTACAATGTGCGTACAGACCAAGAAAACTGTAAAAGTGGATTTGGCCTTAGAAAGGGAATGGAATCCTACAGAACATACAAACTGTAATACTGAGAATGTGATTTATTTAATCAGATATCCATGTCAACATATTTACATTGGAAAGACCTATAGAAGATGTAAAACGAGAATGATTGAGCATAAAAGTTGCATCAAGAACAAAGTAGAACAAGCACCATTAGTAAAACATTTCTTAGAAAAAAATCATAAGTGCAATGATTTCAATTGGACTATTTTGACGCGTGTGAAAGGAAAAACACAGAACCAAATCAACAAGAGGCTATTAAGTCTGGAACAGAAACTAATTTTATTGACTAAAAGCCATAGTCACGGCCTGAATGAGATCATCGAATGGCATAATGCCTAGATGGGATGCATTTGTGTGCTCAATCTACTCGTTAGTGACATTTTTGTCACATTGGCCAAGAAATGTTGGCATATAATAAAGTCGATGCTAGACATTATTATTGTCAGCCCTGAGGACACGAGAGATCCATGAGGATAAAGGAGATAATGAATCCCTGTGAATCACTGTATATAGAGCCATATTGGTCTGCGTTGAACTATGTCATTTCCTGTTTATTTTATGATGTCTGGTTCGTAAGAATACTATATGCATATGGTGACCCTAATGATCAAATATGTGATTTGATGAACCAATATCCACAGCATGGTCCATATTAGTGTAATAATATTGTATACAAACTGTGATTATAATGATCAATTTCGTGAATTGAAGAATGCAGATTCACAATATGACCCACCATGCATGGTGCCCTTATTAGTGAGCCATTTGCTAAATACTGCTTTTTATAACTGCATACCCAAATTAGGATCAAGATGCTGGTTACATGGAGGATTTTTCGGACTGGCCTACGGTGAGCGAGTGGAATCTGGGATAAATACATATATAAGAAAAACATCTTTTTGCCAGCAAGATCCTCGGGAGGATGTCTAAATTTGCAATTTAGGATATCTGTTAGTATCATTTTCACCTTTCACCTCCTATAGCCAGTATTGAACTTGCCTAAATTAAAAAAAATAAAATAAGGAATTTGGTTCAATATGGGAACTACATTTCCCAACTACCTTTGAGGAATGAATAGCCCGAAATTCGCAGCAACATACGCAATGGCGCCATTGCCCGATTACGTGATGACGTCATCATGCTGAACGCGCACATCCATATTTAGAGCGGCCATTTTGTGCAACAACAGATCACACAAATAACTGATTGGCCATTCTGCATTCTGAGAATGCGTGTTTAGGGTGAGCTCATTTAAAAATATTTTTTTGCCGTTATTTTGGATTGGTTTTGGAATCGTTTTTCTCTCTGATGCCCTTATTAGCCCTCCACTTATAAGAAATGATGGTTTTTCCCTGTTTCTAGATGTGGACGTAAGGAGATTTTTACTTCCTTTGAGAACATTTTGTGCATTTGAGGCCTACGTATTGGCACTCAACTTTGAGAGCTGGACACTTGCAACCCTCTAATTAAGTGGCTTGAGGGATGCTATACCCTTTTCTTTTCCTCAGTCTGCGGGAAAATAGTCAACATGGCAACTATGATACTAGGGACAGTGGCTTTTGAACCTGCGTACCTACAGGGTAATTCATGGAATTTCGCACAAAAGTGTCGCACGCGGCTGGCGCACAGCGTGCCCATGCAAATGTCTGCGCCAGCCGCGTGCGCTAAAATCGATTTCCGCGCACAGCGTATTCATGGATTTTCGCATCCAAAACCAGCCGTGGCACAGCGAGCCTGCAGCAGTGCCAGTTACGCCCCCAAGAACGCCCTTGCGCAAGGAAAAGCCATCAAAATCCACAAACCAGCGCAAAGGGCTGTGCCAACCCTGGACCAGTTTACCGGACTGCCAAACAGCAAACGCCAAGCGGGGAACGTGTATTACGGGTTTTGCAGTAACACGAGATTGGCCTGGGTATGTGTATTTCAGGGGTGCGAGGGAAGTACTACACGCGATTGGGATGGGTACATGTATTTCAGGGGTGCGCGGGTGTTTTCACACGCGATTGTCCTGGGTACTTGTATTTCAGGGGTGTGTGAGATTGGTGTACGTGTATTTCAGGGGTGCGTGGGAAGTTCTACACGCGATTGGCTTGGGTACGTGTATTTCAGGGGTGCGTGGGAAGTTCTACACGCGATTGGGCTGGGTACGTGTATTTCAGGGGTGCGCGGGTGTTTTCACAGGCGATTGGCCTGGGTACGTGTATTTCAGGGGTGCGTGAGAAGTTTTACACGTGATTGGCCTGGGTACGTGTATTTCAGGGGTGCGCGGGAAGTTCTACATGTGATTGGGCTGGGTACGTGTATTTCAGGGGTGCGCGGGTGTTTTCACACGCGATTGGCCTGGGTACGTGTATTTCAGTGGTGCGCGTGAAGTTTTACACGCGATTGGGCTCGGTACATGTATTCCAGGGGTGCGCGGGTGTTTACACACGCGATTGGGCTGGGTACGTGTATTTCAGGGGTGCGCGGAAAGGTTTACGCGCGTTTGGGCTGGGTACGTGTATTTCATGGGTGCACAGGAAGTTTTACACGCGATTGGGCTGGGTACGTGTATTTCAGGGGTGCGCGGGTGTTTTCACACGCAATTGGCCTGGGTACGTGTATTTCAGTGGTGTGTGTGAAGTTTTACATGCGATTGGGCTGGGTACGTGTATTCCAGGGGTGCGCGGGAAGGATTACACGCGATTGGGCTGGGTACGTGTATTTCAGGGGTGCGCGGGAAGTTTTACACGCGATTGGGCTGGGTACGTTTATTTCAGGGGTGCGTGTGAAGTTTTACACGCGATTGGCCCGGGTACGTGTATTTCATGGGTGCGCAGGAAGTTCTACACGCGATTGGGCTGGGTACATGTATTTCAGGGGTGCGCGGGTGTTTTCACACACGATTGGCCTGGGTACGTGTATTTCAGTGGTGCGTGTGAAGTTTTACATGCGATTGGGCTGGGTACGTGGATTCCAGAGGTGCGCGGGTGTTTAGATTCGCGATTGGACTGGGTACGTGTATTTCAGGGGTGCGCGGGAAGGTTTACACGCGATAGGGCTGGGTACGTGTATTTCAGGGGTGCGCGGGTGTTTTCACACGCGATTGGCCTGGGTACGTGTATTTCAGTGGTGCACGTGAAGTTTTACACGCGATTGGGCTGGGTACGTGTATTCCAGGGGTGCGTGGGTGTTTACACACGCGATTGGGCTGGGTATGTGTATTTCAGGGGTGCGCGGGAAGGATTACACGTGATTGGGCTGGGTACGTGTATTTCAGGGGTGCGTGAGAAGTTTTACACGCGATTGGCCTGGGTACGTGTATTTCAGGGGTGCGCCGGAAGTTCTACACGCGATTGGGCTGGGTACGTGTATTTCAGGGGTGCGCGGGTGTTTTCACTCGCGATTGGCCAGGGTACGTGTATTTCAGTGGTGCGCGTGAAGTTTTACACGCGATTGGGCTGGGTACATGTATTTCAGGGGTGCGCGGGTGTTTTCACATGCAATTGGGCTGGGTACGTGGATTTCAGGGGTGCGCGGGAAATTTTACACGCGATTGGGCTGGGTACGTGTATTTCAGGGGTGTGCGGGAAGTTTTACACGCGAATGGGCTGGGTACGTGTATTTCAGGGGTGCGCAGGAAGGTTTACACACGATTGGGCTGGGTACGTGTATTTCAGGGGTGCGTGGGAAGTTTTACACGCGATTGGGCTGGGTACGTGTATTTCAGGGGTGCGCGGGAAGTTTTACACATGATTGGGCTGGGTATGTGTATTTCAGGGGTGCGCGGGAAGTTCTACAAGCGATTGGGCTGGGTACGTGTATTTCAGATGTGCGCGGGAAGTCCTACACGTGAATTGGCAGTGGGGGTCCTCCCAAGTGTCCCCTCTACCCCCTCCACAGACCCTGCAGCCAGCCCACACCACAGGGGACTATCCTGCACCCCTGGTCATGTCCCGCAGGCAGCCCATCCACCATGTGCATGCCCCCCAGCCAAGCCACATGTCATGTTTCAATATGCTCAACAACTCATGTCTCCCAGCACCCCCACCCCCCAGCAGTGCGGGGCACCTGCCAGCAGGCCCCCACTCATGTCCCCCTGCCCCAGGTCATGACGATCCTCAATCATGGCCCTTATGGCCAGCATACCCAGCACAAAGACCCAACTAAGTATTGCATCCACCCACATAGAAAAGGCAATTACATGATACAACCCCAATGGCAAGTATGTAAATGAACACATGTCCGTCACGCACACATACACAATGGGTGCAAGTGAATGTCAAAACCCATATCATGACAAGCATGAAACCAATGAGATAATACCACACATCGAAGTATGAAGAAAAAAATGTATTAATCACAACATGAATGGAATTAAAATCAAACAAACAACAATGGGAATAAAAAAAGAAAAGCAGCATGTCCGTGAAAGAATGAAAAACAAGAAATCCAAATCCAAAGAAATCCAAAAGAAATGGTGTCCAAAGTCACAGTCCAACAAATCAAATCCAAGGCAAAAAATGATAGTGAAAACCATTGCTCCATGATGAGAAAAAAAAATACAAAGAGAAGAATCCAATGGTGAACTATATACAGATGAACAATCCAGGGTCCATGATCCCAGCTGAAGAAATGAAACCTAACAAAAATCCTACCTACTAAAAAAATATATACAGAAACGTGGTGCATTGTCCAAGCGCAACCAAAATAAAGAAAAACGAAAGGAAACTTAACACTAAAGAGCTATTTACAAGGGCAGCGGGCTAGTCTGACGGCTCACTTCTGGATGTCCCGGGCCAGGGCATCATCGAACTCCTGCTCTATGTCCCGGAGGCAGTCCTCTTCCATGTCCCTGAGGGTTCGCAGGGACGATGACATCCGGACCCCCAAGTCCCTGCGAATCGCCTCGAGGCACTCAGCCCGCCTCAGGGCCCTCCGCATGGAGTTCTCTGCCCTGACCATCGTGAGCCGTGCCTCTTCCGCCCGCTGCCGCTCTGCATCTATGGCGTGGCCCAACCGCTGCCACACGGAAGACACTTCCCGTCCTGGGTTCTCCTGCCCTTGGGCCGATGCCTGCCCCTCCGATGTCGAAGCCCTCGAGCCATCATGGCTCCCACCTTGTTGCTGCTGCTGCTGCTATGCCTGTGCCCTGCCTCCTGCTGCCTGCACATCCTCCTCCGGCTGGGGTGCAGTTGGCAAGGTGGCCACCCCGCTGGACGTCCGACTCCCGACTGTGGCAGAGATGTGTCCTCCACCAGCCTGGCCGCATGGTCAGAGGCAGCTCCACAGGGCACCCAGCTGATACATGGGTGGGAAGATGGCACGGAGGACGACTGGCGCATAGGGGGTTCAGGTGAGGAGGGGGTCATAGCAAGTTCAAGTAAACGGAGGATTCCAGCCTGGGTGACCTGTCCCAGTAGGCTGACGCGGTCAACGAGCCATACGAGATGACCTGAAGTCTCCTCATGAAAAGACCGCAGGTCACCTTGCATGGCCCGTTGACGCATCGCCACCACACTCAGGACAGGCTCAACCCGGTCCCGGATAGCCACGTCTGCAGGGAGAGGAAGGCCAGTTATTGTGCGGTTATCCCTCCCTGAAAACGAGATTATGCAGTCACAATATCGGGGACAGGATTACACACAGGCATCTCCGCGGCAGCCTGTGCTGCCTCCTGTCCCTGCCCCTGCGATGCACCACTAGCACCAGTGGAATCCCCACCTCCAGACCCCGTCTCTGTCCCTTGCACGGCCTCCTCCTCCCTCCCCCAAAACCCCCAACAACCTGGATGACTCCGTGCCATCTTCCGCCGTCGGACCCTGTGAGGTCTCAGCTGCCCCTTCTGCTGCCAAGGAGTCCATCTCCGACCTCTGCCTCTTGGACCTTCCCCCGGCAGCTGCGGCCTGGGACGCGGCACCGGACTCCTCACTCCCCGACAAGATGACAACCTGGGAGGGGAGCCGGGCCTTGCGTCTCCGGCTGGTGGTGTGATCCCCGCTGCTGTGCTCCACAGCACCCTCTCCGCCCTCTTCATCAGTTGACACTGCAGACAGGGAGAGATAGGAGACAGGCATCAGGACACTGTACAATGGACTGATACACACATGACAGTTGCACATGAGTGGCAGTGTCAGACTTCAGACATGGCATCACAATCCCCAACACACATGGCATGTCAACTCACACACATGAGCAATTCCACAGCCATATGGAAAAAGGCAGCAACATCCATACACATACAACAGCATGAGCAGCCAAAGGTGAGCCAGACATCACATGAAACACAGGAAGTGCACTAGACATGCACTCACGCCACCACACCTACATGCATGTGTACACCTCCATCAACTGCCGCAGTGATAAGATTTGCACCCATGTCACATCGGGCAATCAGTCTTCTACATAGTGTCCCAAGCATCCATGTTGCATCACTGTTGCACCCTTGTCAGATACACACACATGCACATGTACACGGTGCAGATACATGCAGCTGGAACCGACATCCATGTGTCACACCACAACCATGACAACTTACATACACAGTCATTCAAACATGTGTGCTCAGACATCTGCATTTGCCATGCAAGCTTACACACACATGCACCATCCATGTGTCGCACACTACAGGCACACCACCACATGCACAGCTTACAATCAGCATGCATGTACACTTACCGCTCGACTCCAGGCGGGTCTGTCTCTCAAGGACCTGGCCGTGGAGCGCTGGGGATACGCGTTCCAGGACCCTCATCTGATGTTCCGACAGGTGGCCCCAGCGCCCTTTACCATCCGCTGGCTTCACGAGGCGCCGGGCCTTGTTGAGGGTCCTGGCCCTGAAGTCATCCCAGCGCTTCTTGACATGTTCATAGTCGCGGACTGCCACCCCCTCCGCGTTGATGGCAGTCACAATGTCCGTCCAGATCCTGGTCCGTCCTTCCTTGTCGGCGCGCATACTTCCGAAGAGGGTATCATACTGCCCCAGGACTTGCTCCACCAGGACACCAACTTCGGTGGCACTGAAGCTGGTGGCCCTCTGCCTCTCCGGCTGGGGGTTACCAGTGCTGCCAGATGGTGTTGTGCCCGACATGGCAACCCCAGAGGCAGGAGTGGGTGGGCAACTGGGTCCTGGGGCTGGGCTGTGGAGCAATGGAATCCCAGTCAGGAGTCTTCAGTTCCAGCAGGGGTGGTCACAGCAACTGCACCCTTGGCTGATGTGCAGGCAGCAAGTAGCAGGGCACATGGGCAGCAGGCAGTCAGGCAGCAGCAGATGGCAGGTGGGAGCGTGGTCAGGGCTCTGGGGGGGCAGTAATTCGCCCTTCTGGGCAGGAGCGTGGTATTCCGTGTGAATACGCGTGGCCAGCTTGATACGGAGTGATTTGGCACGTGAAAATTCTGCACGTCAGCGTGTGATTCGAGGAAAGGCCCTTAGCGCGTAAGCGCGTCTGTGATGTATCACGCACGGGCGTTGCCCTGGCAGGGCTTGAAGATCCCACGTGGATTTCCATTGCTCTGCAAGTGCTTTTCGTGGTTTGCGGTGCGTGTGTTTTCCAGGCGTTGGGGTTCACACGCTATTACGTCACAGCGGGTGGGTGTTGGCTACGCGTTCTTATACACGCAAGGCAGATGGTGAGTGGTACCCTGCTCCCCCAGGCCCGATCGCGCGTAAAACCACCCGCGAGCCCCTGGAATACACGTACCCGCTCCCCCAGGCCCGATCGCATGTAAAACTTAACGTGCACCCCTGAAATACACATACCCAGGCCAATCAAGTGTGAAACTTCTCGCGCACCCCTGAAATACACGTACCCAGGCCAATCGCGTGTGAAACCTCTTGCGCCCCCCTGAAATACACGTACCCAGGACAATCGCGTGTGAAACTTCTCGCGCACCCTTGAAATACACGTACCCAGGCCAATCGTGTGTAAAACTTCTCGCGCACCCCTGAAATACACGTACCCAGCCCAATCGCGTGTGAAACTTCTCGCGCACCCCTGAAATACACGTACCCAGCCCAATCACCTGTGAAACTTCTCGCGCACCCCTGAAATACACGTACCCAGGCCAATCGCATGTAAAACTTCTTGCGCACCCCTGAAATACACGTACCCAGGTCAATCGTGTGTAAAACTTCTCGCGCACCCCTGAAATACACGTACCCAGCCCAATCGCGTGTGAAACTTCTCGCGCACCCCTGAAATATACGTACCTAGCCAAATCGCGAGTGAAACTTCTCACGCACCCCTGAAATACACGTACCCAGGCCAATCGCATGTAAAAATTCTCGCGCACCCCTGAAATACACGTACCTAGGCCAATCGCGTGTAAAACTTCTCGCGCACCCCTGAAATACACGTACCCAGGCCAATCGCGTGTAAAACTTCTCGCGCACCCCTGAAATACACGTACCCAGGCCAATCGCGTGTGAAACTTCCAGCGAGCCCCTGAAATACACGTACCCCGCTCCCCCAGGCCCGATCGCGTGTTAAACATCCCGCGAGACCCTGAAATACACGTACCCCGCTCCCGCAGGCCCGATCACGTGTAAAACTTCCCGCGAGCCCCTGAAATACACGTACCCCGCTCCCCCAGGCCCGATCGCGTGTAAAACCTCCCACGAGCCCCTGAAATACACGTACCCCGCTCCCCCAGGCCCGATCATGTGTTAAACTTCCCGCGAGCCCCTGAAATACACGTACCCCGCTCCCCCAGGCCCGATCACGTGTAAAACTTCCCGCGCACCCACGGAATACACGCACACGCTATTATTCACACAGCGGGTGTCGTGTTTGTCGCGTACCCCTTTGCACGTCATTTGTCCTAGAGGGCCACAGTATGGGACATTCATCAGAGCTGTGTATACATGCTTTTTGTTAGCGCACATTTTGGCGCACATTTTTTTCATGCGCAGTGACGCTACCGCCTGCTTTCGTGTGGCGGACGTGTATGGGCCTGTGCGCGTCTTTGCCCGTGCGCTGGTTTGCCCTATTCGATTCCATGAATACGTGTTGTAGGCGAGCGTGTGGGCGTTCCGCGCACTTGCCTCCTGTACTTCCCCCGTGACGCCCACATTTTCACGAGTTGTTCCCCATTCTGCGTGTCACGTCCCGTGTTCCGCCTACTTTTGTTATGTGCGCCGCGCTATGTGCGCTTTCGCTGTGGCCTTAGCGCACGCCGTTAGATGACCTGTGCGCCGGAGTGCGCCCCGCACTTTTTCAGCGCACATCCCACATTTTACTCGCGCATGGACTTCCATGAATAGATGTGCGCTGGTTTCCCTGCGATATTCGCACTTGCACTGCGATTTTTCCAGTAGCACTGCGAATCGCAGGTTTTAGCACGCGTGCGCCGATTTCTTCAGCGCACATTCATTCCATGAATCGGCCTGCTAGTGTGTCCCTTTTCTTCTCTTTTGTCTCCCAATGTCTCCATAGAGAGCTGTTCCGATACATTTTTTTTGTCAACATGGCGGCATATTAAAAGTGTGGCTAAATATCCCCAATAATTCTTACAGGTAAGAGGTTTCCTAAATAGGACAGAGAAGTTGTGATGGGTTGAAATTTAATGGATTCAATATAGTGTGTTTCTCTCAGTTTTTTGTAGAATACAAGAAAGGTTTGGGATGATATTCCGTATGACAAAGAAATCTCCTTTACAACCATTTGTGGTGCATATTAGACTGTGGATATTTTTTATCCCAGTCCGTAAGGTATGTAAGAATACAACATATCTAGTCCCCTAGGAGAATCGGGGATTTTTGTCAAGGTCTATTTAATAGACCAAAAGTGTCAATAGGTGAATTCTAAAAGAGTGTCTTTGACCTACAGGGTCCGCATTATTGAATATGTGTGGCAGACAAGAAGTGAAAATAAAAATAAGGAAGATTTATCACCAGTTTAAACACAAGAAACACAACACCCCTGATGAATGTCTCACATTTGTCTGTGTTTTAGGGACAGAAACTTGTGCAAGTTTGGTTTTGGAGAATAATAACTTTTTCGAAAGAAGAAGAATAATTCCAGTGTGAAGTATCACACTGTTTTTTGATATACGACATTAGAAAAATCAACCCACATTTCTGTATTCCCTGTGTTTCGTGATACATATGTTTTATATGTCTTTCATCTAGTTTTATGTAATGTGATCATTTTATGACTGCCTAAATTCTAATTGTTTAATAAAAT
The DNA here is from genome assembly GCF_040938575.1 of Ambystoma mexicanum. Classification (NCBI taxonomy): domain Eukaryota; kingdom Metazoa; phylum Chordata; class Amphibia; order Caudata; family Ambystomatidae; genus Ambystoma; species Ambystoma mexicanum. The sequence continues at coordinate 658,608,275 of NC_090922.1, forward strand.
TAGTAATTTTGTATGGATGAAATATGGTTATGAGATATACCATTTGTTATTTAACCTTGGGTTCAGACACCATATAATACATCTTCTTTTTGTAGAAAATATACCATGATTCATAACATTAGGCATGGGCAGATCAGGCTGCGCATCATTAGACATAGGCATACCATGATTCATAGCATTAGGCATGGGCAGATCAGGCTGCGCAGTATTAGACATAGGCATACCATGATTCATAGCATTATGCATGGGCAGATCAGGCTGCACAATATTAGACATAGGCATACCATGATTCATATCATTAGGCATGGGCAGATCAGGCTGCGCAGTATTAAACATAGGTAGGTCATCATCAATTGTATATGGTACGGACTGGGTAGCATTAGGAGGCATTGGGCACAGTAGGTCATGCAACGGTGTACTTAGATTCAAAGGCGTAGTGGTGTAACTGATAACTGGCATAGCATGACATATATTAGCAGCATCACGATTAGAAGCATTAGGGATATGCATGCCAGTATTCACAGAGTTAGTTGTAGGTGTGCCATTGTTCAGTCTCAACTCGTATGAGGCGGAAGAGGTTGAGATTAGACGGTAGGTGTGACTTTGTACGGGCCACTTGGTGCTTGAAGTGCAATAGGAGCAAGAACATAAGCAAGCAAATTGTTAACCAGAATGGGTGAGGATTCCAATGTTGAGTATTGACATCGGGTACGTGCTCTTAGGCGTCTGGTTCTGGCGAGGGAGTTGTGGAGTGGGGCTTGTGATTGGCTCACAATGGCGGGGGCTGTAGGCCACCAAACAGCTGTTACTAGTTGCCGCTTACCTTGGTATGCTGGAAGTGTGTATCCTAGGTTAACGGCAGCCGTTGGCAGCCGTGAGCAGTGGAGAGCTGCAGAGAGGGTTAAGGCCCTTAACCCACGGCCTTCGCCCAGCTGCTTCGCCTGCCGGTTGGCCTCCTCCCCCTTTAGGTGGTCTAGCAAGGCTGAGAAACCTATTAGGATGCTGGGCTGCAGCGGTGATGCCTCCTTTCTCCCTCATGTTGTTGTTGGTGGTTGCCCTGGCAATGCCGGGAACCATTCTGTGAGTAGCACGGGCCTTGTGCAGCTGATCCAACGGCGAAGATGAAGGGGAGCACTCCTGTGCCCCTGGATTCGCTGTGGCTTCTACTCCATGGACCGAGCTATCATCCTTTCGCAGCATTGCTGCAGAGAGGGTTAAGGCCCTTAACCCACAGCCTTCGCCCAGCGGCTTTGCATGCCGATCGGCCTCCTCTTCCTTTAAGGCAGGAGGGGGTGGGCCGGCAGGGCTGAGAAGCCTATCAGCCCTATCACAGCCTTCGCCCAGTAGCTTTGACACTTTATGGACCCGATATTATAGCCCTACTCCGATTTCCGTTTCTCCTATATTGACGACATAGTCATTTATAGTAAGACTTGGGAAGACCATCTTTTTCATCTTTCTACTATTATGAGAACCCTCAGAGAAGCCGGCTTAACTGCCAATCCATCCAAATGTAAACTGGCCCAATCAGCTGTGAAATACTTCAGCTTCTTTGTAGGGAATGGCAGTGTACAGCCCCAACGAGAAAAAGCAAAAGCTGTTCTAGATACCCCCACGTCTACGACCAAGAGAGACCTTAGGGCATTCCTAGGATTGATTGGTTATTACCGTAGGTTTATCCCAAATTTCTCAGATAGAACATCTAGGTTGACGGATAGTTTAAAGAACGCTGAACCCCAAAAGGCTCAGTGGGCGGATGAGGACGATGCATGTTACAACAACTTAAAACAAACCTTGCATCAGAATCCAATCCTAAAGGTAGTATAATTTTTTCAAAATAATTTGTGTTACAAACTGATGCCTCTCCTCTTACAGGGTTAGGAGCAGTTTTTCACAAATTAGTGATGGATTAGAACACCTTATCTATTCAATAGTCGAAAGCTCTTCCCACGACTCTGTGCTGGAATTAGAGGCCCTTGCCATCAAATGGGCAATCGCCCATCTAAGATACTATCTTTGGAAAAGAAAGTTCACACTGATCACAGATCACTCACCTTTAGTATGGATAAGTCAACAAAAGGACTCTAACCCTTGAGTCATGCGATGGTTGTTAGACCTGCAACCCTACTGTTTCACTGTGGAACACCGAAAAGTTAAAGACCAGGGGAACGTCAATTTCCTTTCCCGGTTTCCATGTGAACCAGATGTGGCTACATCGCACAGGTGAGAAACTAGAAGGTGTCTCACCCGGTAGTCCCTGGGGTTCTCTCTCATGTGGTCAGGGCATAGTCATCGCTTTTGGATACAGACCCTGGCGGTGGACCGCTGCAGGAGGGTCACCTGGGTGAGGGTTCTTCGGGGAGTGGGACACCTCATGGTGAGATGCGGTATCCCCCTCTCTGGAACACCTTTACCCCATTCTGCCCGGTAGGATATTTAGGAACTGAACCCCCCGTTTCACATGAACAGCCTGCTCTAGGAGAAAACAGACTCACACCTGAGCATTGTATCCGACATGTCCTATTACTATGGTCAGGCAAGCCCAGGCAATTACTGATAATCACTCACACCAGACTTCCATTAAACTTCCTCACACGGATAAGAGGCAGAGCATGAGAGCACACTCTGGGCCAAAGCACACAAAGAAACATTGGTTTCCCGAGGGCAGCTGAACGAGGGAAGAAAGACGCCAAACTGAGAAGGGTGTTCAAGGAGGGAGATACCCTTGAGCGAGAAATTGTTGCTTTCCAGAACCCTTCAATTTGAACACCGTAAAGTCGGGAAATCAAAGTGAAGAATCCTGTATTGTGTGTCGGAGATACCCGGGGCCCTCCTGCATGGCTTACCGAGTTGGTGTGGAACAGCAGCAACCGCTGTGGTACCGTCCTTGACTCCAAGATCAAAACTGCACCAGAGAGGTCCTCACAGCCGGTGAGTTGGGGAGACCGATGCAAGACTGGTCTGTGTTGAAGTCAAGGTGGCAAGCGGCAACATTGTATAAAGAACGCAAGAACGAAAGAATGGTAATGTGTGTGATGAAAGACACTAGGAAAGCTTAATTGCTGATGGATGTTGAACATTTAAGGAGAAAGAAACAATACCACTGGCAGAGTGGTCCGGCACCACGTGGGTGCTCAATCGAAGGTCTCTAAATTATCCAGCCAAGAAGTGCCAGAAACAAAAGTGAGAACATTGTGTGAAGTGAATCGAAGTGGTCCTGCGACGGATTAAGAAAAACTCATCGGACATTCGAAAGTCTTCGATCTTTGATATCAAGAGGAAAATGTAGAAAGTGAGATTACATGGACTGCACCCAAACGAGGGAGACCAAATGTGAAGATTATGATAAAAGGGGGTCCGAGTCCAAAAGAGCGGGACCCATGATGAGCACTGGAAGCGAGAACTTGTGAATATGAAATCCTGATGAGAAAAGAACTTTGGTGCTTGTTTGTTAAGACAGGCCCTCTACAACAAGAGATTGTATTTGGGAAAAAGGCTTTGGTAGAATGCCTGATACCTATGCTTTGAACTGTATCCTCGTGGCAGAGAAGCTAGAGTGTGTGCAAAGTTCGAACGTGCCGCCTTATCCCGGACTCAAAAAATGGGGAGGGGAAGCCAACTACTCAACTATCCTGACATATTATTTCTTGAACATTTTTCTTTTTGCATACACTATTGTCCCACACAATTATGTAATTAGAAGTAAGGATGGGGAATAGGTTTATTCATATAGGCCCTTTTATTTTGACAGAGACTCGAGTAGAACTACGTTATTATTTGATGGTCGTAGCTTGCCCCCATCCTTAGATTTAGGTTTAGATAGGTGTTCAACCAATTGAAGGTCAAAAAACACCCTTGAACTGTGATCACTTGTGTCTGTCTTCACTGTTTGATGCCATGCGTTTCTTACAGTACCCTGTGAAAAAGGCAACAGGGGGGGTTGTGGCATTTTATACAGGATTTGCATTCTTTTGACCAGTTTGTAGAGGCAGAATTTCCTTTAGTTCCAAATCCAGTGACAATTCTGTATAGAATTCCTACAGAAGCTACCCACTTCACGGTAATAGATTTGAATAATGCTTTCTTCTCTATACCACTTCACCCAGAGTCACAGGATTTAACACTGTTTCTATACAGAAATAAAAAGTGTAAAATACCCCTTCCATATTTAATAGGGTCCTTAAGATGGATTTTGGCAACATACAATTGGAAAGTACCACCATACAGTATGTTCACGACATTCTGATCTGTAGGAAGTCAGAGATACAGTACAGAATAACTCAGCGCATATGTTGACAGCATTAGCAGAGAAAGGGTACAAGGTAGACATGCCAAAATTACAGTATTGTCAGAAAGAGGTACTGTATATTGGACAGTTGATATCATAGATGGGGCGGAGGGTGATACCAGAAAGGGCAGAGGCAATTCACGGAACGTCCAAACGTACGACAGTGAGAGGGATGCAGCAATTTTTAGGTCTCTGTGATTATTGCAGAGCATGGTTATTTGACTACAACACATACACCAGGCCTTTGTTAAGCACACTTAAGGAGGCACAGAGAGGGGAGGGCACACTAAAACTATAGTGCAAAATTAGATCCAGTAATGAGGGGACATTACCCATGGAAACAAGCACTGGCGGCTGCTGCTTTCACAGTGGAGAAATCAGTGAGATGGGAAGCAGCACCACTCTCTTCATGGAGCATGCTCTCCTTACAATCGCAGAACGGCCCAAGAGTACACTGACCACACAGAGGGCTTCAGGGTACGAAGTAATATTATCAAATCCAGCCATAAAGGTAGTGAGATGTAGGACTGTACCCAAGCGACATTCGTCATCGAAGCAATAGAGGAGGGAGATTATATGCATGATTGCACCTCAAACATGGAGCAATATGACAACATTCCGAGAGTAAGGAAAAAGCTACTTGAGGGGGTTAGAGGTGCTTTACATTGAAGGTTCTTCAACGATAGACCAGACCACGGGGTAGAGACACACAGGGACAGCGGTAGAGAAAATAAAGGCAGATGGGACAGCTGAAGTAGTAGCAAATGCACAATTACATCACATTTTCCGGCGCAGGCAGCAGAACTAGTAGCCCTGATATTGGCATTAGAGCAGAGCAAGAACCAGGAAGTGACAGTGTATGCAGACTCATCCTATATAACATCTACAATAAACTCTGGATTGTCACGTTGGCTAAGGAGGGGCTTCCAACGTGCTGGCAGCACGCACCGTTTTGGGCAGAGTCATAGAGATGCTTCAATTGCCAATAGGTATAGCGGTCGTGAAGTGCCAAGCATACACGAGAGGGGAGGACCCAGTCTCCAGGGGCAGCAGATGCAGAAGCTAAGCACGCATCATATTTTGTTGACATTTTAGATTTTGATACCCCATCTCACACGCGTACTTGTGGGCGCACAATGGTGTTACAAGAAGGGTACAGCGTGTTACCAGTGAGACAAATTATGGAGTTACAGGGGAGTGAGCTAAGGGACAAAAAAAGAACTATGGCTGAAAGGGGGATGTTCAATATCTCAATCAGGCGCCCTATGGTGACAGGAGAGCACAGGGAAACTGGTGATGCCACTGTCATTATTACAACTACACTCTCCTACCCACATGGTGAAGAATGTACTTGCTGCTCACATTGGGGAGGACTGGTTCTGTCCCAATTTAATGGAACATGTGACTGCGTTTATAGAAAAATGTGTGACATGTAAATTCTTCACTGCAGGGCATACATTAAGGGAAGTGAGAAGAGCCATACCTTCCACTGGGTAAATCCAACATCTTTACGTCGATTATGTAGATATGCTTCAGGTATGTCAAGGCTTCTGTTATATGATAGTGGTTGTATGCTCATTTTCCTGATGGATAGAAGCCAGTCCCTGTTCGCACCCTGATGCCCTCAGAGTGGAAACATTAATGGTTAAGGAGATTTTCCCAGGCTGGGGCGTGTGTGAACGGAATGTGTGAACACCTCAATGGCTTGCTCAAAGAGAGGATAGCAAAGATTAAGGTGATCGTGAATAAAGGCTGGCTACATTGCCTGCCCTTATCATTATTCGCATTGCACAATCAGCCTGGAGAGAGAGATCCAGCTGAGAAAGGAGGAAAACAGGATGCTGGGAAAGACCACAAATGCTGGTCTATGGTCAAGTCTACACAGCCGACTGCTGGAAAGAAGGGGTCGTGGGGAGCAAGTCACATGCGCTCCCAACAGTTACAGTTTTAATAGGGCAAGAAGGAAACGACAAATGTCTAAAAGAATGGGAAAACAGCACGGAGTTACTAACATGGGTAGAGAATGAAGCTTGATCCACTGCCCATAATACCAATCAAAGGGGCAGCATTATGTTTTCAGAATGATGGTCCAGTAAAGGCTGTAGAAAGCAAAGAATGTAAGCAGACAGTAATGGTTCCAGGTATGGCAGTTGGAAAAGCTATACTGATGGAGCAGTAATGGGCCTGCGCATCTAAAGCATATGTGAATCTACCACCAGATTGGGGATGGACATGCTCACTGGTGCATCTCAACATACCAGCAGCGGTCGTACACCAGAGGGATATCCAAGTAGAGGGATTCCCCAAGATGGACTAACAGAAGGAAGAGATCATCTGTGGAGCTAGCCCAAGTGAAGAGGGGATACTATGCATCATCAAAGATGGAGGAGTGCCTGGACACAATACCCCCAAAGTACATACTATTTAGCAGAACAGAAATATTTTTGCATCCATCATTCCAGCAGTGCAGGCTAGCACATATGCAAAATGGCTGCAGATTATGAGGTGGGAGCTGATGCAGACAAACTCAACTGTCAAAGGGTTCAAATGCAATCAAGGAAGAGCTCCGAGCAGTGAGGTTGATGGCGCTACAAAATAGGTGTGTTTCAGATTCGCCGACAGCAATGGAGCAAGGAGTTTGCGTCAAAAACGGGTCCTCTTGCTGTATATTTGTTCCAGCAAATGACAAAGACAATGGAACGCTCACTGAGGCAGTTACACGATTATCAGAGATGTATGCCAAAATGGAGACAAATGCTGCAGGGAAGGTTGAAGGTTGGCTAATGGCCATCCATGTTGGTATTCATGTGAAGGTGTACAATAGACTGAAGGTGTTAGCTGCAGCACTAGTGTTAGTATTGCTGACTTTTTGTGTCATCAGGATGTGCATCAAACAATACCAAAAGACAACTGAAAAGACTGTAGGAATGAAAGTACTGGAAGACATAGATTCAGAAGACACGATAATAAAAGCTTGAGATACATTGAGAGCCCAGTTAACAGATTGTCCTCTGTTCCCAGCTGAAATATTATTCGAGTATCCCTACCAAAGATTGATGGGGAAAATGTGTTTGGTGCAACCCTGGAGAAGACTGCAGTTATGTGACATGGAGTTTGGATGATCATGCAACATTCTATGGACACCCAGGGGGAGTGACAAAGATATGGCTCCCGTAATTGAAGCCGAATAAGGTTGGAGGAGTGGGAGACAGGACGGCCAAAGGGGTGATTGAAGTGAGCGTCCCTGGAATTGCCCTCATGTCCCCTATGCAAATGAATAATGAAAGGTGCAACTCTTTCGGCCAGCCACCAAGTGCACCAATGTATCAACGATATGACAGATATTCTCTCAGACAGCCATTTAAACCATATCCAGTTGATGGGTTCGAGGAGACATGGGTCTCATTAATATACCAGGTCGACTGAGAGCAAACCCAAGTAGTGATGACATTACTAGAGATATCACGACGTAGCAGCATTAGTCATGAAGCAAATCCGCACTCATGCATGAAGTAACACAGACATACACTAGTTTCCATTACTTGTAGGCATGAAAAACATGCTTAAGGCACCCATGGTTAGAGGACGGATACACTTACATAGTGCCATGCCAAGAACCTATTCTTTCTTTCACCAAAGCAGAAACGCAAAACAGTAAACATTGTAAGGAATGCATGGTATCAAACAGTGAGGACAGACACAAGTGATCACAGTTCAAGGTGTTTATTGAACTTCAATGGGTTGGTTAAACGCCTATCTAAACCTAAATCTAAGGATGTGAGCAAGTAACGACCATCAAATAATCATAACACAGTCCTAGTCAAATCTCTGTCAAAATAAAAGGGCCTATACTAATAAACCTATTGCCAATCCTTACTTCTAATTACAAAATGGTGTGGGGCAATAGTGTATGCAAAGTGTTCAAGAAATAATATGTCAGGATAGTTGAGCAGTTAGCTTCCCTTCCCCACGTTTTCAGCACGGGGTAAGCCGGCATGTTTGAGTTTCGCACACACTCTGGCTTCTCTGCCACGAGGATACAGTTCAAAGTATAGGTATCAAGGCCTTCTGCTAAGGGTATTTTTCCCAAATACAGTCTCTTGTTGTAGAGGGCCTGTCTTAACAAACAAGCACCAAAGTTCCTTTCTTATCAGGTTTTCACATTCACAAGTTCTCGTGTCCAGTGTTCATCATGGGTCTCCCTCCTTTGGGCTTAGACCCCTTTTTTCACAATTGGACTCCCTAGATAGGGCTCGGACCATAGATCTCCCTCAGACCTCTTTTGCACAAGGTTCACATTTGGTCTCCCTTGTTCGGACTCAGACCATGTAATCTCACTTTCTATGTTTTCCTCTTGATACCAAAGATCAAACACTTTCAAATGTACATTGGGTTTTGCTTAAACCCTCACAGGACCACTTCGATTCCCTTCACACAATGTTCTTATCTTCGTTTCTGCCACATTTTGGCAGGATACCTTTGATTGAGCACCCACGTAGGACCGGACCACTCTGTCATTGGTATTATATCTTTCTCCTTAAATGTTCAAAACATCCATCAGAAATTACGCATTCCTCGTGTCTCATCACACGCTTTCAAGCTTTGTTCTTGTGCTCTTTATACAATGTTGCCACTTGCAACTTTGACTTCAACACAGGCTATGTTGACCTCTCAGGCACTGCTTTGATCTTGGAGCCAAGGACGGTATCACAGCGGCTGCGGTCAGCCGTGCAGGAGAGTCCAGGTTATCTCCAGCACAATACAGGATTCTTCAGTTTGGTTTCCTGGCCTTATGCTTTGTACTCTAAAGGGATCTGGAAAGCAACGGTTTCTCGCTGCAAAGGTCAAAGGTATCTCCCTCCTTGCATACCCATTCTTGGTTTGCTGTCTTTCTTCCCTCGTTCAGCTACTGTCGGAAAAGCACTGTTCCTTCGTGTGCTTTGCCTCGCTCAGAGTGTGCTCTCGTGCTCCACCTTTTATCTGTGTGGGTAAGCATAATCTAAATCAAGTGTGAGTGATTACCAGTAATTGCCTGACCATAGTAGAGGGACATGTCAGGTACAATGCTCAGGTGTGAGTGTTTTCTCCCAGTGCAGGCTCTCCATGTCAAAGTGTTCGTGGAGGAGTTAGAGTTTCTAAATATCCTTTCGGATAGGATTGCGTAAAGGTGTTACAGAGAGGGGGATACTGTGTCTCGCCATCAGGTGTCCCACTCCCCGAAGATCCTCCCGCACTGGTCCAACCCCAGGGGGGGGTGTGTGTGTGTGTGTGTGTGAGAGAGAGGGAGAGAGAGAGAGAGAGAGAGAGAGAGCGAGAGAGAGAGAGACAGACAGACAGACAGACAGACAGACAGACAGACAGACAGACAGACACACCCCCGGGGAGTGGGTGATACACCTTCTGGTTTCTCACAACGTGGATGAAGCTTGCATATGCTTATTGCAACTAACCTTAGGAAGCGATAGAAACATATAGGGAACCTGTATGGTGACTAAAGTGAATGGAAGGGAAAACACAGGTCCTGCAGCATGAGGAGCAGAGTTGGTGTTCACAGCCAAGGACAAGGGTGGGTGGACAATTCCTGGTTCCTGAGGCAGTAAGCCACCTGCAATAATTCAGAATAAAATCCTCATAATTACAGACAGAAGAGCTCGGTTTTGCGGTCTCTTCACACGTGACCCAGCAGAGCAAGACCATGCCCATTGACTCGGGGTGTGAAGAGAAGCTGTTCCCAGCAAAGCAGAATGAAATGATGCATGTGTTGCCCACCAAAACTGCAAACTGCAGGCACTCTCTCAGGCTAGATGATCAGACCAGTAACAACAATCTGAAACACACAGCACTCCATAGCCATTCCCATTACCTTGAAATGGTACACTGAGCTCTGTCAACAGAAAAGGGTCCCAGGCCTTGGAGTGGGTCACTCTAGCCAATCCAGAAGCACAATTTGAATGGTTGTATAAAATGTTGCATGGGCCAATGGTCTTCCTGTGACCCTGCAACAATGCAGTGGGCACCTTTTGGGGGGGAAATCTCCAGTGGAGCCACCTGACATGATATGATATAATAGGTTATTTATAACGCGCTTAATACCCAGAGGTTTCTAAGCACGGACGTGGGGATCGAAACCAGGGTGCTCCGTGTGGTCTTGCTTCCAAGGCAAGCACATTTCCCCTGAGCTATCCTTCCAATCTATCCTACTGGCAACCCAATAGGATAGAATATATGGGGTCTCTATAGTTCATTAGTACCAACTAACCAATGGGGATACCTCGTAGGACTTTGGGGTGGACCTGATACCACACGTTAATAAAGACATGTGACACAGGTATGGAAGCTGAGACTGCTATAGAAGTTTGTTTTTCTATATGATCCCTGTGTATTGGAGAAATAAAGACAGTAAACCTTGCCCCATGGCTGAGTATTCCGTTTTTGCATTGGGCAGTTTTCATGGGCCTAAATTACTCTGCTGATTCCGACATTGTAATTGCGAATCCCCAATTCCACGGGCATACTTCACACCCATCTCCTTTCCCTTGCTTGTATGCATCCATTCACCCATCTCTGCGCCCTTGGATGTATGCATGTATGTAGTACGCAAAAGAGACGGTGTCCCTTACTGAAAATGACAATTTGAAGTAAACCTAAACAGTAACAACGTATGAAGAATAGTGAGAGCATTAGTAAAACACTGCAATTAACACACAATGGCCCTCACTATAACTCTGGCAGCAGCCGTGCCCTTATTAAGGGCACGGCTGCTACCAGGGTTGTTTTTTTTCCGGCACCCGCGAATGGGCAGTAACTGGGTCATGCCGAGTTGGGCGAACCCGGTAATTGCCCATTCACGGGTGCCGTTATGGCCGGCCTCCCGATCCCCATTCTGCCCCATAGGGCAGAGTTGGGGTCGGGAGCATGGTTGCACCGGCACCGTTATGGTGCAATCATGAGTTCTGGTCAGACCAGACGTGCAGTCCGGCACCGGCGAGCAGAACTCGTAGTGTGGTGGGGAGGTAACAACGGCGCCAGTAGCACTACCGCCGCCGTTGTTGCCTTTCCGCCACACTCATAATGAGGCCCATTGTTGTGAATTGTAATTTCATCACAAAAATAGAGGTGAATATGTACACACGTAGTTAGTTTCATAAAGATAGACAATAAGCAGCACCACACGTGGCAGAGCTGCCACTCAGTAAGGGTAACTCAGTTCGAAAATGTACACGAGAAAATATTTACCTAGGGTTTTCGAGCAGAACATTAAACATTTGCTCACGGATAATAAATACGTTGCTTACTCACATCAGAGCACGTACAGAATAGCATATATGAACGCTCATCACTAGAATGTCGACTAAACTTGTGGACAGGATTAGGCACCAATTGGGTATTGTGGCCCCCCTCAGCCTCCACAGTTGCAATGGTTTAGCAAGTCAGATCGAGGTCAGGTCCTGTTAGTGGGAAATCAAATATAATGGGAAGGATTTGCAGAGTGTACTACTCTTCAAGTTGCAATCCTGTCTCAGGCCAATTATAGCTGCATACAAATGATTGCGTTGCCCACAGTTGATGTTCATTTTGTGCTCAGGCCAGTGCTACGACACATAATGTGTTCTGACCAGCCCAGGGATCCCAAGTGGTAATCTTACATTCGGAGTTTAAATAGAATGGGACCCATCAGATTCCACATAGGTAGGTGTACCTTTTAGAACTGCTGCCACAGGTAAAGAAAAGCAAAGGTTAAAAAGGAAATGCATATAATGGAGGTTGTGGTTAATGTAGATGGCACCTTGTGCACTTGCTCCGATTCTGTGTTCTGACCAAAGGAGCCAAAGACAACCCCATAGTCACCACCCACATAAGTTAGACACGTTTCTGTGTTTTTTAAATAGTTATATTGTTATGTTTCTGTAGATACAAGTGCAGTGGGAAGGTCGTAACAATAGTAACCTCCAGGCCCCCACAAACACTGGATACTAAAAAAATGTCTTTCAGCATAAGGTTTCATGACGATATATTTAATGAATATGAATTAAAGAAAGAAATTGCCAAGGGTGGGCGAGGGGGGGGGGGAGTGCTTGTGAGCCAGAACAAGATGGTGGCTGCTCTTTGAGCTCTGCAACCACTCCAGTTTAAACAAGCAAAAATCTTGAATTCATCCTGCAACAACAATGAAACCTAGAACGTCAAACATTCTCCATCCTAAATAGCCGCTGGTGCCCGAAAAAATATTGATTCCACTACAAGGTACTGGTGAACGCACTCAGAAGCTGAAACCAGACACTCTCAGGGATCCCCTATTTAAATCTGAATTGCGCAAAGAAATCGGCAATTTTTTTTATACAAATAGGCTCTCTGTTTCGTCGTATTGTCAGAGCCATTTAAATGTTCTTTCAGAGGGATATGTATCACAAAGGAATCTGGGATCCTTAAAATGCTCAGCGTGGGTAATGATAAATGGGGGAGGTCTCGAAAGGAGCTTCAGTTGAAATACTCCTTAAGCAATTAATTACCCCCTCTATTTTGCAGGAAACAAAGTTATGATTACAAAACTTCCATAAGACAATGCTTAGGGAAGGGAAATTCTTGAGGCGGCAGCATCAAGCTAGGCAATATGGTGAGGGGCAGCAACCCATAAAAGTGCTGGAGTGGTTGCTTATGTCGGAGAGAAGGGACACAACGATACATGCGATCAAAGATGGCAATGGCAAGGTCTGATCCTTGGATGAAGATTTTGCAAACATATTTGGACAATTCGGCATCGCCTTATATACACACCTCTAAGTCAACCCAATCAAGGGAACAAATACACCAATTCCTAGACCAAATGAGCCTAACAATAGAGCAGGCAGAACAATTAATGACCCATTATAGAGCAGGACATTTACCAAGCAACCAGAAATACACCAAGCAGCAAAGCGTACGTCATGGCTCCTTAAAATGTGTAAAGTCGGACGCCTTCCCTCTACACTGAAAAAGGCTATCATTATACTAAAACTCCTACCTGGCAAAGGCCCTAGTAGTTGCTCCTCTTATAGGCAATCTTCTTCCTCAACGTAGACAATAAATTCTGGGTAGGGTCCTAGCTGATCTCCTCCTACCACTAATACCATACTGTGTGGAGGCTGATCAAGCGTGATTCATACCGGGTACTAGGTCAGTGTCATATAACCCTGAGAACAGTATTTGGCTTACTTCAATTGGTCAAATCTAATTACAAGCCTAACGCCATGCTAATCGATGCTGAAAAAGTGTGTGGCTCCATTGAATGATCTTTCCTATTTGTGGTATTGGGAAAAATGAGGTTTTCAAATTCCTATATTTGATCACAAGCATGACACTAATATTAACAGCGGCTTTCTTTGTGCAGCTAAAGTGTCCTATTGAAATGTACATGGGCAGGAAAAACGTCAAAAATTGCATGGACAAATACAGGTGCAGCCGATTGAAATGTAAGGTTTAAAAATGTCTGATATTTTAGCTATATTATGTAGTGGCTCAGGCGCAACATCTCTCTTGTTGGTATGACCCAACCACTGACCCGACCACCAATAGGCCACACGTACAAGTTGAAAAGGCAATTGAAGCACTTGCATTGTTACGTTCAATAATATTGGGGAAAAGCATCCTCTGCAGACCAAAATTAAAATAATTCCATGGGTATTACTACAAAATATTGCAGACCATCACCGCAAATCCAAAAAAAGCCCAATTTCAGGATGTATACTAATTGACCTTTTCACAATTGACCTCGGGAGAATTGACCTTGAGAGAACTGACCTAATTTAAAAGGTCAATTAGGACATATATGTGGGAGGAAACCCCTACAACCACCTGCCCAATACAAAAAAAACCAAACCCCCCCACCCAATTCCCTTATATTATTTATAATCCAAAACCAACCCAATAAATACATAAAATAACTAAAATAATATAAAGGTCAATTGTGCTAAAGGTCGATTAGGACCACTATAATTAGGTCTATTAAGACAAAAGGTCAATTGTAAAAGGTCAAGTTGGGTAATACCCAATGTTTCACAGTATACATGTATGTGGGGGATGGGAGTAGGTTGATAATGTGGGTGGACATGGGATGGCTGCAGGGGGTCTCCATATGCATATATCTGCCATGAAGTGGGGTGAGAAAAAACACAAATTCTGCATTGTCAGATTCACAGTTTTTTTAAAAATATGTTTTCACACAGATGCAGTAGATCTGTTGCATGTACGCATATTCGCCATGGCTACTGGTAACTCATTTTCCCCCAAGTAAGTATATCCGCAGAGAAATTGTTCATAACCACTATGAAAAAACGAAGCCTTATAACATGGGGTTATTTATTTCCGGAAGGCACATTTCTTACTCTGCACAGATTCAATGAATTGGGTGCGGTGGGGTGCGGGGGAGGGAGGTGATCTAGTTGAAATATTCATATATTGTAGATGGAGATGTGTGCCAGACCATCTTTTCCTTCTTTCCAGCTCCTCCAGACACTGTGGAATTTTTACATGATGCAGGGGTGGACTGGCCTATATGGAACTCTGGAGATTTCCCGGTGGGCCTCTGCACCCTGGGCCTCTTTTCTGTGGTATTTCCACATTTTCTCATAGGAAAAGCATTGGGCTTGCTGAAAATGTGTGATTTGGGGCCACTTTGAACTTAATTTCCAGGGCCTCTTTTGGTCCCCAGTAATTATTTCCAGGGCCTCTTAGTTCCCAGTCCAGCCCTGACATGATGGGAGACTTCTACAAGGCAATGATGTATCAAAAAGTCCTAAAGAAACCCTCAACAGGAGCTGTGGCGTCTCGCAGTGAATTAGAACAATCTAGCAACGGAACCAATTAGGGTATTTTGGCAAAGTGTCTTCCAAACCACGAGTGATACAATGGGCCCTGGTGACGGGTTTATTAGTGTGTGCAAAAGAACTGCCAAGTCCAATCCAACTGATGGCTGGAAAGAAGTAGAGGAACTATGCACCTGGCTGGCCTGTTCCTGCTTCCCACACACACACCCTAATCGACACGCCCTTGCCACCTGCAATCAAACCCCCCTCATTCCCCCAAGACAAACACACCTACTGTTAAGGGAACAAAGTGCAAGTTTCAACTTATTCCTACACTTATTTTAAAACGAAACCATTCCGGAACGGTAAACTTTTTTTTCTTTAAGTATAGAGCACCGCTCCCGCTCACTTCGGCCACTAAATTAGTAAAATGATCGATTGACATGGGGAAGGGGTTTGGCTCCCACAGTTAATAGATGGTTGCAAGAGGTTCCATTCTTTTATGAAACAGAAGCCACTTACACATCTGGCGTAGTGGCTGCATGCAGTCCCATGCTGGGGGATAGACGCGTAACCATGCTGACAGTTAGGATGGGTGAAGCATGTAATGTCCTAAAGGGCAAACTAAATGTAGCCTTCTGTCTTTGTTGTTGCTGAACAAATCAAGATTACATGAAAAAGAAAGAAATGGACACCCTGATAAATACTGAAATTTATATTGCAATGTACGGGAAGAATTGAAGGTCTTTCTGCATAGTTTCCCATGAAGCTTTTCTGTTTGTATAAGGGCAAGGGACTGCAGTGACTCTAAAAAAAAGAACCAGAAGCTCCTCACACCTACGGCCTGCAGGAGCAGTCCCCTACACCTCCCCCGAACATCCCAACGTCAGGGGGTAAGCCCGTGGGCTAAAACAGGCAGCGTTCGTCCCAAAACTGCTTAGGCCAAGTAGTGTGGGCTCCCCTTTGCTCTTGTTTCCTATCCCCTAAACTATGGAATGAATTACAGACAGTTTTTGTTGTGGAAAAATTATAGGCCGTAGGCATTTATTTTCTACAGAAAATACACAACCAAAAAAACATAACAATGTGCTTTTGGGTACTTCGTGTCCAGGGTTGGAGATGCCAAACCTTCTCCTCAGCAAGTCTTTGTTACCGTTGGGCATTCGTTCCTGGACACGTGCCGCCTACGACTTTCTTCTACCGTGTACCGAAGAAAGTACTCGGCGTTCCGGCTCCTCCTTGGTTCGTCTTCTTTTGTTTTTTGTAGGGTGGGTTGGGTGGCAAAACGTTTCTTATCCCCCTTTTCCAGGCCCTAGGAGCTTACCCAAATGAGGTGAGCTCCTTACCTGGATTGTGCTTTCCCCTTCTCTTGGGGGACTACTTATACCCCCAGTCCTCTTCGTTATTCCCTTGGGGGGCTGGACTTCCCCTGGCCCCCCTGTTGCTTCCCCTCACACCTTTCCTGGTGTTGTGGGCTGTTTCCCTGGCAACGCTGGGGTGGGGATGCCACCTGGCCGCCCCTCCCCTTGTGCTTTCGTGCCGTTTTTCCCCCACCCCGCGCCTAACTCCCGAGGCCCTCCATCGTGCCATACTTTGTAGGGCCCGGGCCTCGGGCATAGGCTGAGTAGTGTGGGCTCCCCTTTGCTCTTGTTTCCTATCCTATCCCCTAAACTATGGAATGAATTACAGACAGTTCTTGGTGTGGGAAAATTATAGGCCGTAGCATTTATTTTCTACAGAAAATACACAACCAAAAATACATAACAACAATGTGCTTTTGGGCACTTCGTGTCCAGGGTTGGAGATGCCAAACCTTCTCCTCAGCAAGTCTTTGTTACCCTTGGGCATCCGTTCCTGGACATGTGCCGCCACACTTGAGTGGGCGTTGCATCGGCTGCTCAGGCCCCCCCCCCCCCAAAAGCGCCTCTATCTGCATCCCCACTCCTCTAGGGCTCTGCAAATATTGTCTGAAAAAACCCCCATCCCTTTGCTAGACAGGTGCACCCCGTCCTGATGAAACATCTCTGGGTTATTTTGGGAAAGACTGTGCTTTATAAAATGGAGGCCTGTGCTCCTGCAGTATTTCTCCACTGCTTTATTTAGCTTTCTCCTTGCTGTTTCGCTGGCCTGCCTCCGATGTGCCCCATACCAGATTCTACGTGGTATCATTTCTGACATGAAAATTTCAGTTTTCCACCAGCAGTGTGCTATGCCATGCAGGGACTAAAAAATGTTCCTCTGTAATTTCCCCCTATTTGTGCTGACCAGATCGTTGCCCCCGAGGTGTATTACCAGGTACTCGGGCGGGTCTCTGAAGCCGATCAAGTCAGACAACCTGTCGTGAATGTCCTCCCAGTGCATCCCCGGGAGGCCCCGCCAGGACGTGATCGTCTTCTTGAAGTGGAGTCCCTGCTCGACCTCCATATCTGTTGGAGCGGGGGGGAGAGAGGTTCATATCAATTCCTCCCTTACATATTTTTTGAAACATTGTGACCTCCACCCCCCAATCTTCTTCACACCCTTTGCTCCTAGGCCCCCTGCCCATGCTGACGTGGCTGCTCCTATTCTAAATGAGTGGGTCCCAAATTCAGCTGAATCCCACCCTGCCTTGGCTACTGTTTTCTTTAATACTGCCTGGAACTGATACCTGCTGAGTGCGCCGTCGTCCCTGTGTATTAGCAATTGCCCGCCCACCTCCGGTCGGATCTCTAGAAATGCCTGGGTGATACATCTGGGACAGTGGCCTTCTCTCTGATGCAGTTGAGGTCTATTGCTCTCCCCTTTCCCGCCTGGTCAGTTTTGGATTTCCTCAACAGTATGGACGTACCTTTGGATCCTATGCTAACATCGTTTTTTGCCAGTCCATCCCCTGCTATCGTATTTCGGGCTACTAGCTCCCCTATCCTAAAGGCCCCGTAGTATGCTAGGGCAAATGCTGCCCTAAACAGAGCTGTCTCATATTCGCTGCTACACGTGCTTTGTAATACTTTCAAGCAGAACCACCAGTTTCCCAAAATTCAGAAGTCTCCTTCTATCTGGCTTCTTCCCTTCCAACCTTGCCCAACCCTTCATCGCATACTTTATTAGCGGGCTGTTTGTTGGATCCGTTACACCGGCTACTTTTGCGGTGTATGCAACTGCGGCTAAGTGTGCTGCCGCCCAGCTTTTCCTTTTCCCTTTGGCAAATTCCCCAAGAATTCACACATTTTGGCCGTTGTAACTTTACCCACATCTTGTACTCCTGTTTCCACCAATACATTATTCACAAGCTTTCCGTACTGCTTACCCATTTTGTACGTTAGGGCGTTCCTAGCCAGTTTTTCTATGACTCGTCCTGGTTCCTGTGGCTTTTCCTTTTCACTTGAGTTAACCTTGTAGTCAACCGTTCTTTCTCCTCCATTGCTTTCAGTGGAACCCACGCCTTTTTTGGTGTGGGCATTTTTTCCCTTTTGGCGTCTGGCCTCAGCTCCCTGAACCTGTCCCACTGAAAACGAGACACGGCGTCAGCCACCACATTTGTTTCTCCAGCGATATGCCTTGCCCTTATGCATACACTGTTTTTCAAACATTCTAGTTTGATGGCTCTCATCAATTCCAATACCACTGGAAATGATGCACTCCCTTTATTTAACACGTGCACCACTGCCATGTTATCTGACCAAACCGCCATCTCTTTGTTAATTAGCTCTGTTTCCCATGCACACAATGCTACCCAGATTGGAAAAAGCTCCAGCAGCGTAATATTCCTAGCCCACGCTGCCTCCTGCCATGACCATGGCCATTTCTCTGCATGTCCATGTCCTTCTTGATTCCCCCTCCTATCCTGCCTCTGTGGTGCCCCATCTTGGCCCCTCTTGTTCTTAGCTCAATGCTCCTTTGAAAAAATGTTCAAATGTATGACCCTCCCTGCAAAGTTTAGCTTTCCCGCCAATGCTTGTAATTCTCTTACGGTGGCTTTGTTTCTCCCTTTTAGTCAATTTCTATCCCCAGAAACTGTATTGTCTGTTTTGATCCCATAGTCTTTGCCTCTGCCAGCGGGAAACCCCATTCATTTGTTATCTCTACAAATTTGTTCAAAGTGGCCTTGCACAGTTTTGATCCTTGGGGCCCTACAATAAAAAATCGTCCAGGTAATGGACCACCCTGGCCTCCTCCATTTCTTTTGCGAGTGCCCATTGCAGGAATGATCTCATCCTTTCAAAATATGCTCAAGAGATGGCACATCCCATGGGGAGACATTTGTCAATGAAATATTTTCCCTCCCATTGCATACATAGCCGGGGGGATATGAAAGATGGTGAATAAGTCTGAATTCCCCTTTTTCCTTCTTTGGGACTAGCCCCAATGATGAGCATATGTATTCTTTGAATGGCAGGGATGTGTAGGGGCCCCCGATCCTACCCAGTTCCACTTCTTTCTTGATTTTTTTGCTTACTATCCCTCTGTTTTCCATAGCTGACTTCATATTTTTTGGGATGTTCTGCAATCCTGCCCTGCAAAAGGAATGTTGAAACCTTCCTGAAAACCCCTTCTATTCACATTGGCAGCCTCTTGGTCTGGGAATGCGTGGAGCCAGTTTTCCATTTTTTCAATCTTAACTGGTGTGGCCCTGTTCTCCCCCAGTACCTAGTTCCGCTTCTCATTGCCTCAATTGCTGTTTGTCGTTGCCCTGGTGCACTTGGCGCTGCTATGGTCTCCCCTACATTTCTCGCACTTGTGGCTGAATTTGCACTTCCTGCCCCACCTGCATGGTAGTACCCCATTTTCGAAATTCCGGCATTTTGCTGACTCTGCCCATGGTGACCAAGTGTTTCCCCTGCCGCCCCCCTGGGCCGTTGGTGGTATGCTGCTCTGGCAACTTCTCTGCAAGCTATATTGCCTATTCCGAAAATTCTGATCCCTTGATCTGTCATAGCTATTTTCGTACCTTCTTTTATTATACCTGTAATCACTTCTATAGTCGTTCTGCCAATATTGCCTTTTCAGTTGCCCTCCTGAACTCTGCTCCCTGGAGTCCCATTTTTCTTTTAATACGTTAAACATGTACAGGTTAAAGTTTTCTTCATCCCACCCTATATCCGGGAAGCAATCCATTTCTTTCCTAAACTCGTGGTCGTATTCTTTCCATGCATCCCCCCCAAATGCTTTGTACACTTTCAACACCCTCTGCTGATATGTGACTAATGCTACCCCGTCCTCTGGGTATTTCTGTAAAATAATAGTTGACATTATTTGGAAAGCTTCTACCCAGTTATCAAAACTCTTCACCACTGGCACCCTCCTTAGTAAGCCTTTCTCATCCACTTTCATGTCCTCTACTGACACGTTCATTCCCATCTTTTGGCATTCTGGCAGGGAAAAAATGTCTATGAATTCCTTTCTCCAGATTTTCTCATTAACCTTGTCATTTATATACCATGCCATTGCTTTCATGGACCGGCCCTGTGCATCCCTTCCCATTGTTGGCCTGCCATATTTTGTCATGGCTGGTCCTCCTTTCCTTGACTGCTGTGACTGTGGTAGCTCCCCCTGGTGAGTCTGCCCCCTGAGGGGTGTTCTCTGACAATGGTATTGGCGTGGGTCCTGTGGGTGCCACGGGTGGGCTGGGTGCAATCCCCATGGGACCGGGTCCCGGCGAGACCCCTTGTCCCGTCGGTGCCCCTTGAAGTGTGGGGACCATGGTCCCTAGTGGTTCTGTCCCCGCTCCCCCTGTGCCTTTTCCTGCTTCTCCTTGCTTACTACCCCTTTCCATTTCACCCATGCCTTCAGGTGGTCCCTCTCCTCATCATCGCTGCTTTCTATTTCTGTTGTGGAATCCCCCTGCTCCTCCCTGTACTTTTTCTGCTTTCCTCTTCCCCTGTCACTGGTCCTGGGCGACTTACCCGTACCAGTTATACAGGTTTTCAACATATTTACAATTTGCCTCCCAATTTTGTCATCACTTTTCACAGTACCTTTATTCTTTTCTTTTCTCTTCTTCTTCCTGGGTGCCTCCGTCTGGTCTTGGTTTCTTCTTGGCTCTTCTCTCCCCCTCTTCTGACCTTGTGTTAGTGCCTCCTCAACTTCACTGTTGCTGGACTCTTCAATTAGCAAAGGCGGCATTTCCTTTGCCCTCCTCCTTTTGCATGATGCCCAGGACTCATTGTGCCCCGGACACTCTTTCCGCTTTTCTGGCCCATTCACTGAATTCTTGTGCCCTTTTCGCTCTTTCGTCTGCCATGCTTCTTGTCTGTATGCTTCTTTCTTGCAGTATGTTGCCTCCTCTTTGTTTTTCCAGCTCCCTGTATCTGCCTTTGCGTCTGACCCTCTTCAGATGACACGTGTGTTCGTGTGTCACGTGTGTTTTTTATTTATTCACTGTTCTTGTTCCCTCTGGCACTGCCGTGTTCACAATAGGTGTTTTTGTTCTTTGAAAGGTTTTAGTTTTCCTTTTTCAGCCTGGGCCTGCTGGGCCGAAATGCTGTTCCTTTAAGAGTATCGTTGTCGTTCCGCAGCAGGGCCTGCTCCCCCTGTTGCCGCTCCTTCAAACACGCTTGTACCCGCCCAGGCCCCACCTGCTGGACCGAGGTGCTGTTCCTTTAAAATGTTTCGTTGGCCTTCCTTAGCCGAGCTTTGTTCCTCTGTTGCCGCTCCTTTAAACAGGCCCCGCCCCCTTTCACCGCTCGTTTCTTGTTTTCGCCAACCGTTGCAGGACCTTCTTACCTCAGCCCCTGCGTATATGATCCTGTTCCCGCCGTGCAATGCTGATGGCCCGCGGTCTCTTCCCTGCTCCGCCGCAGCTTGCCTTCTGTCGGTGGGGGTGCTCTCTTCTCTCCGGGCGCCCGATGCGGCTTGCAGCTGGTCTGGACCCCGCAGCGGCTCTCCCGACGACCTCCAGCTGGCTTTCCAATGCGGCACGTTTGCTCCTTTGGATCCGCACGGTGTTTCTCCAACGGTCCTTAAGATGGGCTGAATCTCCTGTTCAGCAGGCGTTTCCCTCACGGCAGGCCTCTGCCGGATCCCCTCGAGGCCCCGACGAGGCAGTCTTACAGTTTATCCGAAGCAAAAGGTAGGTGTTGATCCTTCTCTGGGCAGCTAACGCAAGTTTGGCCGCTCAAGTTGAGAGGAAAACAAAACGCAAAACGTTTCTTATCCCCTTTTCCAGGCCCTAGGAGCTTACCAGAATGAGGTGAGCTCCTTACCTGGATTGTGCTTTCCCCTTCTCTTGGGGGACTACTTATACCCCCAAGCCCCTTTGTTATTCCCTTGGGGGGATGGACTTCCCCTGGCCCCCCTGTTGCTTCCCCTCACACCTTTCCTGGTGTTGTGGGCTGTTTCCCTGGCAACGCTTGGGTGGGGGTGCCACCTTGCCACCCCTCCCCTTGTGCTTTCGCGCCGTTTTTCCCCCATCCCACGCATAACCCCCCAGGCCCTCCATCGTGCCGTACTTTGTACGACCAGGGGCCTGGGGCATTTGTGTCATGATCTCTGCTTCCAAAAGGTCAGGGTTTTCCCAACTCCCTTGGAAGCAGATCCATAACCCAGGTTCCGAGTGCCAACCAGTCCCAATTGGGACCTTTTGGACCCAGTCCTGGCGCCAGTGGCACCAGGCTCATAAATATGCCCAGTCCCAGCGCTGGAAGCGCCGGGCTCATAATGCTTGGGTGGACTTACCTGCAGCAGACCATGCTGCTTACTTGCCTGCCAGTTGAGCCTCTGATCCTCTTCTGTTTGGAACTACTTTTCCTGTTGGGTGGGGCTGGAGCCACTCCCTAGATTCAGAACACTGGAACTCTTCTGGAAGGCAGGAACTCTTTTCTTACCAGGAACTCTTTTCTTACTTAGGCGTGGCTGTGGAAGGAGACACCTAAGCACTACAGGAGGCTATTTAAACCACACCCGGTGGATGAATCTTGCTTTGCGTTATTCTGCACCCTCTGCAGCAGAACGCTCATCGTGTCTTCTGCATCCGGTCCTGGGCCTAAGGAAAAAGGCTTACCATCCTGAATCCAGTCTTCAGCAACACCTATAAAGACAAGAAAGAACAGGTTAGCATTCCGGCATCTGAAAGGCAAAGGCTTACCTACTCTTCGTGCGCTCCGGAGGTCTTCACACTGCATTCCGGCATCTGAAAGACAAAAGCTTACCAACTCTTCGCACGCTCCGGAGGCCGTCGGCGCTGCATCCCGCATCTGAAAGACAAAACAAGGTGCGTTTAAAGACATTGGGGAACTTTAATACTCACGTGCCATTACCCCTTTCCACATCTAACCCAGTGGGTATCCCGGCACCCTGCAGCTGCTCCGAACTTGTACCTGCAAAATAAAAAGACAGTTAGAGCGCATTGTGAAGCTGGCAACAAGCGCTTACTTACGTGCTTCCAGGCGCTTCTATCCATCACACGGGCTCCATCTTCAACTCACTTCAGCCCGTCATCCGCCATCGCCGGAACCCTGCAAAACAAGAGACATCATTATTAAAGACTTTAAAGACATTTGAGTTACTCGAAACTTACCGTTCGTGCAGTAAACGACGGACAGCAGTCCTCTGAAGTCAAGAGGCCTGCACTACCTATCCAGTGAAGAAACTGGTTACAGCACCCTGCCCCGAGGCAGATGGAGAGCTCGGCATTCACTTACCTAAGACATCTTACTCTGCACGTCAGGCATACAGGGCACAGAGGTCCAGCCCAAAGAGCCAACCGGGTGCTGCACATCACCTTTGAAGATACGGTAGTCGCCCAGTCAAGATCGGCGCCTCTGCGAGAATCAGGTGAGTGTTACAATTTGTCGCTGAATCTCTGAAATTGCTCCCACATTTATCCAGTATCATTGCCAAAGTGTGATACTGCACCCACGTCCATATGAATCCTTGTCATGCTTCCTCTACTTATTACGGTAACGAGAAATAGCACGATCCGTAACTTCAAGATGGCCGCTCATATTCGATTCTGACCTGCTTCCTGTGCTCTGCACACACCTGCCACTGATTGGGCAGACTTACAGACAGCGCTAGGCGACAAAGCTCTGCCCATCTACTTGTTTTCTGTCCTACATACCCCTAATAACTGCATTTGGCATCAGTACTTGCGGATTCCTACATGAGCCCTGTAACAAATCAACACCAAACACGGTCCCTCCCCTATAGGTATTTTACTGTCTCCTCAGACACTCGCCCTCTATATTTATGCTATACCCACAAACTTCTGACATTGTATCACCGTCAGACCTCCACAACTTAAACTACCTCAGCGTCTCTCAAGCGTCAGTCTGCAAATTTGCACGTTTATTGCACATATTGTATCAAATTGAGTCACCATTGTTATGACATTACTGCCTGCAGTACAGTACCTTCCACTACTCCCTGAGGTATCACAATCTTGTAGTGCGCATCGGTACTGTTTCAAGTTACTGCATGCATAGTCTGCTATGAACTACTACACTTTGGAATAATCTACAATGCATGTATTGCCATAAAGTATGACCAGCCATCATTCCCTACAATGTATGTGCCTTTATGAGTAGCATGTTCCAACATATATTACTAGAACAAATACCACTAATTGCTATATACGGCCTACTGATCTACTAAGCCCCTCAATGCTGCATTGCACTACTATGTTCCTTTATGCTTGCCACTCATGCATTTGATTAACATTACGTACTCTGTCAGACTCTATAAGAAATTGTGTACCTGACTCCCGGATTGTATCCCTAGCCTAGCACCCCCATGTGTATGCCTCTGATTGCGATCCTTGATAGCTATATTAGCAATATATGTCACTACCTCATAACACCATTGTGACACCCGCTGCCTGTTAAAGTGTATAGAGATACCTATACTGTCATACTGCCTAGCAACACGGACAATAACGTGTCTCTTGACATTCAGCATTGGTGAATGCTGAAACTTGTCTACATGTCATCCACACGTACACCCTATAGGTCCTGGTGTAACTTGCACATGCTTACCACTACCCTCTGCCTTATTAGCTTACTACTAGTTCTCAACCTGATAGAAGGCTTCAACCCCTTGAGATTACAAGACCCATTGACCGTGGCCCCTATGACACTTAATTGTTCTCACCATACTATGCATCCTAGCAACCAGCTCAGACCCAGCATAACTTGTACTGTAAAAGCTAGAAACCTGAGACTACGAGCGCGCCTTAGTAAACTGTACGAACCACTCGCTAGATCCCTACCCTCACCTAACATCCAAACCAACCTCCACATCACCCAGAAAACCTCAAGTGGTATGCCTACCCCTACTAACCCTACCTATCTGGCCACCTCCAAACAACACTCACTGAACAAATCTTACAAATCACCTTCCACCAATATAGCACCTACCCTTCCTCTCAAAGCAGCACTAATAAATGCGAGATCCCTGGTGGTACATGCCACAGACACTGCTGACCTAATATTGGCTAACAACCTCGACCTCTTAGCCATTACTGAGTCCTGGCTGCATGATGCAGCAGGACCATTGCTCTCCGTAGCTGTGCCAGATGGCTATACCATAATCAGACATGATAGAGCTAAATCACGAGGCTGAGGAGTCGCCATCATCTCCAAATCCAACCTCTTTATGAGACTAGCTCCTGCCCAGCACAACCACTCCTGTGAAATCCTCACTGCAAAACTCCCTCTAGATAATTCCCAGATATTAACCATTCACCTTATCTATAGGCCCCCCGGCCCTATTGGAACTTTTGAGGAGGACATTCACTCTTTTCTATCCAATAACCTGAAAACTACATCTCAGGGAGAGTTCATCCTGGGCTTCAATGACCCTTTAGACACACATGCCTCTGTCATTGCTAACACCCTATCCGAATTAGGGCTAGCCCAAAAAATCACTGAACTGACCCACATCAAAGGGAGAACCCTCGACTGGGTCTTGGAACATAATTGCACAGTCAATATTACCTCCATCACCCCCTATATATGGACAGACCACTTTCTCGTGTCCTTTTCACTTCTCACTACCAGACCACTCCTGCCAACCATGCCTATAGCCCCACCCTGTCTAACTAGAAACAAAAAATATATAACTAGGGAGAATGTGCTCCCAGCAATCATCCCTACCCTTAATCAGCATGGAGACCACCTTGACCCAGGCTCACTTGTCAATGAGTATAACAAAATCATGCTTACTACACTTGACACCGTTGCTCCCAGTAAACTCAGACCTAGTAAGCCTAAAGCGCATCTGAATAAATGGTTTTCGCCTCAACTCAAAGACCTCAGAAACCTAAAGAGGAGTTGCAAAATCACCTGGCGACTACTCCCAACAATATCTAACAAAATGAAACTTACTGAAATCTCATCCCAATCCCTTAACCATTCTCCTCACAATATCATTCCAAGTGTCCATTTGAAGGACCCACTGGCTAACCTGACCCACCCCCCCCCCCCCCCCGATTTAACTTCAACAAAATCTCTACCCTTGAGGCAGAGTAAGTAATTCTTTCCCTCAAGCCCTCAAACTGCCAGGGAGGTCTCTGCCCTGCTGAGCTCATAAAAGACGCGGCTAGAGACCTAGCCCCTTTCATAGCCAAACTCATCAATGCATCATTCACATCAGGCACCGTCCCATCCAATCTCAAACAATCCTGGGTGCTCCCGTTACTAAAAAAACTCTAAACCCACTTATACCCACTAACTACCACCCTATTACAACGGTCCCCTTTCTGCTTAAGATCCTTGATAAAGTTGGTTATCTTCAAATACAAAAATATTTGGAGCAACATAAACACCTTGGAGCACGTCAATCAGGCTTCCGCCCTCAACATGGAACTGACCCTGCCCTTATCGACCTGAAGGCACAGGTAGACGAACTGAGAGATAAGGGGAATTCAGCCTTACTCTTATTACTCAACCTCTCAGCTGCATTCGACCTTGTGGATCACAAGGTTTTATGCAGACACCTGGATTCAACTGCCCACTTCTCTAAAGATGCTATTACCTGGATTGAGTCCTTCCTAAGCGAGAGAACTATGAGGGTCTTCTCTCCTTGAGCTGCAGCTGACCCCATTCCCATCACCTGTGGCTTGCCTCAGGGGTCTTGTGTCTCCCCACCTTATACAATATATTTACCAAGCCCCTCTTTGATGATTTGGACCTTCTTGGTATCACCTACACTAACTACGCAGATGATACCCAGATTCTCCTCCCACTTTCTGGGGTCTACGGAGAGGATTTGGCCTTGGTGAATAGGGTGCATCTCATCATCCAGGCCTTGATGGCCACTCACAGTCTATGCCTGAATGATGACAAAACGGAGCTCATCATTCTCGGCACCACACCAACCTGTGGATAGGAGTACTCTTCTTTCATTATAGATGGTAACCTTATTAAGGTGCTAAGGAAGTAAAAATGCTTGGCTTTTACCTTGATTCCACCCTCTCCTTAGCCAAACAAGTAAGCTCCATGGCTTCTGCCACAGCCTACATATGTAAGTTGATCAGAACTGCTAAATCCGTTCTCTCAGACGACAACTGCATTACCTTGGCAAGAGCCCTGATCCTATCAAGGCTCAACTATTGCAATTCATTATAAATTGGGACCAACAAATCTATCATCCACAAAATCCAACCCTTGCAAAATAATGCATTAAGAGCTGCCCTTGGAGTGCCCAAAAGGTCACATATATCGGCAATAAGAGGCCAAAACAACTGGCTCTCTAGCCTCAACAGAATTTTTATTAAAAACAGCCTCCCTGACTCACAAGGCATTGAACAACACTGCCCATAGCTATCTCATGAACAGACTTCAAAGAAGAATCTCCAACAGACCCATGAGACTTGTAAACTCCAACTACATCACCATCCCTAGATTCAAGCTCTCTAAGGTGGCGGAAATCGCTTCCATGTCATAGCTGCCCAACTGTGGAACTCCTTATCACTTCACATTAGAGAAGATCAATCTTACCCTAAGTTCAGACTAAGTTACATCAACTGGCTTAAGTCGAAAGTCATCTAATGTCCGTACATACACTTCCATCCACTAGGACTACACTCTCGCATCTTTGCACCCCCTCTAGTATATTTGCCTGTACCCGACCGTATCCCAGCTGCCCCAACCTTGCATTTGTATCCCGTTTGTAATGTAATGATTGCCTTTGCTTACTCCTTTGCACTGCCCTTTCCTCTCTGTCTCTCTGTGGTCCTCAACTGCACTATTGTTTGCTTGTACTGCCATTTCTGTAACCTGTTAACTAAGCTTCGCATTACCTGTAACTGCTGCGCCCTGATACCCTTGGGTCTGGTGCGCATTACAAATGAATGAACTAAACAAACTATGACTATAAAAACTTTGCACTCAAGTGCAAAGGGAGGTGGGTGGGGATTTAATATAAAAATGCACTTAGTAGATGCCCCTTCATCATATCTTATCAGATTTCTGTGTTTCAAATGTTTTACTTTTTTCGAGCAGTCGTTGTGGTGCTGCCCCTTTAAGGGCTTTGGCACGCGGTGGAGTGACGTTGCACTCTACCGGGTGCCTTTAAATAAAGTGGGCGTGCCCGAGTCGCACAGTGCGACCGGGGAGCCCGAGTCTACATCACCTCTCTGTGTGGGTCTGTGCCACTGGGAGGCTTGGGGGCTCACGGAAGATCACTGGGGGTATGAGACACCCCCACAACAGGTGACAAACCTGGATCCGGCGGTGAAAAATTCTGCAATTTTTTCATATGAACGAGGGACGGAATCCACTTGTTCCACGCTTGTGGGAGGGTGTGGCCCATGCGACGTTGGCCATTTTTTCCTTCATGACACGGATGTTTCGAGGTGCTCCGGAGGATCCCATGAATGCCATCCATGCATCATTTTGGGAAATTTAAATAGCTGACAGCTATTCCTACATGGACATGCCTGGAAATGTGATTTTTCTGCAATTTTCAAGGTGAATCTTGTTGAGTGAAGGTGAGATGCTGGGGGGATACAGGCTATTCTATGCATATACACTAGGCTTCCCTGGCTCAAATTCTGGACACTCCTCACTGAACTGTAGTGGCCTGGTGACTTGTCAGTGGCCAACTGCCCTGTCTGGAGTTGTGGTGGGTGCTTTGTGTCCTGGAGCTGTACTGGTGGGGATTTCTGAAGCTCAACAAGGCCTGCAAGGATTTTGTCCTGTGTGTCCTGGTGTGGAAGTTCAGAAGATCAAGGTGGTTTTGAGAGACCAATCTGTTGGGTGAGTTGCGGCCCCTGTACAATCTAAGAAGGGTGCTTGTGCACTTGACCCATGAGTAATCCAGCGAACCAGGATGGGGGGCAGCCAGCAGCACAAACACAAGGAGTGTCCCCACCTCCACCTCCAGTAATGGCCCAGATGAGGGCCCCGGCGGCCCTTCCACCCATTCCCGAGTTTGATGTGTCTGGCCCCCCATCCAGCCTGGGGCCTAGGTGGAGGCGATGGATTGAACACCTAGACATGTATTTTCGGGAAACAATGGAAACCAGTGATGACAGCAAGCTGGCCATGTTACTGTATGCTGCTGGACCTGCGGTGCACGAGAGCTTTGATTCCCTCCAGCCTGCAGATGGGACCTATGGCGCTGCAAAGACGGCTTTACACAATTAATTCCTTCCCCTGGCCAATGCGGACTACGAGCGTTTTGTCATGCTATCCACCTGCCAGAAGGAAGATGAGACACTGGACACTTTCTATGGCCGCCACAGAAGGCTCTCAGTGGCATGCGCCTCGGACAACCAGGACGACATGGTCAGGAACCAGCTCATCCAAGGGTGTTCTTCAGGAAAAGTGCTGAGAGAACTGGGAATCACCCTCCCTTGCATCTTTGAGCTGGGTCACTGCCAGGAGATATCGGAGGTATGCGTGTCAAGGATGGAAGCAGGCGCTCGCACTATCAAGTCGGAGGAGGTCTGCGCTGTGGAGTGTGGTGGCAGAGGCGCCAGGAGGCCGACTGGTAACTTCCGAGATAGGGGCGGAAAGCCAGGAGAGGCATGCCAGAAGTGTGGGTATGACCTGCCCCAACCTGCAGAATGCCCAGCAGCAGGAAGAACATGTGGGTGGTGCAGCCTGGCAGATCACTACGCCCGGGTGTGCAGAGCCTCCCTACCGGTGATGGTGCCGAGGGGCCCAGTGCGGTCTGGGTTTTTCAGACAATCGCGTCCTCCCAATGTCGCCCAGGTGGACCAAGGGGAGGAAAGCACACAACCCGATGAGGAGGAGGAGGAGGAGGAGGAAGAGGAAAACATTTTCTTTGTGTCAAGCATTGACTCCCTTAAGTCCAAGGGCCGAAGACAGCCGAGGTGCGTAGTGGCAGTTAATGAATCTCCCATTCCGGTGCTGGTGGAGACGGGGGCGTCGGTCAATGTGATGGACCGGGAGCTTTATGATGCCATGCACTGCCCACCAAAACTATCTACCCCGAAGGCTCGAATATTCACGTTCGGGGGTACACATCATATCACCCTGGATGGTGCATTCGTGGCTCAAGTGGGGCACAGAGGCTCAAAAATTAAAGCATGATTCTACGTGATGTCTGTCAGCACCAACACCGTACTAAGCTGCGTGGCGGCTGAAGCCCTCGGATTTGTACGTTTTGCTTACTCCGTGTATGTCAAGGACATACAAACTCTACTGGAGAAGTATGCAGGACTGTTCAAGGGATTGGACGCATGACTGGTGACCCAGTGAGGCTGCACATCGATGAATCTGTGAAGCCACTTGCCCTCAAGCACCATAAGGTGCCTTTCCACCTGAGGGAGTTGGTAGACAAGGAACTGGACAACCTGGTAAACCTCGACATCATCGAGAATGTGGAGGGTCTGACACCCTGGGTGTCCCTGATTGTGGTTGCCAAGCAACCCAATTCAGTGAGAATTTGTGTGGACATGAGGCTCCCCAAAAAGGCTATCCGGAGGGAGCGACATCTCATACCAACAATAGATGACATTACTGCAGAGCTGCAAAGGGCTTGATTCTTCTCGAAGCTTGATCTCAGGGCTGGATATCACCAAGTGCTCTTGCATCCAGAGTCGAGATATATAACAACGTTCATGACTCACCAGGGCCTGTACCGGTACAAGCGACTCAGCTTCGGAGTGTCCTCCACGGCTGAGGTTTTTCATAATATCATGAGGGGTGCGCTGGCGGACCGGGAGGGCGTGTTGAACATCAGCGAAGGCATTCTTGTGTTCGCCAGGTCAGAGGTGGACCACCTACATAAAAAGGCCAAGACATTTGAAAGGCTGCAATCTTTGGCTCTGACACTCCAACGCGAGAAATGTGAATTTCTGAGGACAAATTCTTCAGCTTCATGTTTAAAGAGGGTGGAGTGTCTCCAGACCCCAGGAAGGTAAAGGGCATTAAGGATGCTTGACTGCCTAACAATGTGTCCGAAGTGAGAAGCTTCCTAGGCATGGTTACATACTATGGCCGCTTCATCAAAAACCTGGCGTCCAGGTCTGAGCCTTTATGGGCCCTTACCAAGGAGGAGACCGCGTGGCAGTGGGGACCGCTGGAGCAAGCTGCATTCGAGGACATTAAGAGCACCCTCACCGAGGAAGACACAATGGCTTTCTTTGACCGTGCTCTCC
Source organism: Ambystoma mexicanum (assembly GCF_040938575.1). Classification (NCBI taxonomy): domain Eukaryota; kingdom Metazoa; phylum Chordata; class Amphibia; order Caudata; family Ambystomatidae; genus Ambystoma; species Ambystoma mexicanum. The sequence goes on from NC_090922.1 coordinate 658,639,890, forward strand.
AGTCTGAAATAATCGTGGACGCTAGCCCGTTTGGCCTGGGAGTCGTACTGACACAAGTTGGGCCGGATTCCAGCGTCCACCCAGCGGCCTATGCCAGCAAGGCTCTGTCAGAGACAGTACATCGTTACTCTCAGATAGAGCGCGAGGTGTTGGCTGTTCTATGGGGGTGCAGGCACTTCCAGCTGTACATTCTCAGGAGACTGGTGACAGTGGTGACCGACCAAAAGCCCCTGCTGCTCATTTTGGCCAGATCCTTGTCAAAACCACATGCGAGGATCGAGAGGTGGATGCTTGCACTTCTCGAGTATGGGGTCTCATTGGTATATCGGCCTGGCTCCAACAACGCAGCCGACTATCTCTCCCGCCATCCGGTTGGTCACCACAACGGTGAGGTAGATGCCTGTGCAGAAGAGGCCGATGATCACGTTCAACTGGTGGTCGAGGCGGCTACCCCAAATGCCCTGCCACTGGGGGAACTGGAGGCGGCAGTTGCACAGGACGAGTGTTTCCGCATCCTCAGAGCGGCATTGCAACAAGGGTCCTGGAGGAGTGTGCTGGAGTCGCTGGCAGGGCACACGCAGGAGGCGAAGGTGGTGCTCAAGCAGCTGTGGAAGGTGTGGGAAGAATTGTCATTCTCAGCAAACAGACTACTACTGAGAGGAGATCGGATTGTGGTCCTGCAGGCCAAAGTTCAAGAAGTGATTGGCCTAGCCATTCAAGGCCACAGGGAGGGCCGCAAAGAGCAAGGCCCACCTACGCCTCAAGGTATCGTTCCCCGAGCTCGAGTGGAGGGTGGATGAGTACGTAGCATCATGTGTGTGGTGCGAGGTGGCCTCTCCTGCTCAGAGGGAACCGGCCATCGAGGCCATGCCCCGCAGCACATGTCCTTGGGAGGTTGTCCACGCAGACTTTGGTTCCACTTTGCAAGGGACTCACTTCTTGGTGGTGGTTGATGAGTATTCCAGGTACCCGGAGGTGGAATTCATCCAGTCGGTGGCCTTCGAACACGTGGTGGTGGCGATGGAGAAGGTGTTTGCTGCTCATGGCCTTCCCGCAACCCTGTGCTCAGACAATGGGGCCCCTTTCCAAGGTGAGCGATGTGCTGCCCTAATGGACGACTATGGAGTGCAGCATCGGAAAGTCACCCCACTCTGGCCAAGGGCCAACAGGGAGACAGAGAGACTAATGCGCACGTTGAACAAAGTGTTCTGAATTGCACAAGGACAGTGCTTGGAGAGGGCCCTGTATCAGTTTCTGTGGGTCTATCGGACAACCCCGCACACCTCGACGGGGTGGCCCCGGTGGAAGTCCTGTTCAAGCAGGGCACGAGGGGGCTGCTGCCGGAGGTTGGTGAGAAGGAACCGGGTGTCATCAATAACCAACAGGTGGAGCAGGACCAACGGCTGAGGATCGAGCAGGAAAATGTGAGGAGAGGTCTACGCCCTCAACAACTTGTGCCCGGGGACGAGGTGCTAATCCAAAACAGGCACCCCCGTGGGAAGCTATCGCTGACATATAAACCGGAGCTGCTGGATGTGATTGCGGTCAATGGTGACCTCCTCTGACCACTGTGCTTCGGTCATGAGGAATGTCAGTTTCTTCAAGAAGCTGGGGGAGCCTAGGGCCGAGGCACCCCAAGACCAGGATGTTGCGGACATACACAATGAGAGTGGGGGCACTGACTCCCTCCCTCGGTCTCCTGTCAGCATACTTGCTTCCAGTGGAACTCCCATCCCTGAGGCGAGCTGGAGGTACCCCCTGAGGACAGGGTGAGGGAAACCTGTTAGTCTCAATGACTATGTTTTGAAGCAATTACTGTGTTTGACCCCGGTGGGGTCTGCCAGGCGTGGCTGTGAATAAAGGGGTTATTTAGGTACCGTTGTGTGGTTTGACGTTAAGGTGTTTTGAGTGATTATGGAAGTTATTACTGTTATTTGTTTTCCTCATGAAAAAGGAGGAGTGTGGTGCTGCCCCTTTAAGGGCTTCGGCACGCAGCGGAGTGCAATGTCACTTTAAATAAAGGGGGCGTGCCCGAGTCACGCAGTGCGACTGGGGAGCCCGAGCCTACATCACGTCTCTGTGTGAGTATGTGCCACTGGGGGGATTGGGGGTTCATGGAAGATAGCTGGGGGTATGGGACACCCCCACAACAGTCATCATCACGGTATATGTGTTCTAAAAGAATGGGTTTGGGAAGAGTTCATTCCCCTTAGACTTTCAAGCGTGCACAAAAGGTAGGGCTAGAAAAGTGTTGTTTTGCAGAAACTGGAGCCAAGGTTTTTTAGACCCACGTGGCTGAATACATTTGTTAGGTTTCCGATGGACAACAGTTCGCTAAAAGAGCACAAATTATGAAACGATGGGAGAGGTACATAAACCCCTCGGCAGGACAGCTTTGAGGAGGACTGGTCATGTGATGTGGGAACCGGAAGTTGATCACAAAGAAGCACCAGACGGGAATGAAAGGATAAATTGTGTTTGCATAAGTCGGTATATTCGGCCTAGTGGTGGTTTCCAAAATGTTCTCAGGTTTGAATCGGGCAGCTTACTAGTGACCTAAAAAGGTGAGAGCTCAGGATGGTGGATCAGGTTAGAGCATGCTGTGTTCTTGTCTTGCAAGACAACAATAAAGTTGTCTCCATTTGCCATCACCCTAAGTTGATACATGAGCCTGGTTTCTTTGACAGGAGGTATCTGGATATGTCAGCCATTAAGTGTCTTCTGAGGTGAGGAATTGAGAACCCTCCTGTGTCTCTAGCTGGCTGGTCTATATGTGTTGCTAGAGTGACTTCTATTACTTTTCTTTTGCTTTGACGCTGTGAGATCATTATTGGTAATTCCATCGAGCACATGAGATGCTTCAAGGTGCTAGAGCACATTTTGGTAGCAGTGCAGATGGTTCTGGTCTAATCGACCTATGCCCAGATCTAGACTCTCTAACTCTTGATTGATTGATTCCGCCATTAGCCAGAAGACAGTGGAGCTTCCTATGGAAATCAGCACACAAATACACACGTGTGAGAAGAATCAGTCGACAGGTACCCCCTTTGACGAAATTCCTGTCCTGTCCCCGGTGGACTGAAGGCGAACTGGCCAATTAGGGAAGAGTCGATGCTGAGGGATTCGAGCTGAGCCACGGCGGTGAGTAGACATCGATAGTGGCAAAAATAGCGGGAGGGACTGTATTGCAAATATATGTATAAAAGTAATGGGATTTTGGGGGATAAGAAAGAACAGAAATAGATACCTCAATTCCCGGTTCCAAGAGGGGTGTTAGCATACGTACTAAAGCTTCAAATAGGGGTATTATTTAAGGATTCCTGAGGCAAGGCCAAGAAGAAGAGTGCGTATCAAACTCCAAAATGGAGTAAAAAGTAAGATGAGATGCATTTACTTAAGATAATAAAGGAAGACTTACTGAAGAGGGAAAACTCGAACATACCTTCCCTCCCGATGGACCCCCCCAACCAGAAGAAGTATCCACGACAACACGACCAGTGACCATATGAGTTCACACCGATCCCCACTGCTCCCACCATCGGCGCTCGAGGGACCTGACCGACCATGCCTCATTTTAACCTATGAACAAAAAAAAGAGGGTAACGGGTGCACACCTAGGTATATCAAAGATTGACTGGAAGTAACTACATTTGTGAGGTGAAGAGGAGAGTAACACAACACTGGCACTGTGTTGCGGTGAACAAAGTACAAAAGAAAGAAAAGTGTCCACGGTCTGTGGAGCACTCACGTCCCCTGCACACTCGAAGGATTGTACAATGACAAATAATTGGTCAATGACATTCATAAATGTGTAATTCTATACATTCAGGTTAAATGATACTTTATGAGTAAGTTGTTCAGGAACACTATTTTCAAATAGTAGTAGACATAATAGGTAAGTCCCATTACTTATAGGGCGGATAGTTTGCCAAAAAAAACCTCTTTAAAAGTCAACTAGGTTACACAAAAATGTAAGATTAGCAAGTTATTTTTAATACATTTCAACAAAGTGGAGCAAAAGTAACATTCCAACTGATGATACAAAGTTACAACATTAATTCCATATTGATATCCTGTAATCAGGGGTAATGTTTAATAAAAACTCAACGCATTTCGGAAAAGAAATTTCCTTCATCAGGAGTGGGTATGTGTAGCTCTATTCAAAACATTCTTTGATCCAGAATTCTGATATCTGCAGATTATGAAACAAATAATATTCACTTAGATTACATTTCTGGAACTGATACCTTTACAGTTGTATTTAAATATCTTAATCAGCTAAGGCGGACCATACCTGGCATAGGTGCCCCACTGCGATTCTGTATAGGAGTCACAGTCCAGTATCTTAAGGGGAAGGACTACCTGTAAATGTCCCAAAGGTTCATAAGTAACTGTATTCAAGGTTTTCAGAAAAAGAGGAATGACAAGAGAATAGAAGACATACCTCAAGCTAAATAATTGGATCCTATGTATAGGGTTGATGCATCATCTGCAGTTGCTCATAATTCTCAAGGACAATATTGCAAGTATCCCACAAAGGGGTATTAATATGCTGACTCGAAACTGTAATCAAGATGAGATATAGCTTAGTATCTGGTGTAATGGCCTGGGTGTATCGGAAATGTATAAACATAATACACTAAAGCTTACCTCCCAGTGGTGAGCATCTGTCGTGTATGTAATTGGTCCCAGAGTCTTCTGCGCGTTATCCTAGATGGATAATGGGAAACTTCTGGGGAGGTCCCAGGACGTCGTCCAAAATGGGGGTCCTGACTCAATGGCTATTAGGAGTCTAAATAGAAGAAATTAAGAAAAAGGACTGTTCTACTTCATTCCGGATTAGAAAAGTGCGAAAAAATTGCAAGGCCTCTAAAGGCAAAAGTGAACTGTACCGCCATCCAAAATGGAATAGTGCGAAAAAACGTGCAGTTAGTAGCTTCGTGCTGTGTCAAGAATATTATACACCAAATCAGCTACGTTAGGTAGTCAAAAAGTAAAACGGTACCAACATCTGAAAAGTAATGCCACGACATGCCGTAATAATTGTTAGTATGTGCTGTGTCCAAGTGTAGTATAGAATGATCAGTTTAGTGCTAAAATGTAGAGCATGATACTTTGTAAAGCCCAACACTCCCGTAGAGGGTGTATGTAGGACAGGTCCTGTAAAAGTGACTCTATGCCAAATTCATGAATAATGGTCCGAAGGTGTAAATGACTTACTGTAGTTAACAGGAACGTCTCGTCCGTTGTAGCTCAGAGTAGCAACCGAAGGGGTGAAGATGCCCTCAGAGTGCGTCGCAATAATAAGTGGCGTTAGTAGTGGCGGGTGGCGTGATGACGTCAGATGTAAACATGTGACATCATCACGCTCCGTGTCATTACAGTCCAATTGGCTTGGGAGATAGGGTGAATTTTAGTAAAAGGATGTAACTTGAAGGGAAATTACGTTCGTTAGTGTTTAAAACATCATCCGAATGCATGAGGATGCATGCAGAATGTGTCACGGTAATAAGGAGATAAACGTTAGTAGTGGTGAGAGCGTGATGACGTCAGATGTCAACATCCAATGTCATCACAAATCACGTCATGACACAACAATCGCTTTGTCCGAATCTGTGCATACTACGGAGATATATCACCTGTTCATGGTCTTACTATTTAATGAGGATGATTCAAGTGGAAATGGATAGATAGAAAAAAACAGTAAGTCATGTATTATAAGAAGTGGTCCCGAAAAGTTAAAGGTGCCTCGATAGTGATGACTTGCACGTCCTCAATAGGTTATGGAATACTAGTAAACTGTCAGGTTGACACATTCTTACTTACATTGGGTCAGGTGTTACATTGGATCAGGTGTTACATACACTGACATGTTATTAGGTCAGGGGTTACATAAATTGACTTATTTTTACATACATTGGGTCAGGTGTGGCACATATGTAGTTAGTAAGGGTTTTGTTGTGTTATGATTGGTTTTATTTCAGATACAGACAATTTAGCCTTAACCTTAATTGCAGCCTTTGCAAAAGGCCCCAAGCCAAGATGTAAGTGCTCAGCCTAAGTTTTGATTGGCTGGTGATTGTTTATAGGAAGGACAGTGAACACTCTAAACTGCCTTTCATCATCAAAGCCCAGCTGAGAGGTCATGTGAAAAGCTGCTCCTGCTTAACTTGATCAGGGGTTTCAAGCGGTCGAGCGGCTTCTTAGAGTAATAAACTGGAAAAGAGTTTGGATTTCATTTTGGACACAGGATAGGAGTGAGAAGATTCCATTATCAGAGAGAAGAACTTTTCTGAGACTCATTCATGAGATAAGTGCTTTCTAATAATATTTAAGTGGAAGGAAACTTAAATACAGAACTATCTTAGTCTTATGTAATTTTTGTAAAAGGTTAATTTAATTGAAAAGGTTCGCGAGCAAGTTCATCGTATCCACGCAAAACTGTAATGTGCAAGCATGCTTTCATAAGCTACATGACTTTTCAGAGCTAGCGTTAGGTTCGGGACGGAACTCGCTGAGTGACGCAAATAGCAACGTCATTTGTCTTCAAAACTGGCCTGCGAGCCAGAATATGTGTGATCCTGCAGGAGTACTCCATGTAGATGATCCCTGTGGTGTGTGCTAATAAACTGCAGAAATGCTTGCTCCTTGTGTGGACCTTGACTTCTTTGGGACAAGGGAAGGAGTTAGGGCCTTCCGAGAAACGGAGCGGAGGTCTACGAACCACAGGTGCCGGCCTGTGCCGGCCCCGGAATTACTTTAACAAGTTTGAGGTCCCACCGAGATTGTTTGTGATGTCAGCTCAGCCAGTTGCTGCCCCCTCTGCTGTCAGACCTCGGAGGACTGCAAGACCCTTGCGGGAATTGCGAGAGAACCGAATTGCGCAACCAGAGATTGGTTGTCGGGAGCCGACTTCAAAATCATCCCGCCTGTGGTTGGCGAGTTGTCCAACGCAGTCCAGAGGGGGCGAGGCGAGTCAATGGCAGAGAGTCAGTGGCGGAGAGTCAGTGGCCGAGCGGTGCCGGCAGATGTGGAACTAAAGTAAGTGTGGTCCACACAACCAGCAACCAAATATTGTGTGGGTGGGGGGGATGTGTAAATAAGAACGAGGGCAAGGTTGCATTGTCATAATTGTTGGTAAAGAGGTATTGTTCGGCACGTGTGCAGGTGTAGGGATTGGAGTGGAGGTAGTCCCTTTTTCTGTTTTTAATAAGCGTTCCAGTTGCGGGGCAACAGGCTCCCGAATAAAGCAGGGGTTGTAATGCTGACAGGTCTGGACAGTGAACATACGTATAGGGGTGTGGTTTTCCTATGAGTTGAACATTCTAGTTCGGTGAATAGATGTCGTATTCCCGTAAAAGTTAGCTGGAGCCATCTTAGATTGCGGAAGGTGCTTAACTGGTTAAGTTTCCCTGGTGAGAAACGTATTGCACGTCAGGCGACGCGACTTGTGTTGTTTAATCACAAAACAAATTGATGAAGTATACTCCACTCCGGGGGATGTGGGAAGACAGCTGTGGGATTTGTGGGTTATCAATGTCGGATTGAATTGAAGGGGTCATTGTCTTATGTGCGCACAGGTTTTTTGTTTTATGAACTGTTAGCTTGGTGACGACACCCATAGGCCACTGTGATATTAGCAGGTTCAAGGGCATCAGCGCAATCCTGAGATATGAGACAGGTGGATGAGCGGCAGTGCGCAGAAGGACATTTTTTCTTGCCCTGACAGCGGAGAGTCGAAATCCTCGATTAGAGGTCAGGTAACATACAAAACTAACTATGATGTACCACAGAGGAGTGGGGGGACACATTGTACAGTGGGACCAAAACAATAGTTACCCCCATCCAGCATCTCTGTAAAACGTTGCCCATTTAGAAGGACAGGATGGTGAAATATAGTGTACAATGCACAAAAGGTACAGATGGAAAGATAACGGTACAATGGCCGCCTAACGGCAGTTTCTCCAAAGACTGCAATCCCTAATGACCTATTTACACAACACATACAGGGGAAGAAATTAGCTAACCGCATGGAGACATTTGAACTGTGGCGGATGTTCCAGGAGCACCAGCCTTGGATGATGGGTTTACAGGGTGTTAGGCAGAAACCTGTGCAGTTCCCTTAGGGACCACTGCAAAAGATTTAAGTCTACAGGTGTTGGCAGTAAACCCACTTGGTAGCAGTCTGTACCACCCAGATTTACCTGGTAGCTGTGTCTGAGCAGTCAGACTTCACTCAAGAAGAGTTAGGCAGTATGCAAAGTATACACGATAGGCACTCAGGTACAATAATACAAGCAAACACCGACCAGAGCTTTGGTATCAAAGGATATAATTATTTATTTAAAAACACACAGTTGAAACACTCCAGCACTCTTATTGTAAAATATTCTAAACACAGTTACTATTGTAATATATTCACCCCTTTTTCCTTATCAGATAAGTCACAGTAAAACACCACTTATTTTCATACAGAGGTGAGCGCTTAACTAGATTGCACTCCGATAAGTTAGTGAGAAAGGGAGGGAAAAAGACAGAATATGGAAAGGTACACCACTCTAAGATTTAGGAACACTGTTAGCAAGGCAGAGAGCAAAAAGTCACTGGTGAGCCAAAGTCCAAAGGCTGGGCCCACTCTTAGAGAGAGCAGAGCACAAATGCGCCCAAGATCACACAGTTACACTAGGCTTAGAAAGTCTTGCAGTGGGTTCAAAAAGGGGTTTAGAGAGGCTTTAAGAAAGTTTAGCCAGGGTGTCCCAGACTAACCCAGGTTCGAAAGCCGGGGGCTAAATCTACCCCGTACAGTCAGTAGCAAGGGAAGCCAGGCGGGACACGGTACCTTAAGTGGGAAGGATCCTCCAGCAGTGGCAGTTGTTCCTGGTAGTGGGTGCAAGTTGCGTCGTCGTCCAGGGGAAGAGAAGATCTCCACTTGGAGGAAAGATGAAGGTCGTTGCACTACCAGGGAAGAAACCAGCCGCGGAGTCTTCCGGTTAAAGATGGTACCTTTGTTTCGCGGTCGTGGTAAAACGTGGTATCCCGGTTCCCGGGGTGCTTGGCACGGGCAAGGCGGCCACGAGGTACATCAGGAAAGCGAAAAGACAGTGAAACTGGTTATCCACACCAGTCAAAGGAAGAAGACTCTTGAGCGGGAGATCTCCTCTGTCGTTGGGAAAAGTGGTGGGACAGTCCAGCTGGGCTCCACCGGTGGTGGTGTCGTGGCAGGTCGGCTCAGCTTCTCCCTCGTCGGATTCTTAGGTCCTGTGGCGACTTCGGAAGTTCCAGTCCCCAAAGCCCTGCTTTTATGCAGCAAACCCCCATTCACTCAGCCTAGCTGTCACTCTAACATGCTAAGTCGTGAGCCGGCCAGCTCACCACTTGGGCCAATCAGGATGGAGTGCGACTTCAGTTGCCTAGGCAACTCAGTCCAGGGTGCCTAAATTCCCCTCCACCCCTCCTAAGTACCCCAGACAGAGAAGCACCACTTTGGAGGGCTTCTGTAGAGAAGCCCGCCAAAAAGTGGAACAAAGGGCTCGACTTGGGTTGGAGTTACAGAAGAGAACACAAACGCCATTTTAGAATCAAGTTTTGGCAAAAAATACCAACCGGAGAATTAATATTAATTAAATAAACCGGCGGTATGTTCGAGGCTACCGTAAATAATTAAATAAAGATATTAGCCTAAAACAATGGGAAATCCCATAGGAAAATATTCGCGGTTGAATATAAAAAGTAGTATCCACTGCCACCAGCCAAAACTCGATCAGGGGGGACGGAGACGTGCCCCCTCGACTAACAGAGCCTGGGGCAATTGAATTGCCCCAGCCAGTACGTCCACAATATGATGGTTTGTACTGGTTCTGTTCAGAATTTAAGACTAGTAAAGTCAATGGTGACTTTACATGCCCTGGGAGACAGTAGTCAGTCCCAGAGTATGGAGTCTATACTGGGGGCTCACTATGACACCCCTATGTCACTGCACTGAGGGTGCTGTGTAACACACATCACAAAAACACATGAAGCCCTATGGAGTAAAAGAACCCATAGCCCATTAAACACATCTAGATTCAAAGAAACACACTCAAATCATGCCCAAGAGTGAGGGTAAAAGAGTCTCACTCTTGGCAGGAGAAAATAAATAAACCCCAAAAATCCAGCAAAGCTGCTGGGGGACTCACTAGGTTAGGACATTCAGCCTAAACAGAGAATTCTCCCTAACACAGGGGGCAAAGGAAGGGGGGAGGGCTCCTGTGCTCCGCCTCTGTCACCTCCTAGTGTTGCGTCGGATGACGCAGAGGAGGAGGAGGGGCAGGGCTTATACCCAGTTCGAGAGTTAAGAGAAGTTAAGGAGCCTCGAGAAATAACAGCAGCAGAAGGTTAATCAAACCCCACATACAAACCACCATCATAAACTCCAAAGGTGGCCACCCCTAATGCCCTGCAAGAGGGGACTAGAGCAGAGGCCGACAGTGCGGGCCTCAATGAAGGCGGGTCATGGCAAGCAAAGAACACATTTGCCGCAGTAGGTGCAGACGAATGGATAGCGGCACAGGTGCTGTTGAAGTTACAGAGGGTAACTACAGGGGTGACCGAAGGCGCAACTAAGGCCATAAGGATTTGGAGTTGGGACAGGGATGCAGAGGAAGATCAACACACGTAACAAGGGAAGGGCAGTTGCGGGAAGAAGAGGAAGCAGAGTTAGAAACAAAAATAGCGGAATTGAAGGAGAAAAGGAATGTATTAGGAGGACAGCTAGAGTTAAAGGAGCAGAAAAGGAAGGAACAGTTGGCAGTGGTGGACAAGGAGCGGAGAGAGGATAGGAAGAAATGCAATAGGTGAAGGGAGTAAGGTGCAGGTGGAGACAAGGAAAACGGAAGTAGATGACAGTGAAGGGAATGAGGCTGAAAAGGAAATGGCATTTTGCAGGCGGAAGATATTCCTAGACCAACAACATAAGTACGAGGAGGGAAGATTAAGGGAGTTGAAAATGGCAAGGGCAGGGAGAGAGTGAACGCAGACAGAGGAAGACGAGAGAGCACTGCAAATAGTCAGAGGATAGAAAAGCAGATGAAGCAAAATTGATCCAAAAGAAGCTATCCAAATTCGCTCTAGGAGCACTCATAACGAGCCCAGCCCCACAGCCGCAGACAGTAGTATCACAATCCCAACCTCAGCCCCAGCAGCAGTATAATACAGTACAGCAGTACGCACTACAAATGGGAGGAGGATACATGGGAATGGGCGGGTATTAGGACAATTATAGAGGAGGGTTCCAGAGAGGGCGGTGTTTTGGACCACAATCACATCGCCCAGGAGGAGGGTTCAGGGGATACCAACATCAAGGGCAACAGGGACAGGGTGGATTCCCATGACAAGCTTGAGAGCCGCCCCAGGGCTGGACATGTGGGGAACTAGGTCACGCACATGTAAGAGTAGAGGCATACAACAACGGTGGGGTGAACAAGGGCAACAAGGTTACCAGGGCGGACACAATGGATACTATACGCAAGACCCCTTACCGACGCAATACCCCTTACCGACAACAAATTCTGCCACAACAAAGCATTCATCCGCAACAGACAACACCAAACCATGGCAGGAACACAACAAATACAAAAACAACCAGCACCACAAAAACAACAACAACAACAAATGGCTGCACCAGTGGACCAACATACACAAAGAGCACAGCAACTGACACAACTACGGGACAACTCAGCACAACCCATGGACACAATGGCAGAGGTAGCAATAACTAGGATGGGCGGGGTAACTATAGTGGGGCACAACCCTTACACAGGAAATGGACAATACTATACCCACATTAGGACAGCCCACAGACAAACTTGTTGTGTCCCATCCTATCAGTAACATCTAACCCTGCAGAGGAACCTCGCATAAAGGTGGCGATAGGTGACAAAACTTTTTCCTTTCTTGTTGACACTGGGGCCACTAAGTCATGCATACGGGAGGGAAGGTACACAATGACAGCCGATGCCATGAACACTCAAGGATTTTCTGGGGCTCGAGAAGTGGTTCCATTTACTGAGAACATCTCCTTATCAATAGGAGATCATGACCTATTTTTGCCTTTACTTTACTCTAAACAAGCACCAGTAAACATACTAGGTTGTGGCATAATGAGCAAACTGAACATAACAATATCCTTCACAGACAAAGGCATAGTGTGCTCCACACCAGGCATTCACATGCTCACGGCAAGACACATTCTACAGGCATATTGTGAGAAAAGCATACAGAGGGGAGAGCCGGTTGATCCCGAAATTTTCCAATACCGGACAGACATGGCACTTGCACGGCTACCAGGAATAGCAGGGAAGATTTGGAGAAGGCCAGGTGAGTATCTCTTTAGGCCGGAGAAACCAGTTTATGAGAAGGAGGGAGCATTCATATTGATTGATATAGAGGGAATTGTGGCAAGAGAAGACTGGTTTGCGGTGCACGCCCTAGATGACGAAAGTAAGACCTGGAGAAGGATGTCGACTAACTCAGGTATCAGATGAGGAGCAATTTTCACAAGAGAAAGGAAAAGGCGAGATGATGATGGGAATGAGTGGGTATTTCTGGCTACGCATAACATATAGAGAGATGGCCCAAAAAATAGCAATGGCACTGCAAGCACCTGCGAGGAAGATCTAGCGAAGGTACCCAACACACTATGGACAACAAGTTCCTATGACGTACGATGCATAAAAAGCATAGGGGGAGTGAAAATTAAGCTGAAGAAGGGGGTGATTGTACCCAGAGTCAGACAATACCCCCTGACAAAAGAAGCAAATGAAGGCATTTATGAGACAATCAGCACCCTCATAGACAGAGGTATCTTAATACCATTAGAATCCCCATGTAGCACTGCTGTTTACCCCCTCCACAAGGCAAATGGGGGGTCATGGCATTTTATCCAGGATGTACGACCCCTCAACCACATTGTAGAGGCAGAATACCCCATAGCGGCTAACCCTGCCACGATACTCTGTGGCATCCAAGCTGAGGTGACATGGTTCACTGTTGTTGGCCACAAGAACACCTTTTTCTCAATACTCTTACATCCAGATTCACAGGATTTGACAAGCTTCACGTACTGCAATCAAAAATGGAAACACACTAGATTGCCCCAAGGATATTGTGAATCACCATCCATCTTAAACAGAGTGATCCAGATGGATTTAGGCAATATCCAAAAAGAGAGCACAATCATACAGTACTTAGATGACATTCACATTTACAGCACCACAGAGGAAGAGTGCCGGATGGACTCAGAGCACATGCTCATTGTCTTAGCTGAAAAGGGGTAGAAGATGGGCAAGGCAAAATTACAAGATTGTCAGAAGGAGGCACTATACATAGGTCAGCTGATATCTCAAAGCAGCATGCACATAGCACCAAAGAGAGCATAGGCAATACTTGACACACCTCAACCGAAAATGGTATGGGAACTGTAGCAGTTCCTCAGCCTGTGCAACTATTGTAGGGCAAGGGTTGTTGACTACAGCACCTGCACGTGTCCTCTACTTACCACCCTTAAGGAAGTGCAAAGAGGACGGACACAGCTGGGGTGGACAATGGAAATGGCAGATGCCTTCCTTGAGCTGAAGGAGACAATCTCTACAACCCCGGTTTTAGGAACACCAAATTACAAAAAGGATTTTTTTATATTCTCACACTCTGATGGGGTGGTCATGAAGGCAGTTCTCACGCAAAAGACTAGCATGGGACACAAACCAATTGCTACTACAGTGGAAAACTGGATCCAGTAATGAAAGGCCTCTTCCCTTGCAAACAACATTTGGCTGCTGCAGCCTTCTCTGTAGAAAAAGCATCATCAATAACTATGGGATGCACCACCACACTTTAGGTGTAACATGCCCTCTTCGCGATCCTGCACAAGCCAAAAAGCACACTGATGACACAGAGGGCAACAGGATATGAGATACTACGGTCACGACCCGAATTAAAAATAGTGAGGTGCAAAAATGTAAACCCAGCTGTTACACTCACCTGGTCTCTGTGGAGGTATTGGGGCATGGTTACAGCCCTCCATGAACTTGAATCACCCCCTTCAAGCCTCTCCCTCAGTAGAAAAGCTGTGAGCGGTGGTACGTGGTGATACTGCTCCTGCGTGGAGATAACAGTGTGTGAGTGCGCCAATCTGTGATTGTTGTACCTCTCAAACCCTTCACCCCAAAGTACGGTTTCTGAGAGCACACGCCGTCCCATAAAGCTCACCTGTGAATTATGGAAGATAAGCTCTCTGTCCTGCTACTTCTGGCAAGGGCACGTCGAATGGGCTCTAGTTCCTTCACTGATCCCTGATAAGGATTAGTCCAGAACAGCTGCGACTATGCTTCTACTTATGATGGGTAAGTCTTTCTTGAGCTCTTGTGATGCTGTTCATTCTGTTTAATGTCTTTATATGTTGCTCCTATTTATGCCCGCAATAATCTCTCTCTTCTATTTTCTTCCCTTAGATGGAAATGCAGCCTCAATGGAGCTGTGAGACACGAGACGTGGCCGGATGGAAGATGGATGCTACCACTATGTTCGACAGCAGGTAAGTGATGGTTTAAGGAAAGCGCAAAGTATGGTAAAGTGCAACCTTAAACTGACTGTTTTTTCGATGTCTAACCTTGTCTTCTGTTGTTCCTTGCAGGTGCTGCTGTCGACGATGGAGCGTGTCGTGCTTCAGTGCCAAGATGAAGATTTCAGCATTCCGGAAAGTGTAATGATGACTACTTGGTTCGCCGAAGAGATGTACAGGTAAGAACAGCTTCTCCCAGTTGGTAAGTATGCTGGCAGGAAGCAGGATGCCCAGGAAGCAGGATCTTCAAGGGTAAGTCTGACCTCAGGCGACGGTAAGCGTTACGCTGCTTGCAAGTGTAAAATAACGAGAAGCGTCTGTCTTGAGGATCGGGTCAGCTTATATAGCTGAGATCGTGGGCACACCCATTAGGGCCGGTTTACCAGCCACACCCTGCCACTACTAGAGATTGAGCACGTTCGAAGGCAATCCATTAGCAGCCACACCCAAGAATACACTTGGGGCTGCTTAATGGATGGAATGCTCAAGGTTAATGCATCCTGCTTAATGGATGGAATGTTCAAGGTTAATGTATCTGAAGTGCTATGTCCATAATAAAAGCTTTTTGGTGTTAAATGGATGTTCTTGTTTACTTTTGTTCATGAGACACTGTCCACCCAGGTCTCCTGTGCATGTGACCCCTGCATGCCTGTGCCCCTGACTTCATGACCATGACACCAGCCCACTTCCTGGCAGAATACGAAAAAGGGGAATATGCCCATGATTGTACAAATGCTATTGAAGCATATACAGCAACACGGAAGGTAGAGGAGGATGCACTTGAGGTGGGGAAGTGCTAATTATTGATGGCTCATCAACAATTGATCAGGGCAATGGGATCAGGAGAACAGGCGCAGCAGTGGTTAGGTTAGCAGAAGATTGGACGAGCAAGGTAGTAAGAAGTGTTCGACTAACCCCCTACAGTCAGACAGGCAGCAGAACTAGTGGCCCTGATATTGGCTCTCAAGGAATGTGAAGGAAAAAGGGTTCCAATATACTCTGACAGCGCCTACATAACATCAACAGTACACTATGGCTTAGCAGGATGGTTAAAAAGGGGATTCAGAAGAGCGGATGGGACACCTGTATAGCATGCACTCCTGTTGAGTTCATAGAGGCTGTTACATACCCAATGGAACTCGCATTAGTAAAGTGCCAAGCACACACTAATGGAGATGATCCAATATCAAAAGGGAACGAAGCAGCAGACTGCCATGCAAAACATGCCTCCTATTTTGGGGAAATGTGGGACCTTAAAGAAAAACAAAAAGAAAGGGGAGGTGTGAGACTGATGATGATGAAGGAACACTATAACCACCTACCAGAAATTCAGATTATGGAACTGCAGGCAACAGCACCAATGGGTGAGAAAGAGTTATGGGTCAAAAGAGGATGTTCAATGTCTCCCACTGATGCCCTATTGCGACAAAACAAGACTGCAAAAGTAGTCATGCCACTAGCTCTATTGAAAATAGCACTGGCACAATTACATTATCCCACACACATAGGGAAGGAGGTCATTGCAACACGCATTGGAGAATCATGGTTTTGCCCCAACCTAAATGCACAGGTCACAAACCTTATCAGCAATTGCCTGACGTGCCAGCAGTTCACTGCTGGACACACACTAAGAGTAATACAGGGAACAATCCCCAGATCAGAAGGACCATTTATACACCTCCATATCAACTACGTAGACATGATCAACATATGTCAAGGCTACCGATACATGATTGTAGTAGTATGCACCCTTTCAAGGTTGGTAGAGGCGCAACCATGCTCCCATGGCGATTTCCTTAGAGCAACAAAATTTATGGTATGAGAAGTATTCCAAAAATGGGGCGTCTGCGAAGTCCTGCGGTCTGACAACGGACCTCACTTTGCAAATTAAATGTTTCTGAACATAACTACCTTGTTAGGAATAAAGCACAAGTTTTGCATGTGCATATCACCCGCAAGCTAATGGTGTCTGTGAGCACCTCACGGTCTCCTGAAAGAGACACAACAAAGTACCAAAAAGAGTTGGCTTCTTTGCCTAGCCCTCGCCCTGTTCGAACTTAGAAACAAGCAAGGGTCCGACCACCATTTAACACCCCACGAGGTGGTAACTGGACGACACGTGCATCTCCCTTTTGGCTCCACACACACAGGCTATAACGGACTGTGAATCAACAGCAAATGTTCTTGGGGATGTAATGTATACATACTGGACTTCACTTGTTTCTAGCGCATCTTTTATCTCTCGACAGATACAATGTACAAAGGGGAGGCCAGAAGAGGGTGCAGAAAGGAATGACAAATTCCCTGTAGTAACTAAAAAAAATCACAGTCAAAATAGGGGACACAGTTCTCGTCTGGAATTTTACCAGGCGTTGGAACGCACCACGATTCACAGGACCCCATAGAGTTGAGGAAGTTACAGACATGGCTGTGAAATTAGCAGGTAAGCAAGTGTGGCACCATCCCCATGATATAAGGCCCTACAAAGCACTGGCCTTACCCCAACGCGACACTGCAGAGATCCACAGAACAAACGCTGCAGGTACAAACATCGTACAACCAGCCAATACCACCCCGACTCAACAGCTAAGGAACTAGATACATCTCCCAGCACGAGTGACCAAGAAAGTACTGGCCATCCGATGGCAAGATGCTCCCAAGCATCAGAGATCCCCACTGTAACACTGGTGCAAATTGACGATTGAAAAGGAATATCGTTATCATTTCCCTGGACATTAATTATTTCCCTGAACATTAGCTCCTGAAGAGACACTACGGTTACCCTGTACAATTATTCCACTATACTGAACTCGGGACAGCATAATATATTAGACACCGGCCAACTTACCCAATGAAATCTGAGCTCGTAATGATCAGTATACTGTGTAAACACTGTCTTAACATTCTTCTTATTCGCACATGCAGGGTTCTGCATCTGATAACAGTAAATTAATAAATTCTAGAAATAGACTGATATTTGATTTAGATGTTACCTTCTGCTGACTACCCTGAAGCATTGTCTCATCAATACATCCATGCTATACGAAGGCCCCTACATTCCAGACAAAGGCCACCACGGATTTATTACTACGCATTTCTCGCATACATAGAGCAAACATACCCACAACTTCACCACATCCTGCCCACACGTAGACATCGATCCATACGAAAGATCTGGGAGGAAATGTTTGTTTGGGCATTGAATGATTACTTAGTACACGGGGCTTAAAATACTTACTAATACTAACACAACAATGCTTTTATTGCGATTTTCAGGGGCGACTTTATCGTCTCATCAACCGCTGGACGGCGGTGTAGGTGCTATAACCATGGTCATAATAATAAAACTTGTTTTGACAACCTTGTGGTTTATCTTGATGACTGGACTGCTAACTGCTACCCTTTGGCAGCATTACATGGCTTTGCATGTTTCTGCAACACCCAATACTAATATTACCCCTACCCAAGCTGCAAGGAGCACTGTGTCAGGGGGTACAGACAACACTGCTGACAAGGTAAGGAGACGTAAACGCAGTGTTGGCACTGATGTAAATGGAGTAGACACATACCTCACAGGCAAGGCACACCTAACAAATAACATGTGGTATAAACATATGTCGAAAATAGGTAAGGACACAACATGGGGCAGTTGCTATGTCTGCTCATCGATCCCATATGCCATGAGCGCCTCCAGGACCTTTGTAACCACAGAAGTACCAGTGACGACAGCGCAGTACGTTTCTGTATCGCGCACTGTCCCAGACACTAGGAAGATTCCAAGGGAAAACAGCAACACTCAGATGGAGATCCAAGGCAACATACCATTATGAAGATAATTTAATAAAAACACTACCCATGTTTGACAATTACTGGCAACATACTGAAGCACGATGATACATAACTAACGGGCCGGAAAAGGGTGAGATGACAGAAGTAACATTGGACTACTTACCTTGCAAGTGGAACGTAAGAGAGACAGGCAGAGAAACAGGCTGCTGAGAACGACCACAGATATTGATATATGGAAAAGTATACAAAAAAGATGGATGGGTAGATCGAGTGGTGGGGAGCAAACTATTTACTTTGTCAAAAGCTGCTGTGTACAAAGTTCAGGAAGAAAATTACAAATGTCTTAAAGAATGGGTCAGCAGCGCAAGTCTGCTGACATGGTTGGATAAAGAAGATGGACCACTAACAATAATTCCCCTAACACCACCAGCCTTGTGCTACCAACACAACGGGAACATTGAAGTGGGAACCAATGAGGGGTGCAAAAGGACTGAGAAACTTGCTGAGATGGGGATAGGTACGGCGGTGCTCATGGACCACTATTGGGCCTGGGGTTCAAAAGCATACAACACGCTACCACCAAATTGGGGAGGAATATGCTCCCTAGCACGTCAACGTACCTTCACTGGTAGTACCAAAGAAACACATTAAAATAGACGATTTTCCAAAATTGGATGAAGGCAGCAGTAGAAGGAAGAGATGGATATCACCAAAGCAAAGCGTCTTACAAGTAACATCACTGCCAAGGATAGAAAACTAAGAAGAGTAAAACGGCAAGGAAACTACTTCTGGGACTAGTCTGAAACGGCTCTCGACAAAGTACCACCATCACACAGGCTGTTCAGCAGGACTGCCATGCTTTTCTCAGCACAGATACATCCAGGATTTCAAATATATGACAATGCGAAATGGCTTAAAATTTTCCGATGGGAACTAATGATGACAAACTCAACAGTGAACAGGTTCAATGCAATAAAAGAAGAGCTCTGAGCAATACGATTGGTGGCACTACAAAATAGATACGTCTTGGACCTCCTTACAGCAATGGAAGGAGGAGTTTGCGCCAAGATTGGAAGTTCCTGTTGCACGTTAATACCAGCAAACGATGAAGACAATGGGACGCTGTCAGAAGCAGTAACACAACTGGCCAAGATGCATGGCAAAATGGAAGAAGAATCTAAAGGCACAAAGAAGGACGGAAGCTGGTTCTCATATATCTGGTCCTGGATGCTGTCCTGGCTGTCAGATGGCCTGAAGGTACTGGCAGGTGCACTGATCTTGGGGTTCGCCTCATTGTTCGGAGTGAAAGCACGCATGGCAAAAAATAAAACAGAGGAGGTAATGGGAATGAACTTACTCACGCCCATGGATGACAAACAGCAAACGGACATCATACTTAGGGAACGAGAGAGATTGCGACAACAGCTAACAGAATCAAACCTGTACCCGCCATCAATGAAGTTAGAAAGTCCAAGAACACAAAACAGTATGTAGGGAAGTGGGTCTACTGTAAGACTGGAGGAGGGTGTGTGTATATATGTATTGGTCATTGGAAGATCATGTCAACCACTACGGACACCTATCTGGGATCACGAAGGTGTGGCGCCTGAGAGAGGACAAGAAGAATAATAATGTTGTGGTCGACAAGTCGACCAGAGGGTGGACTGAAAAGGGAAACCAGAAGAAGTATCCACGACAACACAACCACCACCCGTATGATTTTACACTGATCCCCACTGCTCCCACCATCGGCACGCACCACGAAAGACACCCAGCCAGCCGACCATATAACCCTGCAGTGGTATGAACCCTTACCAAAAGTGTGCGAGGAGAGGCAAAACTGAGCTGGAGACGACTGCATGGACACACCACAAAAACCATGCTGCATGTCATTAGAGACGTCATGATGACATAGCTACGTTACACAGGAAGCACACGTGCACTCTGCACATTTGGGACATTCACACACCAACCTACATGAAAAATATATGCGTACAGTTCTATGAGATAGAGGACGGTAACAGACATACTGTCTGCAAATTTATTATTTTTCCACTTAGGCCGTTACTGCACCGCAGAAACGCAAGATGCCAGAAGAGATTGTGGACATGCTTGCAGATGCTACTTGCTATTAACCCCATGGAAGGGCAGGAGCACTCGAGGGACCTGACTGACCATGCCTCATTTTAACCTATGGACATTATGCAGAACACCTAATTCAGAGCCAGAGTAGTCCTTAGGAAAATCCAGCATGCCAGTAAACATTTGGTGTTTCTCGTGAGAATGTGGCAATATTATTCATTGCTATCTAGCCGCTGAGGTTCTTATGGTGTGTAGTGTAGGGTTGAATTCCATTCGAGGACTTGGACATCTTATGGCCCCGTTTGTTTGTCCAGCAGGCTGGAGTTTGTGAGGGTATTTTCTTTTGATTGGAATATTACTAAGCATGGTTGTTCCCCAGGTGTGTTTGCAGTGCATTTGGGTCTGTGTTTGTGTGCTGAGTGTGTGTGGGTTGTATGTCCCAGTTGTTCCTGGTTAGATCTGCTTGGTTTGGTTGTATCCGGAAGTTAACTAGATTTCTCGTTTTGGTGCAGTAGGACTACGTGCCAGTCCATATAGGGACAGTTTGTGCTTGCGGGTGGCAGCTCCTAGATCCATGAGTGGCAGTTGTGGATAAAAGGTGTTCTGTGTTTCTTGAGGGTCACCGGTTGTGTGTTTGGTGGTCCAAGGTGGGGCAGGCAGTGCTGAAACGTGGCAGGTTTGAAGCTCTCCGGTGGCAGCAGTGGGCAGAAGGTGTTTGGTATTGTTGTTTTGGTTTGGTGGAAGTTTTATTGGTGTGGTTCTGCTGTCAGTGGGTTAGTTACGCCTGTTTGAATAACCTTCCCTTGTTTTTGGAATTGGGGTGAGTGGGTGTTATTTGAGGTATGCGTATGTTTGTGTGGAAGAAAGGAAGGTGTGTTGTGATGTGTGTCTAGTTGGGTGGAAGGAAGGGAGGGAGGTGTTAGGAATGGTATTCCTATTATCTGTTTATCCTCTTGCTTAATCCTTCCCTCTGAATGCATGGCATGTGTCTGCAGGCATGAGGTCATGAATGGAATGCCAGGAGTGTGACTGACTGGAATGTTGAGTGTATGAGATTCCACCCAGGGCAGTTGATAATGATGTAGCCTAGGCGGTGGGAGCCAGTGGGCTTCCCTAAGACTATACTTTCTATCTCTGTGTGATGTAACCTGATTAAAGTAAACTGAAGGTCACAGCTGACTACCTGCATATCCTTTTATAAGTACCCTACTTATGGACATAACAATGACCACAATATATTCCTTGGCCAGAAATGGACAAGGATAATTTGAAATGTAAATTACCTAGTTTGACTTCAGGTGCGGGAACATGGATTTATGAGTTAGAAAGAATGACATCAGGAATGACGTTTGCTATAAGTGACATAAAAGGCCTGCTAGCAGCCATCCTAGGGGACAGGGCTGACGACATTTGGAAGTGAGCAAGATATGCAGGGGTGACTGCACAAAACAGGACACACGATGGAGCGCCATTTAATAATTGCAGAGCAGATATATGGCGAGCCCTCAGAGTACAAAATCCCGATACATCAGATATGGGTGCGATCATGACTAGGGAGATGGATGAGAATGAAGATCATGTTGCTTTTATTCAAGAGCGATGGTGTTTTAAGACGAGGGAACTGTGGGTCAAAACAGTGGCATTATTAATACCAGACTTATTATTTTACCCCTTGCTACTGTTAAAACTAGGTGATGCCCAGATTCCTCCCCCTTGTGTCGGTACTGTATGGAGTCTATAGAGACTTTGCAACACTTTCTTTTCATGTGTCCCTTATACGACATAAGAAAAATACCTTTGAAATCCTGAATTAATAATTGGGCAGTGAGGTCAACGGCTCTTGCTGACCCGTTGTGTAAATAGGCAAAACAAATGATTTAATATTTGCTGTTTTTACATATTTAATATGCGTCTGGAAAAAAGGGATGATTTTATGAGACTTGTGCAATAATTTGTCATGTCCTGTTAATATGAATTTGTTTTAGCATCTGTGGGATTTTTATTCTTTTTGTTTTTTTTATTGGCATTTCACAGGTTTACATAACAATCCCCCATCCAGCCCCACCCTGCCTACCCACACTACCGCCCCACCTTTCCCCGATCAGCAGTTCCTTTAGTAATAAAAAGTACTAATAACATTCCATCATAATTATCGTATATTAGAGAGGCCTTAGGCAATGTCTAAAACCCAAATGTTTTATAGGCACCGTTGAATTCAATAATCATCCTTCAAGATTTCCAACAGTGTACCCCAAGCTGTCCTAAACATCCCTTCCTTCCCCTGTAAATTGTACGTAATCGATTCCATGGTTAAGACATGCCAAAAATTATGTAGCCACTCATGGTAAGTTGGGGAAGCCTCTTTGTTTCAACTCCGAGCAATCGCAAGTTGGGCTGCAAAAGTCCAAACCATAAATGCCTTTTATGTGCCCTAACATGTGAAGCCACATCTTTCATCCAAAGGCCCAGAAGACACTCCCCTGCTCCCACAGATGCATTTGCCCCAAGACCTCCTATAGTGTCTTACCAACCTGGCCCCAGAAGGATTTCAAAGCCAGACAAGACCACAAAATATGGAGCCAATCCCCCTGCCCCTCGCACTTACATCAAAAGTCCAGAAATGTCTCCTTAAACATCACTCAGAGCCTCGTCGGTATTTAGTGCCATTGAGTGAGGATTTTATACCCCATCTCCCTTAGTTAAATAGATCATGTTAGTTTCAGGATATTATACCAGAGTGTCTCCCATTCCTCTTCAGCTATTTGACGATCCAAGGTACCTTCCCATTTGCCCATGTATGACCACTTTTCCCGGGGAACAACTTCAGAAAGCAGAGCATAATATGATGAGATAAGAAGCGTGTACCCATATGTGACAAGATATATTTCTCAAATGCGGTGAGCTGTATGCCGGCTGGCAATTTATTAAGGGGGTGCATAGCCCAGTGCCAAAGCTGGTAATAGCAGAGCTGATCCCTTTCTGTAAGTTCAAAAGATTGTTTACATTGCTCGAACGTTTTAATTTCTTGGCCAAGCATTACATCTTTAAGCTTTACACAGCCTGCCCCCCATCCCCCATTTCCCAAAAGCTCTCACCTACATCCCGGGAGTGAACTGGGGGCTGCCAAATAATGGTGTTGTCATGACCACTGCTTCCAAGGAGTCAGGACCAACCCAACACCCTTGGAAGCAGGCTCATAACATATACCATCGGCGCCAGCCAGTCCCAATGGGGACCTTTTGGACCCTGTCCTGGCACCGGTGGTGCCAGGCTCATAAAATGGACCAGTCCCGGCACAGGAAGCGCCGGGCTCATAACAAGTGTGAAAGTGCTTGGGTGGACCTACCTGCAGCAGACCATGCTGCTTACTTACCAGCAGAATGATGTTTCATTCTCTTCTGGCAGGGACTACTTTTTCTTCTGGGTGGGGCAGGCACCACTCCCTGGATCATTGATGCTGGAACCCTTCTGGAAGCAGGAACTCTTTTTTCCTGGGCGAGGCTGTGGAAGGAGACACCTAAGCACTCCTGTGGGCTATTTAAACCACACCCGATTGGTGCAACGTGCTTCGGGTTATTCTGCATCTGCAGCAGGACGCTCACCGTGTCAGCTCCAGGGAATCTTCAGCTTCGGATCCTGTGAATAAGAAAATTACCTGCTGGAACCAATCTGCAGTCTTCAGCAACTCCTGCAAAAACAAAAGGCACAGGTTAGGCAAAAGCAAGGTTGGCGCTTCAACTTACCCGATCCATCGGCAGCATCCAAGGCGTTTTTTCTGCATTTCTCATCCGGCATCGGGCCTGCAAAGCTGAAGACGGTTTCACCGCCCAGTCAAGACCCGCGCCTCCGAGGAAATCAGGTGAGCGTTACAGAACGCGAAGCCTTACCACATATTTCCCGCCCAGGCGCAATGGAAACTTCAGACACAGACCAATTGGCCCAGTTACTTGGGGAGTTGAGGGCAGAAGTACACGCAGCACGCCAGGAAACAAATGCCTTAAGGAGGGAGTTAGTGGTCTCTAAGGAACGAACAGACGACTTGGCTAGACAATTACTGCAAGCCCAAGCGGGACAAACTCCTCTGCATACTCCTAGTGGGAGTCATGCTCCAACGACTTCTACCAATCCGGTGCACATTAACCTACCAGGAAATGTACCTTTGGCTCCACCCGAGCGCTTTTCAGGTGATCCGAAAAGATTTGCTGTGTTCATCAATCAGTGTCGCTTGCATTTTTTATGCAGACCCGCCGCTTTCCCAACGGACCAGGCTAAGGTGGCCTTCGTACTCTCATATCTTAGTGGCAGCGCCGCAGATTGGTCTATTCCTTTAGTGACTCGAGATGACCCTGTTCTTCATAACTTCCAGGATTTCCAAGCTAGTATGGAAAAATTGTTTGCAAGACACTCGCAGGGACAGGCCCTGGACAATGAACTTCTTTCACTACGACAGGGCAATCAAGATCTTCTGGCCTACATTGCATCGTTCAACAGATTAGTGGTTGAAACCGGATGGCCTAAGGACAAGAGAATCACCCTTTTCTACAGAGGACTGCGTGGAGAACTTAAAGACGTTCTGGCTCAGGTGGTGAATCCTCCACAAGACTGTTCCGAATACATCGACCTGGTGGTTCAATTGGATCATAGAATACAGAATCGGAAGGCCGATCGTTCCAGATTTGAAACTCGAGTTTTTTCTAGACCACAGAGTTCAGCTAAAGGAAATGATACCGTGGAACCTATGCAGATTGGGGTTGTGAAAGGACCTCTAACCCAAAAGGAAAGGGAAAGAAGAAGACAATTGCAATTGTGCCTTTATTGCGGAAACTCGGGACACTTCCTTCGCGATTGCCCAGTGAAACCAAGGAAGAAGATAGTAGGAGCTTCTGATAAAGGTGCCGAAGGTTCTGAGTCGGAAAACGACCTCGCCCGACAAGTGTAGAGGTCCGCTTGCCGAGCGTTAAAACCAGTTCTTTGACCTCGCATTTCATCATGCCCATGGTCCTCGTGAGTCCAGAACAACCTAATCGTATGCATGCCCTTAAAGCATACATTGATAGTGGCGCAATCGGCAATTACGTGGACTGTGAATTGGCCGCCAAGATGAATCTATCTCTTTGTCCTAAGACGGTGAAAGACGTCATCACCACCGTGGATGGTACGGAAATAGCTTCCGGACCAGTAACTCACACCACCATGGAAGTGACATTGATAAGCCAAGATGGACATCAAGAGAAGATCGTGTTTGACGTGATCAAGGCTCTGCAGTTTCAAGTTATCCTGGGAATCCCTTGGTTGGAGAAGCACAATCCTCAAATTGATTGGCGAGCAAAGACAATCCGGTTTCCAGAATGCGCTCCTACCTGTTATCCTCAGCCCCTTACTAAGCTGGCAGCAACTACTTTTGAGAACCCTCAACTGCCTCCAGAATACCGGGAATTTCAAGATGTCTTTCAGAAAGATCAAGCTAATTCTCTGCCTCCTCACAGATCCTACGACTGCCAGATAGACTTGATTCCGGGATCCACTCCTCCGTGCAGTCGAATTTATGCCCTCACAGAACCTGAAAATCTTCACCTGAGGCAGTATTTGGACCAGTACCTGGCTAATGGATTTATCCGTCCTTCGAAGTCCCCAGCCTCCTCAGCTCTGTTCTTCGTTCCAAAAAAGAGGGAGACCTAAGAACATGTATAGATTATCGTGCCCTAAACCAGATTACGATTAAGAACAGGTATCCGTTACCATTGATCCCTGAACTTCTTGACCAAGTTAAAAGTGCCTGTATCTACACAAAGCTGGACCTCAGAGGAGCTCACCATTTGGTGCGAATAAAAGAGGGCGATGAATGGAAGACGGTCTTTCGTACTAAATATGGACTGTTCGAGTATCAAGTAATGCCCTTTGGATTATGCAACGCACCGGCTGCCTTTCAGTATTTTATGAATGACGTCCTCAGAGAGCTCATTGACGTGTGTGTAGTTGTCTATATAGATGACATTCTGGTCTACTCATCCTCTGAGGCGGAACATCG
The DNA here is from genome assembly GCF_040938575.1 of Ambystoma mexicanum. Taxonomy (NCBI): domain Eukaryota; kingdom Metazoa; phylum Chordata; class Amphibia; order Caudata; family Ambystomatidae; genus Ambystoma; species Ambystoma mexicanum. Next base: position 658,666,385 of record NC_090922.1, read on the forward strand.
AAAACATGTCACAGCAGTACTGGAGAGGCTCCGTAAACACAGACTTTTTGCAAAGCTGGAGAAATTCGTTTTTCATGTCACTGAGGTCGAATTTTTAGGATTTATTTGGTCACCTAATGGAGTCCACATGGACTCAAGGAAAGTGGACGCTATCATTAAGTGGCCCTCACCAACGTCTGTGAAAGGTGTTCAAAGCATGTTGGGCTTCGCCAACTTTTATCGTAGGTTCATTCCAGATTTCTCTCGAGTAGTCCAACCCATTACAGCCCTCCTTAGAAAAAATAAACGTTTCGAGTGGTCGACAGAGGCTGAACAAGCCTTTCAAGAACTAAAAACAAAATTCACCTCGGCTCTGGTTTTAAAACATCCTCGTCCGGAACTCCCCTATATCGTTGAGACCGATGCTTCCAGTCTCGCAATGGGAGCAGTGCTTTCGCAAAGGGACCCAGAGACAAACCAGTTACACCCAGTGGCATTTTGGTCCCGCAAATTTTCGGCTCCCGAAATCAACTATACCATTACAGATAAGGAACTTTTGGCTATTAAGTCCGCCTTTAAAGCCTGGTGGCATTATCTCCTGGGAGCCCGACACACAGTCACCGTCATTACGGATCATCGTAATTTACAGTACCTTAAATCAGCCAAAGCTCAATCCTCTAGACAACTTCGCTGGGCACTATTTTTCGCCGAATTCGACTTTGTGATAACCTACCGACCTGGCAACAAGAATGGTAAAGCTGATGCCCTCTCCCGAATTGGAGTAGATGAACTCACGACCAATCCTGAACCCGTGCCCATAATTCCGGAACAGAGAATCCTGGGTTTGGTTAATGCACAATCCATTGAAGACATTGAAGTTACAGTTAAAAAACTTCTGACTCCAGCAGAGGTGCAAGACTGGCAACTCAAGGGAAAAGACTTCACTACGGATAAGAACTTACTATACTTTCGAGGAAGGTTATATCTACCTTGTACCGATTTACAAAAACAGGTGATCTCATGTTACCATGACTCCTTAATGGAAGGACATCCAGGTATTGCCAAAACGTCAGGAAAGATAAAAAGACATTTTTGGTGGCCGTCTTGGAGAAAGGACATTAAGGATTTCATAAATTCCTGTGGTGTGTGCGCCCAAAGCAAAAGCCAGAAGGAGAAACCAGCAGGCCTCCTACAACCCCTAGACATTCCTCCACACCCGTGGCATACTCTCTCCATGGACTTCATCACGGATTTACCACCATGCTCCGGATTTAATACAATTTTAGTAATTGTGGACCTATTCTCGAAAATGGCTAATTTTATCCCATTGAAAGGGTTACCCACAGCTTCAATTCTGGCCCGAGAGTTCCTCGAAAACATCGTTCGGTTGCACGGCTTTCCTTCAGTTTTAATATCAAACAGAGGAAGTCAATTTATTTCCCACTTCTGGTGGAGTTGTTGTCGCCTAGCCCAAATTGATGTAAGGCTTTCAACCAGCCATCATCCCCAGACCGACGGGCAGACCGAGAGGACCAACCAAACCCTGGAACAATATTTGCGCTGCATGTTACAACAATCGGAGAGTACTTGGAAAGACATTCTCTGGATTGCGGAGTACGCTTATAATAATTCAGTCCATGCTGGAACCGGAAAGACTCCTTTTTTTCTTTTATATGGAAGCCACCCCCGCACCTCAAATCTTGATCCACCTCAGACTCTTGGGACCCCAGCTGTAGATCATCTGCATTCTACAATCACTCAAGCCTTTAAAGAGGCCACGTCTCACCTTAAGCGAGCCAAGGAACAATACAAGAAGTGTGCAGACCTACGTCGAAAGGAGGCCCCTCAATATCTTGTGGGAGATCAAGTCTGGCTATCAACCAAACATTTACCTCTCAAAGGACCGCGTACTTTCAATCCACGATACCTGGGACCTTACCCAATCACTGCCATAATAAATCCAGTGGCAGTTAAATTGGGTTTACCTGCCCAAATGAAAATACATCCAGTTTTCCACGTTTCTCTACTGAAGCCCATGCAACCTGGAACCCGTTTGACGAAATCTCCAGACCCTATTCTTGTGGACGGAGAACTGGAATTCGAAATACAAGACATCCTAGACTCCAAGATTTCCAAATCAAAACTATACTATCTGATTGACTGGAAAGGTTATGGCCCTCAGGAAAGATCTTGGGAACCGTCGGAACATGTTCATGCACCCCGTCTGGTTAAGAAGTTTCATCGAACTTTTCCTGATAAACCGAAACCCCCGGGGAAGACGAATTTGGGAGGGGCCTTAAGGGGGGGTGCTGTCATGACCACTGCTTCCAAGGAGTCAGGACCAACCCAACACCCTTGGAAGCAGGCTCATAACATATACCATCGGCGCCAGCCAGTCCCAATGGGGACCTTTTGGACCCTGTCCTGGCACCGGTGGTGCCAGGCTCATAAAATGGACCAGTCCCGGCACAGGAAGCGCCGGGCTCATAACAAGTGTGAAAGTGCTTGGGTGGACCTACCTGCAGCAGACCATGCTGCTTACTTACCAGCAGAATGATGTTTCATTCTCTTCTGGCAGGGACTACTTTTTCTTCTGGGTGGGGCAGGCACCACTCCCTGGATCATTGATGCTGGAACCCTTCTGGAAGCAGGAACTCTTTTTTCCTGGGCGAGGCTGTGGAAGGAGACACCAAAGCACTCCTGTGGGCTATTTAAACCACACCCGATTGGTGCAACGTGCTTCGCGTTATTCTGCATCTGCAGCAGGACGCTCACCGTGTCAGCTCCAGGGAATCTTCAGCTCCGGATCCTGTGAATAAGAAAATTACCTGCTGGAACCAATCTGCAGTCTTCAGCAACTCCTGCAAAAACAAAAGGCACAGGTTAGGCAAAAGCAAGGTTGGCGCTTCAACTTACCCGATCCATCGGCAGCATCCAAGGCATTGTTTCTGCATTTCTCGTCTGGCATCGGGCCTGCAAAGACAAAGAACATTGGTTACTAACGCTTAGTTGCAAAACGACTTACCTGCATTACGCTCGCCCCAACTCTGCTCGCGCCGCATTCCATCACCTGTAAAGACAAAAAGAGACATTAAGGTGCATTCTACAGCCCCAGAGCAGCCTTTCTTCTTACGTGCCATCCTATTCTCCATCTTCTTGCTTCGTTCATTGCCACGAACTGGGAGGGCATCTTCTTTGGCACCGGCAGCAACTGAAAAGGAAAAAGACATAGACATTAAAAGAGAGCAATCTAAAAAGAACTTTAATACTTACAAGTCACGCTCGTGCAGCAAACGGCGGCATCGCTCTCAAATCACCCTCTGCAATCAAGAGGCTGAACTCGAATCCAGTGAAGTAACTGGACCCAGTGCCCCTGCACAAGATGCAGGATGGAGAGCCCGGCATTCACCTATTTAAGGTGAGCGCGACTACAACCCAGTACCACGGGGCTTGGAACTTCTCCCAACCTTCCAGCCACTAATACCTAGATTTTCTACTTGCAGACACCTCACCCTTCGGGTCAAATTTTCAGTGAAGAAGGGGCCTAATCCGGGAGCCAAACGAATCCTACGCCTAACGCTGAAGACTGTTTCACCGCCCAGTCAAGACCCGCGCCTCCGAGGGAATCAGGTGAGCGTTACAGGTGTAAAGGAACCCGGAATAGTTAGAATGTGCTTCTGTTTCACTGCTTCAGTCCATACCCTGCCCATGAGTGCAGTTATCCACAATGCCTTTATACTCTGAGGACGATCTGCCCTAGAGAGCCATAAAACCTCATCAAATTGACCCCCCACCACTACTCTAGCCATAGCAACCCAATGCTTACTATTCTCTCCTGAGAGCCATTGTTTGAGTACCCTCAACTGGAGCCCGCCCAATAGTAATTTCTAAAATCAGGGGCGACCATACCTCCTTTGTTCCTTGGGGCCATTAAGGTCCGCAAGGACACCCACTATCTTTTAGTATGCCATCTCCTAGATAGTATCCACATTGCTACTCTGCTCACTTAACGTTAGCGCTGATTTGTAGAAAATGCTAACTGCATTACTCACCTTCTGTGCAATGGCCACGCTCGCATCCCCAGACATTCCCACTCAGGATACCGACTCAGGAGCCCCCCCCCCCTTCAGTTAGGCACCAGTCCTCCCAAAGACTCCTACATAGCAAACTACTATTCTGACCCTTCTTGCCCAAGGTATTATCGCAGGCCAGGACCAATAACCCTTGCCACCTGCCCTTGCCCTACCACCGAAAGAAATAACAAACTTCGCGCTAGACTCTCTAAACTATATGAGCCGCCCCGAAGACTCCTTTCTGACTCCAAATGCGAATCCAAAAGCCACCATACTAGAAAACCTATTGCCCTAAACCACCAGCTTGCCTCCCCCACCACCAAAGGCCCTACCATTCCCATAACGAAGCCCAAACTTAGCTCTCATACAAACATCTCGGTAAAAACGGATGAACATTCCTATAAAGGAGCTCTCTTAAATACAAGATCATTGGTCGCTCATGCCCTTGATATAGCAGACCTAATCATTAAAGATAAACTAGATTTCATTGCTCTAACTGAAACTTGGCTCCACAATGCAGCAGGCCCGTCTCTGATGCTGGCTACCCCAGATGGCTATACCATATCCAGGCAGGACCGGGTGGGCAACCGCGGCGGTGGCATTGCCATCATATCCAAAGAAAGTTTAGCTCTCAGACTAGCCCCGACCCAAACCCTGCAATTGTGCGAATCCCTCACTGCCAAACTCCCTATAAACAACACCCAATCCCTCACCATCCACCTGGTCTACAGACCACCTGGTCCGCTCGGAACCTTCGAGGAAGATTTGCATAGCCTAATATCCAACAATGCAAAAACCACCTCACAAATACTAGTACTAGGTGACTTTAACCTAGGATTCAACGACCCAACAGACATACATGCCTCCACCATAGCCAATGCTATCTTATCACTCGGACTTTCACAAAAAGTCAACCTACCCACTCACCTGAAGGGAAGAACCCTAGACTGGGTTGCTGATGCTAATTGCTCAGCGGTCATCTCCTCTACCACACCACTATCTTGGACAGACCACTCTCTGGTCTCATTCAACCTACTGACCTCCAGACCACCCACCACAACTGAGTCACTGGCACCGCCCTGCGTAACAAGAAATAAGAGAAATTTAACAGTTGAAAGAATCATCCCAACCATCCTTCCAACGCTAAACGCACTGCCAGTCAACCTAGATCCCAACTCACTAGTTCATGAATAAAATTATGTTAACTACCATGGACAAAATTGCCCCACTTAAACTTCGCACCAGCAAACCCAAAACTCATTTAAATAAATGGTACACACCTGAACTCAAAGCCCTTCGCCTAAAAAAGAGAAAATGTGAATCTGCTTGGAATCTATGCCCCTCTAGTGAAAAGAAAGCCATTCTCGATACGATTTCTCGTCAATACAAAGCTGAAATCTGCCTAGCTAAACGGAACTCTTATAACATTCGTATTGCCAATTCCAACTCAAGTATGAAGGAACTCTTCTCCATACTGAAGGAACTTGAATCACCCATTACCACACCCGGCACCTGCACTAAGGACCAGACTTGGTGCACAGACATCCAACAGGCACTAGCAAATAAAATAAATACCCTACAAAACAAAATTCAACTAAAAAAAGACTCCTTAAACCTCACTAACCCTCCTACACCTCTGCCTAACGCTTCACCAAGCACACACACTAACTCATTCTCCTTTTCTAAAACTACCACCTTGGAGGTCGAGAAAATCATACTTTCTCTCAAACCCTCAAATTGCAAAGGCGACATCTGCCCTGCACACATAATCAAGGATGCAGCCAGAGACCTGTCGCCATTCATCTCCAAACTCATAAACGCCTCCTTTTCTTTAGGCAGCATCCCCTCCAACCTAAAACAATCCTGGGTGCTCCCCCTTCTCAAAAAGCCGACACTTGATCCTCTCATCCCCACCAATTACCGCCCTATCACCACGGTACCCTTTCTACTGAAAATCCTGGACAAAGTGGCCTATGTCCAAATCCAAAAATACTTAGAACTACACAAACTACTAGGCTCCAGACAATCAGGTTTCCGCCCTTTACACGGTACGGAAACAGCCCTCATTGACTTGAAGACCCAAATCGATGATCTGAGGGACAAGGGTAAGACAGCACTCCTCCTCCCACTTGACCTCTCAGCGGCATTCGATCTTGTCGACCGCAAGGTCCTCTGCAGACACCTGGATTCAGCTGCTCATTTCTCCCCAGAAGCCATCAGATGGATTGAATCCTTTCTGAGTGGGAGAACAATGAGAGTCTTCTCCCCATCAGCAGCAGCAGACCCCTCTCCTATTACGTGCGGAGTCCCGCAGGGCTCATGCGTCTCCCCCACATTATACAACATCTTCACCAAACCTCTGTTCGACGATTTGGATCTTCGGGTGTCACCTACACTAACTATGCAGATGACACTCAGATTCTCCTCCCACTTTCAGGGGATCACAGTAAGGACAGAGAGTTGGTGAATCGGGTGTATCTCATCATTCAGGCATGGATGGCATCTCATGGCCTATGCCTGAATGATGACAAGACAGAGCTCATTATCCTGGGTACCCCCGCCAACATCAACAAACTAGGCCTTGAATATGCCGAATTCAACATAGACGGCAATATCATCAAAGTATCCAGGGACGTAAAAACCCTCGGCTTTTACCTGGATGCCACTATGTCATTCACTAAACAGGTCAACTCACTAGCATCTAGCTCCGCGTATACCTGCAAATTAATAAGAGCAGGCAGACCTTTCCTATCCAATGATAGCTGTATGATCTTGGCAAGAGCACTCATACTCTCCAGGCTCGATTATTGTAATGCCCTATATACAGTGGTGCTAACAAAGCTATAACCCATAGGCTACAAATCCTACAGAATAACGCCTTGAGAGCTGCCCTCGGCATCAATAAAAGAGAACACATCTCCAGTACCAGACCCCAACACAAATGGCTCCACACTGACAGTAAAATCAAACTAAAGGTGGCCTCCCTAACCCATAAAGCCCTCAACAATGCTGCCCCGAGCTATCTGATGGATAAAGTAAAAAGAAAGTCATCCATCAGAGAAACAAGAACCATCAACTCCAACTGTCTGATAATTCCCAGATTCAAACTCTCCACCATCGGAGGTAACAGCTTCCCTGTGAAAGCTGCTACATTTTGGAATTCTTTGCCACACAACTTGAGAGCCGATCAACCTTACTTGCTTTTTAGAAAGAATCTCATCAGTCACTTGAACTCCAACAATTTTTGTATTTAACTGTACATCTTAAACCTCTGTATAGATACTGATACACTCTGCTTGCTTTCTTACTTTTCTGCAAACAGCATGTACATACATGTATATTTCACTCCTTTGTATAGATATTGATATTTATTATGTGTGAAGATTTTGCATATTTCTTATTCCTGTAATCCTTAATTTCATATATCTACAACTTTTACCTCAACTGTATATTTCTGTAACATTGTAAGCTTTGAATATTCTTCTGCCTGCACCCTGCTGCCCCTGGGTATGGTGCGCCATATAAATAAATAAATAAATAAACAAACAAACATATAAAAGTGGATAGAATGCGATTAAGTGACTAACGAAAACTCCTACACAGTAGGGTCACCATTTTTATCGAAGCCATATGCCCCAGCCAGGATATATATAGAATTCCACTGTTGCAAGTCCCCTCTCAACACTTTGAGCAGCTGAGGATAATTCACCTCATATAGCTTTGCCACAGTTTTCGTGATGTAAACCCCTAAATATAGAAATGTTTCTTCTGCCCCGCAGGAATTGGGTGGATCCCCGTATTTCCTCCATAGTATCCCTTGATCATTTGAGATTTAGTATTGCAGATTTATGTGGATTCATTTTTAATCCCGAAACTTCCCTGAATAATGCAAATTCTGAGGCAATCACCTTCAAGGATTCTGCGGGATCTGATACAGCTTATCGGCGAATGCCATTATTTTGTGTTCCGACCCCCCAAAATGGACCCCTTTCACACCCAGTGCTTCCCCTATATGCTGCAGGAAAGGTTCCAGATAAATCATGTAAAGAAAGGGAGACTGTGGGCATGCTTGTTTGGTTCCCCTCTCTAATCGGACTCGAAAGCTGTCCATTGACGGACAGGCAGAGAGTTGGGGTTTGATAATTCGCTTGTATCCTGTGAAGATAGTGTTTTGCGAAATCCTATCTTCCTCATTGTTTGAAAATAAAGGGCCACTGTACCTGATCAAATGTCTTTTCGGCATCTAATGGGAGGAGTGCTGCTGGAATCCCACACTATTCAACATTCTCAATTAGGTGACATACCCTCCTTAAATTATCAAAGGTTTGACGCTGTTTTATGAACCTCGCTTGATCGGATCCTATTAACATATGAAGTCTGTCCTCCATTCATGAAGCTAATATCTTATTGTATATTTTGGAATCAATGTTGATTAGCGATATTGGGTGATGAGACCCACACTGTTTCAGGTCTTTGCCCGGTTTCGGGAAAACCACCAGTTTAGCCTCATCCATTGACACTGTAATGTGCCCAGTTTTTACGAAGGAGTTATACAGATTTGTTAAGTGGGGAGACAAAATTCGCGGATATTTCTTATAGAAAACAGCTGAAAAGCCGTTGGGATCAGGGGCCATTTTCGGGGGAAGTTTTCTCATGGCTGCATTGACTTCCTCCTCTGTAATGTCCGCCTCAAGCTCTTCCGGTCTGATCTAGGTAGTTTTGGAAGAGATACTTCTGCCAGATATGTATTCAGCAGGCCCTCCTACAGCCTATCGGAAGAATGTACGTGCCATAGAACCTTTCAAAGCACCCTATAATACCTTCTGTATCTGTCACATTCTCCCCTGCCCTAATTTTTAGAATCACTTGGATGGCTTTCCTCAGGCTTAATTGTCGTGATAATAACCTACCCGCTCTAATCCCCTCTACATAATAATGTTGTTTAGCTCCAAGTAGGGTCCTTTCCACCTTTTTTCGCCCTTAATAATTCAAGCTGTCCTCTAACTGCTCTATATGTTTTCATTGTATCCCTTGTAGGGGTAGTTACCTGTTTTCGGAATTATATTCTTAAGTGTATTCTCCAAGTCTTCCTCTAGTTGCTGATTCACCTTTTCCCTCAGCAGGGGAACAGGGGGGAACTGATGCATGCTATCAGTTCCCCCCTAATTACAGCTTTGAAGGTATCCCACCATATCCCCGGGGAGGTATCCGCCTTCGGATTTTCTCCGAAATAGGCCTGAATTCTCTCCTCTATCTCCCCCGAGAAAACCATATCCGCAAGGATCCACACTGGCAAAATCCATTTCCAAAGCCCCCTATTACTGGATGTCATAGTCAATATCGCCCCCAAGGGTGCGTGATCCGATAATGTGCTCGATCCCACAGTAACTTCCTGAATTCATCCCGCCAATCTGGTAGATACCCATACATAATCTATTAACGACTGGGTTTTATGAACATGCGAATAAAATGTGAATCCCACTTCCTTTCCCTCATTAACTTGCCACACATCAACTAACCCCAATTGTGTACATTTGTCTTTAAATTGTGATGGTATGCCCCATGGCATAAATCCCACTCAGCTACTGTCAATCTCTGCATCACATATTATGTTAAAATTCCCCGTCAAACTAACATGACCCTCAGCTACATTTTCGAGTGCAGCCAGTCAGATAACCTTCCTGTCCCGAATTAGGTGCGTACACTGTCGCTACAGTGAATACTTCCCTCTGAATGCAAAGTTTCACAAATAGGTATCTCCCTTGTTTATCACATACAGAATTCAGGATCACCAAATCAGAATTGTTTCTAAACTCTATCAGGACCACCGCTTTTTCCTTTTTTATATGGCCTGAAAAACCTGTGGATAGCCTTGTAATCTAATACGCGATTTGTCTTTTTTACAAATGTGGGTTTCTTGAAGCGTGAGAAAGTCTGGTTTCCCCCACCTCAGGAATGATCCCAGCTTGCATCGCTTTGCTGGTGAATTTAACCCTCGAATATTATACGCGAGTACTTTAAAACCCATGGTGAGTATCTAGTTCACCCAGTCCCATTCCCTTCTGCTGGAGCTTCACCTCTAATCCCTGTTGGGGTCCCCAAGAATCAACGCGGACCTTGCCTTCTTTGAAATAGAATACACATATTACGCATATTAAAACCATAGAGTCTCTTATTTTCTTGGCCGCCACCCCCTGCCATACCTTTGAGTTTGCCCTGCTGATCCCCCTCCCAAACCCCTCCACCCCGCCTCCCCATTAAAACCACCCGGTCCCTCCCCCAACCCTCTTTCCCCCAAACTTTAACCCAGGCCGGTACATGGGTCCTAGTGATAACCGCGGGAAAACCCAACCATGAACTGGTAGACTACCTGGGAACAACCAACTGCGGAGAGATATACTAACCCTCTCCAAAAGATCCCAGTCTGGTCCCCTGCTTCAACCCCTGATCACATGCCAGCCCTCCATCTCCAAGTATGTTCTCCCACCCCTGTTCGCTTTTGAATGTCCCACCAACACTCTCCGTTGTACCTGGTTTACCTGCCCCCCCCCCCCGTCTCCATCCCTCGGAGTGTGGCATGTCCTTCGATTTGTCCCAGCCTTTCGGAGCACTGGCTTTCCTATTGTCTTGCTTTGTCATGGACCACTCCCATTGTCCCCTCTGCTGGGTGGTCTCACCTCCTGCATCCGATGTTCCAGTCCGGTCCCGCTACAACACCCAGACCTTCTTCACATGTTGTTACTCGGAACTGTCTCCCCTTCCAGGAAAATAAGCCAAAAGGAAAGGGCCACCTGTACCCAACCTTCTCCTCTTTTAGAATGCTAGTGACTGGATTCATCTGCTTCCTTTTGAATAGGGTGGAATATGCCAGGTCTTGATTAAGCTGTACTTCCGAGCCATTGATGGTTAAGGACGTACCTGTACGTGCTTCCCTCAAGATTGCTTCTTTCTGCACATATGATGTAAATGCGGCCAGCACATACTGGGGTTCAGCCTACACTATGAATTCTGTCTAGAAGGTCATCGTCCGAAGGAATCGCCAAAAGCAAATCCATGCAGAGAGATTGAATTGAGTGCTTAAGATCTTTGTCTGCAATCTTCTGTGGGACATTCTTAATGCGAACGTTTGATCTCATCGATCTGTTTTCGAAACGTTCGCACTTAATTTCAAGATCTTGCATCATCAGTGCAAGCTGTTCTAAGGTCTCGTCATTTTTCCGTGAGTCTTCTGCCAATTCTTGTAATGCTCGTTCAGCAATGTCCACACGCTCACCTAATTTTGAGATTTCCCCTTTTATTTCTTGAACCACAGTTTTTACGTCTGTTCTTAAGGTGGTAATCTGCTCTTGGAAAGACTCCTGGAGCGTTTCCTTTAAGCGCTCTTGGTGATCAGCCAAACATTGCATCAGCTCCTCTTTAGTGATTTTTCGCCTCTGTTTGCCAGCACTTGGTGATTGTCCCCTCTGCCCCTCAAGTATTCACCTTGGGTGGGACTGGGGTGCCTTTATTACATCCTTTCCCTTTGGTATTCAACATATGCTTCCTTCGGCGGTTACCATATAACAAGCGAATGTCGCCAATCCAGAGGGGTCTTTTATTGTTATGATCCCCGGAGAACCTCTGTCCCTATCCACCTTTCCAACAACAAGGGGCACTGCACAATATTATCTCCACCGATGTGCATTATGCTCCTCCTCCACTGCCGCGCGCCCGTCTCATCCATGCACTGCAGGGGGAGGGTACTTCCTCCTCTGTCACCCCATTATACTCCCTCTCATTGAAGTTGTCCTGTGGACGCCGCGTCTCACACTGACAGGCTGCCTCTGTGTCAGTGACCACATGGGACGCCACGCCCTGCACCTTTTCTGCTCCAGCATCTCGTAGCTGATATCTTTCAGCTCTCCTTCAGTCTACCGCTCCGATCTGACTCTTACCCTTCTGGTGGGGGCCACCTTTTACATATGGTCCCACAGGTGAGGAGGGAGCAAAGAAGCATATCAATCCCATTTCGATTGGGGTCGGAGACGAGCTATGATTAGCACGTCCTCCCCCTGCAGGTGGCCATCTTCGAATCATTGTTATTCTTTTTAACATCATGGTTACTTTATTATGCATTGTATTTGTACATTTTATGGAAGTAATTACCATAATAAAGTTGAACAACCACCACCATGCCGTTTAAATATGCCCAGTCATCAGGTTGGGCGTTCTTCAATAGTTGTTGTGGGTCATTTTGCCTCACAGCACAGCCAATAGGCAAAGAATCCCTTAGCGACCCCCCCTTGAGTGTCATCTTCAAATTAGCATAGTACAATGTACTTCATCCAACTGGTCAACTCACCCACACATTCTAAAAAGAAGAATATTGGAGTGGGTCTTAACCCTTGACACCCAACTTACAATCAAATCCATCTCAGAAATTAACTGGTTTGACCACCACTAAATAGCCTTCCTCATCAAGACCCACAGTACGCAAGGACCCTCCCTTCCCACATCACTATAAGAAACAGGTGTAACCTCACGGCTGACTGCCTCAACCCTATACTCAAAGATATTCTTAAGAACTATCCACACTCCAACCCCGACCTTATCGCCTCCATGTATCACAATTGCCTCAACTCCAGCATCGAAGTAGTAGCCCCACTCAAAACCAAAATACCCCGTCCGGCCAACAAACCAATTTTTGGCTCAATTAAGAATGAACGGAACTCCGGTGCAACAAAAGAGCACTGGAACACCCACAAAAAAAGGCCCCTTCGACTATCACGACTAATGCAAACCTATTAGCCAACAAAACCTACAAAACTGCAGTTATATCCCATAAAGCAAACTCTCTCAACACTTGCATCAATAACTGCCTCGAATTCCAAAGAGCTATTCTTAATCCTCAGGGAACTAGAATCCCCACCCCATCCACCACCCCTACTAACTCCAGAAAAGCATGGTGCACAACCATGCAAAACGCCCCAGCCTCCAAAATTCTCCACTCCAAAACAAAATACGTGCCAAAAAGAACCTCCTAGGCAACAAAAGCTCAGCTCCCACAGTGCCGGCCAATGACGCCAACAAATCATATTCACCCTTCAAATTCTCACTGGTCTCCCAAGACCAGGTCTAGGCCACTATATCCTCACTAAAACCATTGAATCGCAAATGCGATTGCTTCCCGGCGCACTTAGTAACACCCATCATTACTAATTTCGTCAACACCTCCTTCAAAACCAATTGAGTTCCCGCCAGCATTAAAGAAGCCTGGGTTACACCACTCCTCAAAAAACCCTTGCTGGACGCCACCATACCGACCAACTATCGTCCCATAACCATGGCACCCTTCTTGCTAAAAGTAGAGGATAAAATAGCCTATTGCCAAGTACAAAACCATTTGGAATCAAACAAACTGCTAAGAGCTTTAGATCTAAAAATCCAAAGGGATTCTATAAGAGACTCTGGTAACTTGTGTATGCTCCTCCTTCTCGACCTGTCAGCTGCTTTTGACTTGGTGGAACACAACAAATTATGAAAAGCTTTATCAGCAAACTTCAATTTCTCCACTGACACTACCCACTAGGCCAATCTTTCCTAGCAGAACACACCTCAAGAGTTTCCATTGGTAGAGATGCCGCTGATCCTATCACGGTTCCCCAAGGTGTCCCTCAAGGCACCTGCATGTCACAGACGCTCTACAATGTATACACAAAACTCCTTTTTGCAGCCTTGGCTGCCACGGGTGTCATCTACACAAATTTCGCTGATGACACCCAGATACTCATACCTATCACTGGCAACTATGAGTCTGACTCAACCTACATTAACAAGGTATATTCTATTATCCAAAACTGGATTGCCACAAATAGCCTTTGTCTGAACGATGATATAACTGAGATTATCATCATTGGCTCGAGGGCTAGAATAAAATCTCTGAACCCGGACTACTCCTCTATCACCATTGATGGAACACCCATTCCAGTCCTCAGCCAAGTCAAGACTCTAGGTGTCCACCTTGATTCTTTTTTTTTTAAAACTCTTTTTTATTAGTGGTCCAGAAAACACAAAAAACAGTTCCAACTGCATCGTACAAATTGAAATCAACATGGTACGGTAATAGAGAGAAACAACAGTACATATAACGTGAATCTTCCCAAGGTAGCGAGTCTAAACATCACTGTCATCATCAGAGATCATATCACAAAGAAACATTCTGAGAGGTCCCCAAATATCCTTAGGCCTGCACACCGAAGGGCGTGTGAGGACAAAATGTTCTTCAGCCTCATTTACATAGACACGCTCCCAGAGGAACTGCTTCACAGTGGGTGGCGCTGGATTTTCCCATTGTTGCAGAATACATTATTTCTGTGGAGTCAATACCGGGGGGATTTGTGTGATTTCTTCAAGTACATCCGCCACCTCCCTCCAGAACCCAGCTACCACCGGGCAGCTCCAATACATGTGGAACGGGCCAGCGTAATCTGCTTTGCATTTGGGGCTTTGACTCGGAGCATCTGAAACAAACTTGGCTATCTTGGCCAGGGTGTAGTGTAATCTGTTAAGAATTTTAAACTGGATCACTCGTAGTCCAGCATTCAAGGAAACCTTCTTGGTAAGAGAGCAGTACCTGTCCCAAGTCTTATCGTCTATTGGGATCTGGAGATCTCTTTCCCATTTATCCCTGTTCAAATTGGCCGTGGGTGCGTGTGCCTCTACTATGGCATATAGGCTGGATACTCTCAAGCGGTCCCCGGCCGTGATCATCTGCACGCAGGGGTGTGTAGGGGGTTCATCAGGGAAAGACGCCCGGTGTTTCTGGAAAGCCGATCTCATACGATAGTATTGAAGAACCCTACGTGGGCCCCTGCCAAACGTCCCAGTTATCGACTGAAGGGTCGCAAACTTCCCCTCGATAAACATATCTCCCAGGCGCATCTCGTCACCGGGATCCCAGGCTGACCGTAGACAGACATCATGTGTCGGAGGGATGCCAGGGTAGTTCCAGAGGGAGACCTCTGGGTTATACGGGGTCGACAATCCTAGTTTCTTGAATATTGCCCTCCAGGCACCAACCGTGCAACTGACCGGGTTGAAATCACATGTATCCCTATAATGAGCATCAAAAATTACAGACTGTATGTTCGTGGGAGAGGTGGTGAGTTCTTCTACATCTACGTGCGGGGGGCCCCCATCCCTAGAATACCAATATTTAGAGAATTGGGCCTGGGACACATAATAATACAGTTCAAAGTCAGGAGCTGCCAGGCCACCCGAAGAGTATGGTTCAGTTATTTTCCCCCATCCAATTCTCAGAGTCTGCCCATGCCATAGGAAGGCTGTAGCCATTGACCTAAGTTTAGTGAAAAAGTCTTCCTAGCCAAATCGGTATGTTCACAAACAGGAACAGTAATTTAGGCAGAACTACCATTTTAAGGACTGCTATCCTGCCATGTAGTGATATCAGAAGGCGGTCCCACAATAGAAGTTTAGTCTTTAGGGCCTGTAGTATGACATCGTGATTGTCAGTGTATAACCTATTTTTTCCGTGCGACACAAGTATTCCCAAGTATCTGATGGACTCATTGGACCATTTCAGCCTGCCCAGTAAGCCAGGGCAGCCAGTCGCTGGTGTGAGAGGGAAAACTTCTGACTTATCCTTGTTTATGGAGTATCCATAGTATGAAGTAAATTCTTGAATCTCCGCAATTACGGGAATTAGGTTGTTTTCCGGTTCACGGATATATAAGAGCGTGTCGTCCGCGTACAGGGATATTAGTTGGGTTGCCCCCTTCAGGTTAATGCCCCTGTTGGAATGTCGAAGCCTGACCGCTATTGCCATTGGTTTTATTGTTAAGGCAAATAGTATAGGTGAAAATGGGTAGCCCTGCCTAGTGCCCCGCCCCAACAGAAACATATTCGAGATTGCCCGATTGGTCAGGACTCGGGCCCCGGGTTTCGTGTAAAGCAATTTCATGTACCTAATGAAGTTCGGGCTTATCCCAAATGTCTCAAGTACTGCCAGTAAGTAGGCCCAGGACACAGAATCGAAGGCCTTCTCAGCATCTAATGATACGGCCACAGCGTTCCTGCCCGGGTCAATTTGGGCCATTATGCCAAAGAGCCTACCTAGTTAAGTGCCGTAGATCTAGCGGGTATAAACCCATTCTGATCAGGGTGAACAATTGCCGGGACCGCCGGTAAAAGCCTGTTGGCCAGTACCTTGGCGAATATTTTGGCATCTGTATTAATAAGAGATAGCGGCCTGTAGGACGACATATCCTGAGGAGGGCGGCGAGGTTTAGGGAGAACAGTTATTAACGCCTCTCTCATAGATGGAGGCAATATGTTACATTGAAGGGATTCTTCCCAGACCCGCAATAACAATGGAGCAAGCTCTGCACTGTACTCCTTGTAGAACTCAGCACCCAGGCCGTCTAACCCCGGCGCTTTATTGGACATTAAATCTTTGATCGCCTCAGCAATCTCATCTGTAGTGAGAGGTTGGTCAAGTGCCAGGCGGGTCTCCTCATGGAGTTTCGGCATCGACAGTGCCGCAAGGTATGCCCCTATCTCAGTGGCCGATTTAGTATCCCTATTTTTATACAATCGTTTGTAAAACCCAGCAAACTCAGCATTAATCTCGTTCTCATTTACCACAATCGCGCCGCCTGGCGCCTGTATGCTGGTAATTCGATTAGTGTGCCTGTCCTGTTTGAGTAGATTAGATAGTGTCCTACCCGCCTTGTTGCCTTCGCCATACCAACGGGCTCGGATCAGTGCGGCAATGAACTGCACTTCCCTAGAGGCTAGTCTGCTGAATTCCTGAAGATGTTGCTGTATGTCCGCTAATATGGCTTTGTCATGTGTGCGAGCATAAGTGTCCTCCAGTAATTTCAGTTTACCTTCAGTCTGGGCCAGTTCAGTCCGAACTCCCTTAAGAAGACCAACAGATTTGGAAAGTAGTGTGCCTCTGACCCAGACCTTGAAGGATTCCCACACTGTGGAACATTTATCGACTGAGTCGATGTTAATTTCAAGGAACTCCGAAATCTCAGTGTGTAGCCCCTCCACCACCCCGGGGTCCCTCAGCAAACCCTCGGGCATCCTCCACCTCTTGGGGGGTCTAGGGCAATTATGGAACGTGACCTCAAGTGTTATAGGGGCATGGTCAGACAGCGTGCGGGCCAGTATTTCACATGACTTCGTTCCAGCAATCAAAGAGGGGGAGACAAACCAGTAATCGATTCTGGACTCGGAATCATGTACCGATGAATAATACGTGTAACCCCTCGCAGTCGGGTGGAGGACTTGCCAGGCATCCTTGAGGAAGAGCTGAGAGAGGACACTTTGCATAGTGAGAACAGCCCCTGCTTGGTGCTCTAACGATCGTGCTGGATCTATCAAGTACCGGGTCCATAGCAATATTGAAATCTCCTCCCCACACTATAGTAGGAATCGATAGCAGAGATCAGTTGGTACACATCTGTATAAAAAGCGGAGTTATCAATGTTCAGCCCATAAGTATTGACCAACAAAATCCGTGGACCTGCGATCGAGCCCCATACAAGAACATACCTACCCTGAGGGTCTAGTTTATGGCCATCGAGCCGGAGCCCAAGATTCGGGTGTATCAGTGTAGCGACCCCCCTGGACTGGGATGAGTAGTTGGTACAGAACCTGGACTTGCCCCAACCAGGCATCAGGAAATCGTTATCGGTTCCAACAGTATGAGTTTCCTGTAGCATGACAATTTGGGCACCGTGTCTGACAATGTAATTTCCCACCTTCTTGGCTTTCAAAGGATTATTTAAACCCCTTACATTCCATGAAACAAGTTTAACCCTCAAAGCGTGAGCAGAGCTTTACAATAAAATTGTACGGATAGTAACGCCAAACCCCCAGATGTAGTGTTAGACATTATGGACCGTGTCAGTGCATTCCAGACCACTTGTTTAAACAGTAACTTATAACCATTTCCCAGAAGAACATCCTCAGAACAGAGACCCATGCAGTGGGTGAGCCTTCTCACTACATACCATGGGGTGCGAACCAAACAGTCCCGAACTTTCCCCCCAAACCGCCCACCACCCTCACCGTCTCCCCCAACTCGACAGTGTCCGACCCCAAACTTGTGGAATACTCCCGGGGTAGCCATGTTGCCTCACATGACCGCCATCCCAGGCTTCCAACGCCACCACTCACAGAAGATGGCTGACTGTAATCACAGATCAAAAGGGCACATGAAATAGGGCCAACACCCACTGAATGCCAAATCATGAAAGCATGCAATTCCTAGTCCGGTGGTTGAGATCTATTGTTCGGGGCAGGTCGCTCCCCTCTTGGAGGGAGGGGTATAGAAGAATCAAAATATGATAGGGCTTCGGATGGGTTCTCAAAAAAGTGCGACCTTCCAGCATGCTGGTTTCTCATTTTGGCCGGAAACATCAAGGCGTACGTGATCTGTCGCTCTCTGAGGAGCCTCTTGACCGGTTCATAAGAGCGTTTGCTCGCCTGAAGAGAGGCAGAGAAGTCAGGATACATATGTATACGGTTACCCTCATAGTGTAGTGTGCCGGTCTCTCTGGCCAAACGGAGGATTGTGTCTCTGTCCCTGTAGTTCAGTAGACTAGCAATTATAGTTCGCGGTGGTGCCCCCGGTTTGGGCGCTGGTGCTAGGGTGCGGTGTGCCCTCTGAACAAGAAAGTGCTCAGACAATGCCTCGGGCCCAAATAAGGATTTAAAGAGTTCTTCCATATGTTTCTCCATTTGCCCCTTACCGAAGGATTCGGCCACACCAACCACACGGACATTGTTTCTTCTGGACCTGGATTCAAGGTCCTTGCACTTGCTCATAGTGTCTTTAATATAGGATATATCTCGACTGTGGTGCCCAATAGTATCCTCGTTAGCACTTATCCTGCACTCTCCCTATCTATTCTGGCCTTCAAGGAGCCTATGGTGGCAACTATCTCATCCAGTTTGGTATTCACAGCCAGGAATCCGTTCTGAACTAGCGTGGCCAGTTTATCCTTTCTGTCCAAAACATCCCGATCACCCTGTTCTTCCTCATCCGGCTGCGTGCCAATTGTGACTGAGTGGCTAGCCGTATTGGTAAATGTGTCCATAGGGCCCTTCTTCTTGCCACCAGGGGTTTGAGAGGCTCTGTTTGACTTGCCAGACTCCCCCGTGTTTGTATCGAATCTGTGCGTATATTAGATCTGGCACAGGATCTCCGCAGGGTCAAGGCCCCCACTTCAGGGAGTGGACACAAGGGGACCTCAACTAAGTGCGGCAGTGCGTCACCGCAGGATAGCGAGATCCGGATGAATGTATCCTCCCACGTATATGAAGTCCAGTGCACCAGCGAGACACCCAGTATTGTGGCCCCCCAGGGCTCCTCCCCAGCCCGTAGGGCGAAACCAGAAAGGCCGCGTATCAGTTGCACCGAGGGGGTGAATAGTCGTCCCAGCCAGCAGGGATCAGCCACCAGCAAACCGTAGGGTGCACTGCAGTCCAATTTATAAGGAGACTGTGGGTCTAGAGAGGCAGATAGAGAGCGGGAGGTCCGCAGCCCCAAACCAGGAGTTCTCGAGAGACACTCTAGCACCCAGCACCGGACACCGCCTCACCCAACGAGCGAGACAATCCAGGAGTCCCAGGTGTACAACCCAGTTAGCAACGGCTGTTCGTAGGGGTATCAGCATTCAGCACCACGGCAACCAAGAGGCTCCCAAAGCGTACAAAGTCAATAGGTGGGAGTGTGGGCCCAGCAGACCATGGGGGTCATTACGACCCAGGCGGTAAGTACGCCAACTTTACCACCATGGTGTAAACTACGTTTACACCATGGTCGATGGCGGATTTACCGCCCCATTCCAAGGTGAGTGGGGCAGTTAATCCCCATTTCCCATTGTACCCTTCCCCATTCCCATTTTTGCCCCATAGGGCATAATGGGAGTGGGGAAGGCGCAAATTACGCCACCGTAAATTACGGTGGCGTAATTAGCACCAAGGCGGTTTAGCGCCATGGATTTTAACGGCTGCTAAAAGCAGCCGTTAAAATCGGAATCAGGCGTTAACCCTTAACGCCTGAGTTGTAATGAGGCCCCATATGTGAGGTATAGCCGGCCCCCAGCCGACAAGCCAAGCCGAGAGGCTCAGAGGGGGCAAGCGGCCCAGCAGGGGGGCCACGTCTGCCGGGGGGGCTCAAAACCATAAGGGAGCGGCTCACGCGGCACCGCCAGGGCTCCGTGTCTCCTCCTCCCCCACCCGGCAGCGGCTCACCTGGTTCGTCGGGTTTGGCGGCGACAGGATCGTGCACCGGCAGAAGTCGTGTAACATCAGGGCAAGGGAAGGAGGTCTGAAAGGCAGCGACGGGTCAAGGCTTGGACCGGGACACGGTCAGACCATCCAGCGCAGCAACGGGTCTTCCACAGCGTCCGCTACGAAGGATGTCAGGATCCGGCGCCAAGGAGAAAGCTCCGCCCAGCAGCGGCCCTAAACGCTCAGCAGCCGCGACAATCGGATAAGTTCCTTTGGAGCCGGGAGTCGGCCCGGGAGCGTCGCTCGCATCGGCGGAACTCCGCGAGGGCAGAACTTGATGATGCAGTACCGCTGAGGGCTCAGATTTTCACCAACCATGCACGAGCCCGGTCCCAACCGGCACATCCAATTCCAGCAAACCAGCCAGCCCAAGTACGGATCTATAAGCTCAGGATGTAAAAGCGGCGTGGGAGTTTCGAGCTTAAGCGGCCATTTTCTCAGTGCACAACAGCGCCCCCCTTCCACCTTGAATCTAACCTCACATGGACTAAACATATTGGTGCCCTCTCTTCCTCGACGGCCTATACAGCTAAATAGATCAAACTTAGGCGCCAATTCCTGACTCCTCAAAACTGTCTCACACTTGCCCGGTGTTGTGGTGTAAACCAATCATATATTAATAAACACCAGCAGACATTGTGCAGCTCTTCCTTTATTGTCTAACCATAACTGACCAACCGTCCCTTGCCATTCCCCTCATCACAGCCTCCCACATTCCAAATTCCACTAGCCGCATTCCATATTCCCTTACACTACAACCCAGCCCTTATCATTTAGTTCATGGCTCATGTACCAACCAAGTTCATAATCACATCTGTTCATTCAGACGCGCAGACTTGCAAATAACTCTCTGAGGCCGACAATGTACAGACGTTCCCTGAGACTCTGGATCCTGTAGATGCCTTGGTGAGGAAGGCCCCAGGTTTTCAGGACGGCCAGGGCACATCTCTTCATCCTCATATTCATCCAGCAACCCTCCATCACAGTAATCTTGGAACATCCTTCGAAAGAACGATGCATTCCCGGTGATCTCACCGTCATCCCCCACAGCCGTAATCATAGGTCCTTTGATCACTTTGACTACTAGGGGCCTTGGCCTATATCTCGAATCTACCTTCCTACGTTGTCTCTGCTGAACCAACACAGTCTCACCCACTGACAGCTGATATTCTCTAGCTCTTACAGTCTGCCATTCCTTGACTCTTCTCTTTGTTGTGCTCTCCCTTTCACGGATTTCATCATCTTCAACAGGATTATAGTCCTCAAGTCATGGAAGCCTGGTCTTTTTTTTGAACTGTATCATCAGTTCTGCAGGTGAACGCCCAGTCGCTTCATGCGGCGTGTTGCGATCACTCCTCTGCATCTGTGAGATCGCTTGTGGCATAGACATAAGATCTGCAATAGCCTTCTGTCGGGTTCGTTTTATGGTAGCCATAAACCCTTCAACCATACCATTGGCCTGTGGCCATAACGGGGTGATTTTCTGATGTCTGAAACCCAGGTGTGATGCAAACCTTCCAAACTCTTGTCCCTGGAAAGGTGGGCCATTATCAGTATTAACTACATTAGGTACACCCCACTCACTGAACAGTTCATCCAGGACTACCACCACATGACGAAAAGCTGTGGATGCTACATGCTTGACCAAGGGGAAACTTGAATATTCATCTATCGCCACTAACAGATGACCATCTTCTTCTAAAGGCCCATAGAAATCGGTTGCCACCCTCTGCCAGGATCCGTTAGGCATTGGCACTATTTGGAGTGGGCATGGGGTCTTGCTGGGTGCAGTTACCTGACAGGCCAAACAATGTTGCAAAGCATCTTCTACAATCGTATCCATGTGTGGAAACCACACCTGGTTTCTTAGTATCTTTTTCATGTTTGCAACTCCCCAAGGACCCTCGTGTGCTAGAATCACAAGAGCTTTCCGTACACATTTTGGGGCTAGCAACCGATTCTGCCTGAGTAACACCCCTTGAGCAGTTGCAGTCAGCTCACTGTGTATTCTTGCCAACCTCTGGAGATCTCTTCTATCCATCCCTTCTTCGCCAAATTGTTCTGTGTCCAGACATCTCCACCTGTTAGCCCTATTAATTTGAATGGCTGCCTGCAGTGTAGGATTAGCTTTGCTCTTTTCTACAAATACCTCCTTCGTGATAGTTGGGGCAGAGTATTGAGGGACAGGTATGATATGTACGCCTCCACTTCCCTTTGCATCTCATTCTCAGGTTTTCCCTCAGGATGTCGAGACAAATAGTCTGCAGGGTTAGCTTCCTTTTCCAGTTTGTGAATTATGGTATAATCATATTCTTGCAGACGTATACCCCATCTCTCTATGCGTGGAGGCATTTTAACTCTAGGATTTCCAAATAGTGACAGAAGGGCTTGATGATCTGTGATAAGACTAAACGGCCTGCCAATGACAAAATGATTGAAAATCTCACACGCCCAGACCGCAACAAGACTCTCCCTCTCAGCTTGCGAATATGCCTGTTCAATGGTGTTCAAGGCCCTACTAGCGTGTGCTACAATGTGCCTTCCAGGCTCTCCTATTCGGTCTGTTTGAGCTAAGATGGCACCCAGACCAACCAGACTAGCATCTACTGTAATTTCAGTTTCCCAGCTGGGATTAAAATAGGCAAGCTGTCGATCACCGGTTAGCTCATTTTGTATTGTTTCAAAAGCAGCCTTACAGTTCTCATTCCACGTGAATGTCACATCTTTCTTGAGCAATTGCCCGGGTGGATCAGTCAACATTGCATAGTTGGGAAGATATCGAGCACAATAACCTATAATTCCCAAGAAGGACCTTAGTTCCATTACATCTTTTGGAGCTTCCAGACCCAGGATGGCACTGACTTTGTCTGGGTCTGCTTTGAGTCCTTTTTCAGAAAATATATGACCAAAGAAACGTAAGCTATGCTTATTGACATTACACTTTGGGCCATTCAAAGTTAGACCTTTGTCTTGCAAGATTTTACAAACTTGTTTCAGTGCCTCGTCATGCTGATTTTGAGTAATGCCAAACACCAGAATAGCATTGCTGTAATTGAAGGCATTTTTGACAGGTGCAATGAGCTGAAGAAATGCCGAAACTAAGGCTTTTGTACCGAAAGAGATCTTTGTGTGTGGTGAAAGTAGTGATAGGTCTCAATACAGGATCGATTACTAACTGATGGTACCCTTGATTTAAGTCCAACTTTGAAAATCTGGTGGCTTGATTGGGTCAAATTATCATATCCTCAATATTAGGCCCAGGATGTCTCTCCCTTTATATCGCTGTATTGGGAATTTGCATGTCCACACACAGATGAAGACTACCATCCGCCTTGGGTACTACCACTAAAGGAGACACCCAAGGTGTGGGACCATAAACTCTCTCAATGATATCATTATCAAGCAGTTGTTGAAATTCCTGGGATATTCTTGCCTGAAGATGAAATCCTATCCGTCGGGGATGTTGAGGTACAGGACGTACAGACGGATCAATGTGCAGATGTTTAACACTGTCACTCAGCTTCCCAACACCTTGGAATAACTTTAGAAATGTATCCTTTAGCCCTTCAATGTCCAATTCTTTCTCTGACAAGGCCTGTATGTCGTGGTTCTTTAGAGGGAATCCTTGTATCATTTCGGACTGATCATCTTTGACATCAATGAGCTGTAGCTCGGTAGCAGTCTTACAGCTGATGAGGCACCTACCTACTGCTGGACTATTTATGGCATGCATGTTGACAGACACACAGTAGCCTTTGTGAATGAAGTCACATTGAAATTGCCCTTTGGAAGTTAATGGTTGTGTTGCTCCCCATTGAAAGATTTGAGCATTTGATTGTCGTAAAAGGTACATCTTTGCTATTCCTTCATAAGCTTTTTCACTGATCACGTTTACTGTGGCCCCTGTATCAATCAGGAAAGGTATGTGTTGTCCATATAAATTCACTGTTACTTTTATAGCAACCCTATCATCAGTCAAAGATCAGTCTAACATACTCCTTGCTATATCTGTCATACTCTTGATACTGATCTGTACGCATGTGCTCCTCCTCAATTGGATTTTCATATGGATCCTCTAACTGCATTTTTCGTTCTTGATTTTGACCCGGATATGACTGTAGAGTCTGATCATGTTCTTGACTAGTCTGTTTAGTTTCCTCTATTTGCAAATTCTCTATTGCCCTAATGAATCCTGGTTGTGGTGCCTGATGGCTCGCCCTGGTGACTGCATTAGACTTTGTAAAGTCTTTCTCCTGATATGCTCTTGTGTTGGAATTATTTTGTATATCATATGTTCTGTTTGGCAACGTTTGTATGTTAGACCTGTACGCAGGCAATAAAGGCATTCTCTCCCTGCACATTGTCTGAAAGTGATTTTCCTGTCCACATTGCATACACATTTGACCAAGAGCTGGGCATTGGCCTTTATGTGGGAATTCAAATCCACAATGATAGCACTGTCTTTATGGTGGATTTCTACGGCTATTATTCCACCATTATTGGCGAGGTGGTATGCCAGAGTATCGTGTCTGCCCTTGCACATTCGGGCCTACTGCAGCAATGGTATCTAATCGCTTTGGATTCTCAATATTCGCTGCTTGAGTTTCAACCCTTTCATATACCCCTGCCAGTTCTAGTACATCCTTTGAAGAAAGAGGTGCTTTCGAAATTGTGACGATATGCATCCCTCAATGACTCTCAATCTTATTGCCTCATTGTCACTAAAGTTCGCAAATTTGCAAAATGTTGCTTTCCTCTGTAGTCGTAGCACAAACTGTGCTATAGTTACGTTTGGAGCATGCACACATTGATTAAATGTATAACGTTCGTAGTCTCTATTGGGAGGAATAATCAATCGTCCACTGATAGCCGTGACAAAAAAGGTGTTATGTTGTTTTCTCTTCAGGTGGTATGGTCTTGATGACACTTTTTATTTCCTTTGCTACAAAATGTATGAAGATGACTGATTTATTTGGGGCATCTTGATTTCCAACTGCCCTTAGAAACTCATCTAACCATTCTTGCCAGTGCTGTCCCTGATCATCTTGTGGCTGAAGACTGAATGGGTTTGGGCAGCATAGATAACTGACTGGGTTATAGATATGGACATTCCAGGCACGTTCTGAGTTTGGTTTACATCTCCACTTGCATTGTCAAAGGACTTTTTCTTTTTTGTTACTCCTTGGAAGTGAGTGTTTCACTGCAGTGAATACCAAATGCTGGAGGTCACCAACTGCTTCAGTATTTATTCAGAATTTATTGAGGATTGATAATAAGCTGAATGATTGATTTAGAATTAGCTCTTCTTTTCTGATGTCTTGTTGATCTCACTGCACATATGCAGAAGTCCAGCCTTTTTCTCGCTGATTATTATGTTATCTTGTTATATTTTGTTTGTTTCTTTATTTGTTTCTTCAGTTTGTGTTGACAGTGTTTTTATTGTTACAGAATATAATGAAAGAAAGCAGTGTTGTCATATTTCAATGATATCTTCTCACTTTGAAGTTAATGCACACTTCAATATTGTTGTGTCTGTAACGTTCAACGATTAAGCTTTCATTATCTTCATGTCATGAAAATAACTATGTTCAACTTTATTTTTTACTCCGTTTACGTGTAGTATTTACAATGCAGCACTGGAAATTATTTTCGTTTGTATCAGCTGCATTGTTATGGCAACCTTTATGATCTCTCTTAATGCAAACAAATATGGTCACATGTTTCCTTCCGCTCTCAGGTCCCATCCTCTAATTTCGAGAAGGGGTAGGAGCCGAATGTGACATGTGGCGCATGCCACAGCGTGCCACAGCATGCCACCAATCTCTGGACTGGCTGATGGAAAATGTGCAGTTTTAAGGAGTTCAGACATATTGTACAAGTGAAAAATACCCTCTCAATCATTGTGGAATTGTTTTATATTGAAACACTTTCAGCAAATGCATAGTTTAAGTAATTATCATGCCACAGCATGTCACCAATCTCGGTACTAGCTGATGTCAAATTTGCTTTTTAAATGACTTTTAAGACATTTAACAAGTGAGTAAAAAGCCTCACAATCCTTTTGCGATGTTAATAAATCAAATAAAAAAATAAAATGTGGATTCGGACAGCTGCCTAGAACTTTCACCTTCATGCACTGTAGTCTGCAGTTCTACAGTTGCACCAACGCTTTACATGGGAAATATCTGGTGCTAGTCTTTATGACCTATTCAGACAGCAGGGCCCGACAGTCCCTTTTCAGTGTCAATTCTAACGTGGCATGCCACCTAGATATGTCTTATATCTCCTTCAAATCAGTGTTTTCATTGCTTCAAAATTACTTCAGGCATCTCACCTCTTAGTCTCTTGTCTTATGTTTCATACCTTTCAGCAATTAAATGCTTGAAAGCACTTGGAACTCCAGCATGCCACAGCATGTCACCCCTCCGGGACTAGCTGATGTCAAATTTACTGTTTAAATGACTTTAAAGACATTAAACAAGTGAGTACAAAGCCTCACAATCATTGGGAGATATTATAAATCAAATTAAAAAATTACATTTTGGATGTTTCCTAGAACTCTCAACCTTGTGCACAGTAATCTGACGCTCTACCAATGCACCAATGCTTTCGATAGAAAATCTCTGGTGCTAGTTCTCATGAGTATCCAAACAGCAGGGCCTGAAAGTCCCTTTTTAGTGTCAATTCTAACGTGGCATGCCACCTAGATATTTCTTTATATCTGCTTCAAATCCGTGTTTTCATTGCTTCAAAATTACTTCAGGCATCTCACCTCTTTATCTCTTGTCTTATGTTTCATACCTTTCAGCAATTGAATGTTTGAAAGCACTTGGAACTCCAGCATGCCACAGCTTGTCACCCCTCTCGGGACTAGCTGATGTCAAATTTACTGTTTAAATGACTTTAACAACATTAAACAAGTGAGTAAAAAGCCTCACAATCATTGGGAGATGTTATAAATGAAATTTAAAAAAAAATGAACTTTGACAGCATCCTACCTCGTGCACTGTAGTCTGAAGCTCTACCAGTGCACAAATGCTTTAGCATAGCTCTCAACTCACACGCTTTTGGCGGGTGTAACCCGCCTTGTAAAGGGCTGACTCACCCGCCAAGCCTCCTGCACGCCCATGTATTCCAATGGGCGTCTCACCCGCCAAAAACAAAATCGGGTGGTTTCACCCGCCTTTGCAACACAAATGGTTGAGAGCTATGCTTTAGATGGGAAATTTCTAGTTGTAGTTCTCATGACCTATTTAAACACCAGGGCCTGAAAGTTCCTTTTCAGTGTTCATTTTAACGCGGCATGCCACCTAAATATTTCTTTATATCTGCTTCAAATCAGTTTTTTCATTGCTTCAAAATTACTTCAGGCATCTTACCTCTTAGCCTCTTGTGTTATATTTCATAACTTTCAGCCACTTGGAACTCCAGCATGCCACAGCATGTCATCAATCTCTGGACTAGCTGATGTAAACTGTACTGTTTAAATGACTTCAAAGACATTAAACAAGTGAAGGAATAGTCTCAAGACCATTGAGAGATGTTATAAATTAAATTTAATAATAAAAAGCCTGTACGTCACTTTGCGGCTGCTAGCTGTCTGTCTCCTGTGCATTACACAATATGGCCTGGGTATAGGTAGAATCCTCTGACAGCGAGTAAAGCAGAGAAGGGCCTTCAAACATTCTGCAGGACCCCTCTCTGGGACAGCTGATGGACAAAGCAGCATGGGCAGGCATAGGGCCAATATCCCATAAGCTGGACTGTCTCCTGGGCTGGGTCGCCTTCTCGCAAGGGCCGACAGCTGTGAGGCCCAAAGCCTGCAAGAGACAATGGCAGGAGGAACATAAGGCCAGTGGCGAACCACTGTCCGAATCACGCAAAGGACACACAAAAGAGAGGCATGCTAAGGGAAAGGCGTGATGGAAGGGACAAGGTGACATACCCCTTAGCCCACAGGAAGACCAAGAGGGCACTGAATGGGATTCCAGCAGCACTGAGAGTTCTCACCTTTCTGTGAGCTTGGCCACTCCTCAGGAAGGAGAACCGTGCAAAAGGCACAATAAGAGCGTTTAGAAATGCAGACCCCTGGTCGACCCCTTTCATCCAGACCTGCTACTCCACCCGAGATCCTCGGAAGGGAAGCTCTCACTTAAGGCCAATGGGTACTTGAGCAAGTGACTGCGCACGCCTTTAAATAAGGAGGTGAGAGGCTAATTGAAGGCACAATATTCCAGACCTTCTCTGCCGGATAAAGTAGCGGACACTCTGGAGGTGGACTCATTCATGGTGAAGCACACCAAGGACCTGAAAAGGGCATTGACAGCTCATGGATAGCATGCCAGGACACACTCCCCGATTCCATAGGTCAAATTGGCCAAGATCATTCAAATGGTCTTGGCCAAGGTCCATTGGCCAAGACCAAAGAGGCCCTGCCTATGGATGTGCATATTCTGGCTAATTTGGCACAAAGAGCAGTTTGTTTAATAAGTAATACCAACTGTACAATAGCAGCGGAGTGCAGACGATCGATTGTAGTAAAGATCGACCTGAAACTCAGGGAGTTGGCATCCTCTGAGGCCACTGCAGCAGCTAAAGGGCTTTTGTTTAGAGAAGCATTTGTCAAAGACATGTCCAGATTTGTTAACACCTTTGCTGCTCTGGACAAAGGTCAGACATTGTTAAAAAAGAGTGTTTGTGCCCTGTGTATCTGCCAGGGCGGCAGAAGCATAGGCGTCTCCGCTAGCCACTGAGGAGGCCAGAGGCCCTATAGAGGAAACAACTAGTGACAGCAGGAAGACAGAATGCTGAATCCTTCCTTCCCCTCCCGTGGAAGAGGCAGGGGTCGGGTTGGCACTGCAGCAGCATGTGAGAGTACAGTCGTATGCACACAGCGCAGCAGCAAGCAATATGATATGATATGATATGGCATTTGTGACGGGCCTATACACAAGTGTTTCAAGGCGCAATTCCCGCGATAGTTGGTAGGCTAGCGATGCACCTAAGCGCTTGGGAGGAGCTTACCGTGGACTCTTGGGTCACAGAGACTGTGCAGGGGTGTTGTCTGTAATTTTTAAAGAGCACAAACTAAACTGCAGCACCCTTTCGCAATTTCAGAGTGTTAGGCAGAATCACATGCAGTACCCTTTGGGAATACTACATGCAATTAAGACTAAAAGTGTCAGTACCATTTCACCTTTGGTACAAGCCTGTACTACACAGTTATGTGGTAGCATTGGCTGAGCAGCCAGACTTATCTCAAGAGTTGAAGTGAGCAGTAGAACAAGTTACACAAAGGGACCAACAAATACAGTGGTTCAACTCAAGGTTTCTTGGTAAAAAAATACACATGTATTTACACAGTCAATTAGAAAACATTACACTAGCAAAAGCAGCTTAATATCATACACTAATACACCACAATACACAACCAATAAGTTAGTGAACAAGTTCAGCTCCCCTGAAGTGGGAGCAAAATGGCACTTCAGTTACTTTAAAAAAGGGGTAAAAAGACAAGGTTATAAGAAATGCAGCCCAAATACATTCATAGGTAGGGCAAAGGGTTTCAGTTAACTACAACCAGCAATTAAATTCGATAGGCCTGGGTCAAAGTCAATGGTTCAGAGTCTTTGTATAGGATAGCACAGTTCTGGTAGATAACAGTTAAGTCTTTGCCACGGTTTTTAGAAGAATTCGGCCAAGTGAAAAGTTAGACACATTTTTAGGGAAGGACCAGCCTTTAAAGAGGGGAAAGTTTCACAAACTTTCTCTGTGGTCGAAAGATTTCCGGACCGGGTTTGCACAGTACCTTTAAAGTGAAGAAGAGCTGTAGCTGAGGCAGTTGTTCCTGCTAGTTAGAGCAGACCTCGCTGTTCCTGTGCTTCAGTCGTGGGGACAAGAAGGAAGACGTCGGGAGGTTCCTGCACTGCCCAGGGACGAGGCCACAAGCTTGGCTAAACGTCGGTTTAAGGTATGAATGCCTTAAAGAACACAAACTGGTATCCTTCCCACTGGCTATCCGGTTTTCCACAGCACTCTGTAGAAAATTCGACCAGGAGGGGACGGTTTCCAGGCGGCTTGTGAGTTGGTTGGTTCCACCAAATTCGAGGGAAGAAGTTAACCTTGAAGGGCTTCTCTGTCGATGGAGTTTCAGGCAATTCGGACCTGCAGCAGGGCTTCACCGGTCTTCCAGGAGTTGCAGCAGTCCTCTTCCTTCAGCTCGTCTTCGGTTCTTTCGTTCCAGTGGTCGACTCTGCTTTCCAAGTCCCAGAGACCTGCTTTTAAACAGTTTTCCCCCATTCATTCCAGCCTGGCTGTCACTCACACAGCAGGGTGGCTGTCGTTGCCGGACAGCCAGCCAGCCAATCACGCCAGAGTGCATTCAGGTCTCCTAGGAGACTAAGCACAGGGAGTTTCGGGCACCTCCCTCACATCCTGTCCACCCCAGACACTGAGGCGCCAGAGGAGGGCTTCAGCACTGAAACCCGCCAAAGGACAATGAACAAAGGGACCAAACCTGGTTAAACACAAGAAGGACCTTTCCTAAAAGAAACGGCGAAAAAAGTCGACCGGAGTCTGTTTTTACAGATACGTCTTGGGCGCCATCTTGAAAAACATGACTGACCTGATTTTTTGCTACCATTGTTCGCGGTCTGGTAAAATCATGGTAGTTTGATCTAAACCACTGCCACCAGCCATGGTAGGAAAGGGTAACATTTTACTGTTACATGAGTGTTTTGACTCAGGGGATGCTAGGCAACCCCTCCAGTACTCTATAGGAAGATAGTGCGTACTGGGTCAGTAAATATAAAGAGACTAGTAAAGTCAATTTAACTTTACATGCTCTGGAGACAATAGTCAGTCCCAGAGAAAGTGTTTAAACCTCGGGGAGTCTGAAAGACACCCCTTTGCCACTACACTGAAGGTGTTATGTGACACAAAGAAAAATATGATGCCTATGGAGTTGTTTTAAAACACCATAACCAAAGAACACAAAAGTAAAACACACATCAAAATACATGGAAGAGTGGGAAAAAAAGGCTCACACTTTTCCCAGGTAGAAAAATCAAATCCTAGAAATCCAGCAACGCTTCCTAAGCAATGTCTTACTGGTGAAACAGAAGCAAAAGGTCAGGCCGGTGATAATCTCACACAATTGAACACCTTTCTCGTGTACCGACACTGCAAGATGGAGGAAATCCATCTCTTCAGGGACATTTTGCAGAAAGGGCACTGGCTAACCTGCATAGATTCGAGGGATGCCTATTTAGCAGTACCCATTCCTGAGATGCACCAGCAATTTTTAGAATTCCTCTGGTGATGGCAAAGGTGAGAGTTTATGTGTCTCCCTTTTCGGACTAACTTCAGCACATTGGTGCTTCACAAAGCTACTCAGGAGTCAGACTGATTTTATGCATCGAGGATATTTGTCTCATGGCGCAGGATCCGATGCGGCTACCAGAGCAAATGGTCCCAATGACGAGTCTCCTAGAGAAACTGGGGTTTCTCATCAATTGGGAGAAATCCGAGACCAGGCCACAGCAGAGAATGGAGTTCCTGCGGTTTATCACAGACTCAAAGCTGGGGCACTGTCTCTGTCCCTGTAGAAAATGAGCGACCCTTTGAAACATCACAGTATTGACTTTCCATTAAAGACTAAACTTTACTTGACAGTCTTATGTTTGCTCAATCACCTCTTCTGTTTAAAAGTTCTTTTAACTAACTGATCAATTTCCCATCAATCATATGTCATAACAAGTTACATTTGTCAGTAATCGACAGTCACTTATCTAAGAAGGAATCTGCTGAACCTCCAAGGGAACCTGACAGCAGGTGCGGACACTAAACAGGCAGACAACACACGGCAGATCCCTGCTGGAGTTGGAGGCGGTTCATTACAGGTTTTGTTCTTCGCTATACCCTGTTCGAGATGGAGTCATTCATTAGGAAGCTACAGCGAGACAGTGAAAGAAAGAGGAATTGGGGATGAGGAATTGTGAGGTGATAGGACCATAATGCTGTGATTCATGGACTAGGACAAGTGTCATGCCTGAGGGCAATAGAGTTTCAAACTGCAAAGACTAGATTGACACAGAAAATGTTTTTTTCTTTGATTTTTGTTTAATGTTTTTTTTCTTTTTAAGATTGCTGCTTGAGTTTTAATAAAGAAGAGTATGCATAATACGAGCCTCTGTGTCTTTAATAGAATCATGACTTTCCTGAAAGAAAGTATTGACAATCTGGACTCTACCACAGTACCAACTGCCTCAATGGAGTTTACCATCAGACAGCATTTCTGGCTAGTCACTTTTTTCTGGCAATGTATTCCATATCGTGTCATGGAGTGCCCCCTACATTAATATAATTTTTTTTTTATTTGTGTTGGATAATAAAATCATCCTTTCAAATTTTTACATCATCGTAATTTCATTACTATACACATTTATGACATCAGACAAGTCAAAATTCATACTATTCAAAACATAATTCATACTATTCATAATTCATACAAGTATAAGTCATAATTCATAATTCATGCAAGGAAAACACCAAATAAAATTTCAACAGCACAAAGCAATCATCCTCTAAAATCAAGGATCAATCAAAATGATATTATATCCGGAAAAATGGTCAATAAAAAATGAATGATTGCTATACGAACCGTTAGCTTTCCATTATTAAATAAAAGGTGCCACACTGCCTCTGATTCCATGTTACTACATGAACCTACAAATTATTTACTGAAGTGTCTACTCCTCAGCTCTAGGTTA
This sequence comes from Ambystoma mexicanum, assembly GCF_040938575.1. Classification (NCBI taxonomy): domain Eukaryota; kingdom Metazoa; phylum Chordata; class Amphibia; order Caudata; family Ambystomatidae; genus Ambystoma; species Ambystoma mexicanum. The sequence goes on from NC_090922.1 coordinate 658,699,515, forward strand.
GGGCACTTAGTTAAAACATGTTCTAAATTTTCCTTGCTGAATTTGTTACTACAGAAGCGACAATATTCCAAATCTCTGGAAATCATCCTTCTTCTCACCAGGATTTCACGTGTTGGCCACAGATTCAGCGTGAACCTTTGGTATAGGTTACGCATTTGAGGGTTAGGGAATTTGGAGAGATAGTCTGCCATACTTTGAAAATGCTTATGTACAAATGGATTGGACTTAAAGTCAATATATCGAAAACATAAATTCCGATTTACAATCCAATCATTTTGATATATTTTGGCTTTTGCTTGATCAGGATTCTCAAGCAATAAATACAATGTTATTGATGCATCGGCCAACGCGTGCAATACATATTCACACCATTCTTTGGTAAAAACCTGATCACGAGCAAGCAGATGGTTTGCCATAATTCCCAAAAGATTTGAGGTTTTTAGACCTAAAATGCTTTTTCTCAGTGTGGCAGCCATTTTCCACTTCACTTCACTTGTACTTCGAGGGATAATAAGCCCAATTCATGCCTAATCAATGGCAGCGGGACGGATTTTGGTAACATCAGTAGCTCTTTCCAAAACCGGGATTCACATTTTTGCCAGCTTATGCTTGCCACAATTAGACACTCAGTTCCATATATCGTGGGGATGATCTTTTGTTGGTAAAAAGTCATTATATGACTTATATTAATTTTCCCAAATTTCCCTTTTAACATTTTCGCTTGTTGTATTAGCGTCTGAAGTTTATTATATCTCTCAAGTTCATTAATTTTATTTGACACTGGGACTGCATAAATTAGACCCAAGTATCAATACTGCTCTACCTTAGAAAGACTTCTGTTTTGTAGCTGCCACTTGTAATTGTTGACTTTAGTCTTAGGATGTGGACGATAAACCATAATCTGTGTTTTAGGTAAATTAATTATTAGATTGTTTTTCATCACAAAGTCATTCAACTTATCAAGCAACCGCTATAACCCTGCTGGAGTTTGGGATACGAGAATAAGATCATCCGCATACAATAAGGGCGAGATTTTTTCTGTCCCTAATTTTGGTTGGTCACATTTCAGAGATCTTATCTCCGTGCCTAATTCTAACAAGAAAAAGTTAAAGACTGATGAGGCCAATATACAACCTTGTTTTACCCCTCGGAATGTATTCAATTTGTCAGACAGTTTTCCATCCAAGGTTAATCTTACTTGTACTGTGGGGTTATTGTGAAAGCGCATAATAAGCAACCGTAAAGACTGAGGGCAATTGTGTTGTACTAGTTTTTGATACAAGATGTTCCTATCAATCGAATCAAAAGCAGATTGAAAGTCTATGTACGCTATATACAGCACTTGGTTCTTTTTAGCATATTTATATTTATATTTATATTTATAACTTGACGGGCTCGAGCGGTCACCTTTTTTATATATAGGGACCAACAAAGTATGCGTCCAGGAGGCAGGCAAGGATTGATTCATATTGATTAACCTGAATATTTCAAAGAGTATCCTGGCCCATAGCTCAGGATGCTTTTTGAAGGTCCTATTTGATAACCCATCTGATCCACAGGCACCTGAGTTACTGATTTTATTTATGAAGAATTTAATATCTTCCAGATCATACTTTTAGAAAAAAGGACCCAGATCCTGCGGAATAATCACTATCGAGTTGGAAGGGGCTGCATAATACTCCAATATATGGGCACACCACACCTGCTTGGTAACATTATTTGCTTGCATGATGTTTTGTGAGTAATGCGTTGACTTACTCAATAAGGACCAGATTTGTGCTAGGTTTTTCGACTGTATTTTCGCCAGCATATTTTCACCATCCTGCTGCAGTCTAAGTCCTCTAGTAGCGCTGAGCCAATTTGTATATGTTGTTTTAATATGGGCCAACGCAAGTCCTCTTTCCTTCAAGGTCAAACAATTAACTGCCCTTATTTGACGCCGATACTCAGCCTTCCTTGCTCTGGTGGCAGCATCATACACATGTATCTAGGGACGATCTAGGTGATCCCTACACCCTCCTTTTCCTCTTCCGTCGGCTTGAAAGTATTGTAACATGTCAGCATAACACGGCTGCAAATTATTCCCTCCTGTACACATTTGACTTTCAAGTTGATCTTTTAGCCATTTTAACGATCCCTCCGACCATCATAGCCTATTTCCATTATTATTTACAACAAGATTTACTCTCATTAGATTTTTTTTGTCCGGTTGTTGGTTCGCCACTCACTGTCCATTGCATCACAAGTTGGTTGTGATCACTCTGTGTATTTTCCACAATGCAAAACTTATTGATCCCCTCAAACATATTCATATTCACATAAATAAAGTCAATTATGGAAACACTACCACCACGATGCCAAGTTGGATGAGGGGGAATATCGGAAGGAAAAGCACCATTCAACCGTATCAAATTATTTGATGAGACAATTCAGCCCATTTATTCAGTCTTGGATTATACTTTAAGGGCTGGTCATTGGTGCAATACAAATTAAAATCTCCAGCAATTAATTCGTGAAAGTGATGAGTCCATTGCAATAAGACTACATAGGTCTCCAAATGATTTGATAAAGGACCCGTCCGATATTCCCACTGGATTCCAGTAGACATTTATCAGCCCATACGATTCATTGTTGACTTTTACTTTAACCAGTTGGAGAAATTCATTTGGCGTTTCCCATGCCTATGCGCAGATCCCCCTCTTAGATTTAATGGCTATGAGTAGGCCAGACGTCGGTCTTCCGTGCAAAGCCTGTGATGCAGGATTTTAAAAAAGATCAAAGCCATCCCACACAGGTACCGACATTAGCCATGTTTCCTGTAACATAATTATGTCGAATTGCACTAGATCATTGTTGTCATTATTTAACAGATGGACAAAGCCCCTTGTATTCCAACTAATTAATGCCAGATTTTTATTTGCGGCTGATCGTACTAGTTAGGCTCGATCTTTTCTTTGATTACAATTACAATTACACACTTCACCCTGTTTAGTATTTCTTTTCCGTGAGGCAAGGTTAGAACCATTGAGATTGTAATTCAGCAGTACCTCATTTTTGATTACGACATTTGCAGTTGTTTCAGTGAATACTGTAAATCCCAACAATGTCAAATCAGTTTTAGCAAGCCAGATTGTATTTTGCACCAACCTCGAATTCATCCATATTCTTACACATTGGCGATTCCCTTTGTCCGGGAATTCCTCAGCTCCAAGTCTGTGGAACAAATGTCCTCAAGACTTGGTATATCCGAGAATATGGCTAAAATAGCTCTTCTATTTAGTTCATATTGCACTGCCGGAGAGGCGTTACAAGACAGCGTGAATGAATAATTTGCCAGCGATTTTCTCTTAATGGTCGCGGGTTTAGTCGCCGACCCAACTTTTGTAACCGCTGCCATTGAGGGCATGGAACTTCTTTGTCTGCCACCGGTACTCAAAGCATTTTGTATAATGTTTAAAAATTCTGGCGTAATCTGTGAGATCAAGGAATTCTGAGGTATTACAGGACTTATGTACTCTTTGGCCTTTTGGCAGATTTCTGGATTTACCATATGGTTCTCTCCCAGTCCCAAAGGCAAATGATTTAACTCTATTGTTGTAGGTATGTTTATGGGTGGGACAAAATTTGTTTCCACCCTTTGTTCTTTAAAACTAACACTTTTAATCTTTTTACATGAGGGCATTGGCTCCGGTTTATCCATGTTAACCACCAAATTGCTACTCATGTAGGCATCTACCGCCTTTCTTATCTCCTGGCGATGGAAATCGCTTATATTGAGGCCCGGCACAGTGGTTCTCACTTCCCCAGAATTAGAGGATTTCTCAACTGGAGTTTTATCCCTCTTGGACCCAGTCCGGAGATTCTGATCCGTTACCTCATCAACCAGAGCATCAAGGGGGGCATGTGCTAGTACTGGTTGCAATTAACCACTTCCCGTTCGATCAACCTTTGAGTAAGTACGCATGTGATATTTTTTTGCAATAGCTTGAGCAGTTGTGATTGTATTGTTAGTTGGAATGCTTAACTTTTTGATAAATGTTCGTATTTTAGCCCCGTTCTTATTTGTTGGCATTGGTTGATTCTTTGGTAGCTTTTTACTCATATGGTTACTCTGCTTTGTACCACTTTTTGCCTGTTTGGTGAAGACTGTATAGGCAACTTTGTCTTCCTTCATCACAGTGTCATTAGCGAATCGCCTCCCTACAACTTCATTCTCTGTACACTTACCCTCCTGCGTAGCTATTTTGTCAGGCACATTACATTCCAACACCTCACCTATAATACAATCCAATTGTGGGATAAGTTTGTACCCCGCCCCAACACCCATGTTCCCTGCTATTGAACATGTAGTTAGATCAGGGCGCGTTATACTTGGATTATCACTTTTCAATTTCAATTTGTGCATAGCTTTCTTTTGCCATAAAAGCAAATGCTCAATTTGAAGGGCTTGCTTATGGATCTGTTCAGCCAAGGTATCATATAATTTAAACAGCACAGCCAATGAAAATTGAGTAGCTTTTAGCACAATGTCCATGAATACAACACTATTTGGGACCTGGTTGCCTATTTCTATTTTCTGCAATGGTTCCACATCATTGGGTACTGTTGGTTCCTGCCCTACCTCCCCACAGCTTGGTGCCTCCTCATCTACACACACATATGGAGTAACACATTTCCTCGGAGTTGGAGCACAATATGACACATTTACACTCGAATAACCAGAACCAATAGTAGAAAACATATCAGGTGTTTTCGATAGATTATCTGTGAGCAATTGTGCAGAAAACCCAGAATTAAGCAAGTTCTAATCAATTATGGCATCATCTTTTTCACCACCATCCACTACCACTTTAGAGGCATTATCAACGGCTATACATTGCACCGAATTCAGCAAACTAGTGTCCGTCAATGAAATATTCAGATTTGCCATTATGGTCCTCGGGACTGTGCCCAACGTGATGTTTTTTTTACTTACATTTGTTTCCTGCTGTTGTGGTTTACCATGATTACCATTTCTCCTAGACAAGGCATCAATCACATTTACATTGGAGTCATTAATAGTAATTGGCTGAGTACCTACACCCGCCCCCCCGGCCAAGGGCTGTTGGATCCTTGGCGGTAATGGATCTCTGCAGAATTTTCTAATATCCGTCCCATGACTTAAGACGGTTTTCACCTTATTTGCCTTTCGCAAAACCTTTGGCGTGGATGTATTACTTAAATGACAGTTTATGACATTATTACTCGTCTGACTCGCCACACACGGTGTGCTAAGCGGACATATGCCCTTTGGCATGCCTGCCGTCAAAGACATGACCATGAAACCACATGCACCCTCACCCGCGCAAGTCAAGAAAAATTAAAGGATGGACGAAATACACCTCTCCCACCTCTCCGTTCCACTCTGCTCCGAGGCAAAGAGGGAACGATGGGCCTGACGGAACTTGCTCGGAGCGTTCCAATCTATTACAGAGATCCCAAATCACTAATCACATAGGCTTGGGGATAGGCACCTCGCACCGAGAACCGCAAACAGCCAACAGTACTTAGCTTGTACTTTGCGGTGCGCGGCGCGGGTGCGCCAAGGTGCCGGTATTTATTGGAGTAGGCGGATCGTTGCACAAAACCAAGGGCGGGGCCAACCTCCCAAACACACACCCTAGGAAATATATTAATAAATAAATAAATAAATAAATAAGGGGTTTTAGATATATGACTTCAAAAAAATAAGAAAATTAATTCTCAGTTTTAACCCATCCCAAGGCTATACAGTTTTCAAATGGGCTCCTAATATAAATGGCAATGCGGCCACACAGTCTTCAATGGACTCCACTATGAGCCCTACGTGCAAGTACAAAAGTCACCTCCTACTTCCTGAATGGAGTGTCTCCAGCAAAGATGTCCTCCAGGGCTGAAATAAACAGCACGCCACGAGTGCCGATCCGGATTCAATACATCTGAAATGCGTAGGCAATCAGAAACGTTAGTCCGGGATAGTGTCACGAACAGCCAACAGTACTTAGCTTGTACTTTGCGGTGCCTGTCAACAGAGCTGCCAAGTGTCCCTAAAATCGTGGGAGTCTCTAGCAAAAGGAGGCGGACACCTGCACTCTCGTATTTGAGCAGGATTTTCTTTCTACATCTGCAAAGATCTTCAGCTGTGCCTCAGACAGTCCCTTTGTATGTGGCAACACTGGGTTGAAGTAAGTAACACACTGCTGAACACAGCACTCAACAGCACATGCTGGTCTGACAGGGCTAAGCTGTGTCCTGTACACCTCGACTGCTGAATTTCCAGCTGATCTCAGTGGCAACTTTGGATAAAGCGGGATAAATGGTATAGATAAGATGATCACGTGTGTAAATTCAGCACAGGTGGTGTGCGAGAGGCTACACAGCCCATGTGATGGTCTGACATGCATATTCTGGCACACAAACATGACTGTAGTGTCTGACAGGACACATTCTTGCTTTGCTTCTAAATATGATTAGAAACCACATCCTGCAGTCTCATATGAAGCACAGTTTAGGGTTTCTAAGCCAGTACTTTTGTTTTTTAATGTTACATAAGTAAAGGAGAGGACCTTGCAATTCGCTTATTGATTTCATGTGCAAGTTCATCACTACCAGGTCGGTGCTGCGGGCCCCAGTCAATGTCAAGAGATAGGCTTCACGGAGGGACTACTTCACCTTAATGTCTACTTTCCTTAAGCCTCAGCCTGAGGAAAATCCAGACACTTCCCAACAGACTGGTCCCTCTGAATGTCGCTGTGGCTCATATGTCTCACACTCTACACGACCTCTATTGTCCTTCAAAGGCATGCATGAAATAGACAACTGCCCTCAGGGCCACAGCTTTATGGAAGAAATGGCAGCAATTATATGGCTTTTCCCCTAGTCCATGTTGGCAAGAGAGTAACAATATTCTTATACTGCAGGCCCATGTGAAATATAGCTTTCTCTTAAAATCTATGTATCATATGTTTGTCCTTCTGTAGGTCATAGATGCGTGTGATGTGTTGCATTAATAAGTTGTTCATTTTGTGAGGCCCATTGCTTCCAAGTCACATTTTACATGGTACTGTGTGGGATCTCAGCAGTGGGACAAAGAATAGAAGAAAAGCATGACAGGGTTTAGTTTCCAGAGACACATGGGCTAGATGGAGCCTGGGGTCCCCTGGTATATTAAACAGGCCAGGCATTTCAGGAGCCACATAAGGAAAGAAGGAAGGCCCTTTACCCTGGAATAGGGGGTGCAGAGAGTGGGGGCTCCCCAAGCATTGATACGAACAGAAATGCGACATTCACAAATAGAGTGTGAGGTGTTCCTTGGTCTGTTGTGGTGTCGTCATGTCCACCTTTACATTTTTCATCATCCTAACATGATCGTGATGGACCCTACTGCCAATTTTCCAAGGGTCATTTCTTCGCACACCACTCCCATTAGTGCACTTGATTGCAACTGTCAGATTACATGGTAACTGTCCATTTCGATGCAGTGGCTGGCAACCCCATGGACTACCTGCTGGGTTATCCAGGTCTTTGGGCGTCGACATCGGAGGCAGAGGAAGTTGAGGCAAAAGCTCTGGTTAGCATGGTCAGATCGATGACTCCTCTAAAATATTTATCACTTTGATTGTCCTGCTGCTATTTAAATTCGTTTTCAGCTGTGTGCACATCGTGATTGTCCTGCTGCTTTTTAAATTAGTTTTCAGGTGTGTGCCCATCTTGATTGTCCTTCTCCTGTTTACATTTGTTTTTAGCTGTGTGCATAACCTGCTTTTCATGAGAATGTGTTAACAAATCCACCCCTCTGTACTCTGTCTAGTCTGCTACCGGTTCCCTCACCCTTCCTCAGTCCCATTGTCCCTCTGTGCTGTTATTCCCCTCAGCCATACACCCACTACGTCCCCTTCCTCTGCGTGTTCACTGTTTTTCTGTGCATATTACCTCCCCCAGCTCCCATTGTTTTTCTCCCAGTCTTGTTCCCTGTCTCCCCCCCTCTACCTTCTGCTCTCGCTGGGCCTCTGTGGCCTCAGCCTGGTTAAGTGTACCTCACTCTCTGCAGTTTGCTACGGCGCTATCTATCTCTCCTATCTTCTCAAATTGCTTCTCTATCTCTTATCCTTCACCCCTTACTAAGTCTGTCAGAAGAACCTCAAGAAGGACATACTGAGCTCTAACCCAGGCCTTCCAATTGCAGGCACCTATGTCATTTCCTCTGCCAGAGAGACTCTCACAGACATACTCTGTCGTTCCCTCACCCGTCCTATGGACTCTCCATATGATTGCTCTTCTCTCTCCTTTCTCTTCTTTGCCCATCAATGGTGGCACCCGCTGCAAGGTCATTCTTGCCCTCTCCACCTCCAGGGTCATCATCATGTCTACTGCAATGGTACCATCATGGTCCAGGGTCCTCAAACCAATCTTCTACTCTTTCATAGGCTTCTCCCCCGCCTTATCAACCTCCCTCCACCTTTTGCACCAGCTCCTTTAGCTGCCCTGGCTCCCATGCCAGCTGTGCCCACCTTGGCTCCCTTGCCACCTCTTAACCACCATTCTACCCTCGCCATGGCTTTCTTGCCACCACCCCACACATTGACAATCCCATCTGCCTTCTCCTCTTGGGTGAACCAGTCACCCACTAACACTGTATCTGGGGCTCCCTTGCCCCCTGTGGTGCCTCCCGCACCGGCTCCCTCCTCACCCATTATGGTCCCGTCTCCCTTACCGGCCTTGGCTCCTCTGCCCCCTTCTACCTCTGTCCCTCAGGTACTATCGTTACTACGGGGGGCCCACTGTCCCCTGCTCCCCCCATAAGTCTTTCACTGATTGCAAGCTGCTCCACATTGCCATGGTAAGCACTCGCTCAGCTGTCAAACACTCCTCTGACATCTGCAACCTCCTTAAACTCCTGGATTGCGATGTTCTTGCCATCACTGAAACCTGGTTCAAGGATTGCTCTGTCACAAGCTTTGACACACTTCTCCCAGAAGGCTACACAATACTCTCTCTTCCTAGACCAAACAGACCAGGTGGGGGAGTAGCATTGATCTTCCCTGAGTGTATCCCTGTGTCTGTCATTCCCACTCAGGCCTACTCATCCTTTGAGTGCCTGATCTGCAGGCTGTCCCTCTCTCCAAGCTCTTCACTGCTGCTGTCCACCTTCTATCAGCCACCTGGTCAGCCCTCCCTCTTCCTTTCGTAATGGGCTGACCTGGCCGCCTCTCTCCTTTCCTCCTCTTCTCATCTCCTCCTACTGGGTGATCCCAACATCCATCTCGACTCACCTGATTCCTTAAGACCTTTATGCAACCTTTGCGACTCTCCCTTTCTTTCCATCTTACCGTCTGGCCCAACGCACAGCGCTGGCCACACCCTGGATGCTCTCTTCTCAACTGACATTCCGCTATCTATCCCTCTCACTACTTCTCTCTCCTGGACTGATCATTTTCTCCTCTCTTCTCACTTGAAGCTCTCTTCTCCCGTTGCATAGGTAAGCCCGGCACTGCCTCCCGTCTACAAGGTCATCTGACCCATGAAAAGAGTCTCAGTAGCTGCCTTTGCCTTCACCTATTATACTCCTTCCACTCCTGCGACTGACTCCCACCCTGCCACAGCCCTCTCAAACTTTAACCTCTCTGTTTCCAATACTCTTTATATTCTTGCCTCTGTCATGAGGGTATGATTGAAGCCTACCAAAAAGTGCAACTCTTGGTATGACTCCAAATCAGCTTCTGTTAAACACAAGTGCAGGGCAGCCAAAAAGAAATGGGATTCCTCTGGCGAACCCTCTGACAAACTGGCCTGCCGCCTCCTCCAAAGGCAGTATAGACTCTGCATCTGCTCCCAGAAAAGAGTCTTTATACAAGCCCGCATCTCTGCGGTATCCAATAACACGGACACACTTTTCAAAGTCTGCAAGGAATTAGCCAACCCTACCGCAGCCTCTTCTACCACCTCGCACCACCACCTCGCACCATCCACCACACATGACACAAAGTCAGGCACGCACGCAGTGTCAATGAAAGGGAAGGGGCGCCTGAAAGCAGACATGAATGTGTGTCAAAGGGTAAAATAACACATATACTGCATAGCACCTGCATCACACACAAGCATGTGACTGGCAAAGTCGGTCCACAAACATGACTGATGCCAATACACAGATGGCACGTAGTATAGCCATGCCAGAATTGTCAACTAGCCTCAGATGGAAGTTGTATACTCCTGACCATGAGCCATGTACAATGCATGTCAGATGACATTTCATGGAATTCACTATTAGAAAACACACATGTGTCACAGGGTGCAACAGCGCTAGGGTGTTGTAATACAGTGAGGGCAGGCATACGGATTCAATAATGCTAGGTCACATTGACATCACGCAAGTGAATAGGCATATTGAAGGGGACACCAGGGTTTAGAAGTGTGTGGGTGCAGTGCAGTAAATGGGTACGGCCTCAACTATGAATAAAAACACAGATCCAGTAATGCAATGTCGTGGCCTGATGGCAGTGTAAGGGTAAGTGCCGTCATCATGTGTAAAGTGTTGGTAGTGGTTTGTAGGGATACAGTAAACCCCACACCCAAGGGCGGGGGTGGCTGGGAGGCAGTGCATGGGTTAAAATGGTTGCTCAGAGTACCGTGTCGTAGCAGACAGTGTGGGCAGGTGGCAAGTGCATTCTCTCAGTCATCTGGGACTACAACAGGGGAGAGGAGGACAGAAAGCACAACACATGAGGAAGCATCAGAAGTGCCTGCAGACCCGGAGAAGCTACACCTCCAGTTACATAGAGGCAGGGAGGCTGTACCAGAGGGAGGCCCCAGCTCAACACAGATGTGAACCACAAACTAATTTCCATGCGGAGCAACTGACCCTGAGGGAGTAAGAAAGGGATGATCAAAGACCATGAGAATGAAGTAAATACTGGAGGTGGAGTTGAAGGAATTGCTGGCCCAGGACCCATAGGGACTTGCTAAGAATGCACAGGGTTCAGGAATGAACAGTCATAGCCACTGTGAGCCTGTGCCATCATCACAGTCCTAGGGAGATACCTTGCACCAAGCCTAAAGGACTTTTCACACAGTCCAGGACTGGCAGAGTTGCAGAGGGAAGAGTGTAGAATCATAGAAATCCTGGTAAAGCCTGTTGCAGTAGTCCATCATAGGAATTACCAGTCCTCTGGAGACAGTGAGCTGCTGGGGGATGGAGAGGAAAGGAAGAATGCCTCTGAGGATGAGCAACTTGCAGGGTGACCTCACAGACGTCAATCATGTGATGATAGAAGGCGACTGTTGAGTGGAAGATCATCACAGGCTATCCGCGACCACAGGTTGGAGCAAGAATAGGGCCAAGAAAGGCTGGACAGAGAGTGTCATGGAAGGAGGGAGCAGGTGTGGTGATGAGGATTGCCTCTGTGTGCAGCATATGGTTTGTATGCAGTCTGCATGATAACAAGCATGTATCAGTCCAACATCACATGGGTCACACATGGCAGTCATTACAATGTAGCCTGAACTGGCAGACAATCATAACACATCACCCAAGCAACATACACATGGCCTGTACACACACGCATCACCACTCACTGGACATTCCCTCATACATTGGCAGGTCTCCCACGCCTTGGATCTGCTCCACTGCAATGAAATCACTAGTGATCTCCTCATGTCCAGTGAGTTCATCGTCCTCTGGTGGTGACCCACTGTCAGTCACCAGAGTAGAGGCAAACTTTGAAGCCAGCTTGTCTTTTGCTCTGTGTTGGAAGTCATTCCAACGCTTCACAACATCACCAGCTGTGCGCCTCTCACAGCCCAAGACGCTAATACAGTCAGCGAGGCACTGCCAGGGGGTCATACGCTGAGCAGGTGTATGTGTGCTCTCTGCCTGCACCAGCATGTCACGGCCATGTTCCAACATGTAGTCCACGAGTATCTTTAGTTCCTCATCACAGAAACTCCTCATTCTCGATGTGTGGGACTCCTGTGCTGTGTCTGGGGTCTTAGCCTGTACTGCTGGAGCATGCTTCTGCTTCTTGTGAGGTGGTGCAGACCCTGAGTGGCGTGTACTGCTCTGGTCAGTAGGGGCTGGAGTACAGGTGGACTGGCCTATGGAATCAGCCACCAATGTAACTACAGAAGGTCAGCTTGCAGGTAGCTGGGTGCTGTTGCCAGGACTCTGTGCCACACGTGCTTGGCCTTAGTGACAAGGGACTTGGCCCCTGAGTCACACTGGGCCAGGACCAATCCATTCCTGGCTGGATGACCCTGAGACAGGGTGCCGGTTGCTACAGCTGCCCTTGCAGCTTCAAGACCCTGGCCGGTGTGAACAGCAGATGACACCGCTGCTCCAGATCCCCGGGTGCCGGTGCCTGGAACTTGCACCGCAGGTGTCTTGGCCTTCGGGACATGGAAATCGGCCATTGAGTCACCCTGTCCCTGTGCCGGGACCACTACCATCCGGGCTGGCTGACCCTGAGCCTGGGTAGTGATAGCAGCAGCTGCCCCTGCAGCTTCCACACTCTGGACAGCAGATGGCACTGCTTGTCCAGGACCACGGGTGCTGGGTATGTCTGCAGCTGCTGCATCTCCCTGGCCCGGTTGGGTGTGGGGCATAGTTCTCCCTGCATGGTCCTGCACACCTTGCCCACGTGGACCACCTTGGCCACCCTGGCCACGTCGCCCACCTTGGCCAGCTTGGCCACCCTGGCCACGTCGCCCACCTTGGCCACCTCTGGCAAGTCGCCCACCTTTGCCTCCCTTCCCACTTGTTGCCCTCCCAGTCATGGCACTGATGGACTAGCGCAATGGGAGGTGCAGCCAACAAATGTCCTGGGAAATTGGAGTGAGGGGCCAGGGTACGTGATGGAAAAACGTACAACTGTGCTCCAGAAAAGCTCTATGCGACCCCTGGTGAAAAAATAACAGGTTGAGCAATGCTCAGGCACCCGAAAAACAAAAATCAACGTGTACGTGACCCCTCGGTAGCCCACCTTGAGTAAAAAACAGCCTGCAGTACACTGTGTCACCCAGCAACACAAAAAATGTGTACGCGAGGAACACATAGGCTACTATGACCTCAAAAATGGTGTACGTGTCACACAGGGACAACCACAGTGGGAAAAATGTGTGCACGACTCACTGTCTGTCTCGTTGAATGAAAAAAATCACACGTGTGTCTGCGCATAGGCAACTCCTGCGCCAAAACAAGAAGTATGCACTGCCACAGTAGTGAACTATTTGCGTGTTAACCCACAAAAATATGAAGTTCACGCATCTGCCCCACGAAAAGCATATACAGTGCGCTGATGTCCTACCCAGACCTTTAACCCGATACTGAATGACAACGCTCAACGTCCAGCGCATGTCACGTAACTTACGCGCTTAGGGCCTTTCCTCTGATTACACACTAACGTGCTGTTTACGCATGTGCAGAGTCACTCTGTTTCCGGCTGGCCACGCAAAAGAATATGGAAAACCCATGCTCCTGCCTACAGGGCCATTTACCTGCCTCCAACTGCCCAAGCTGCCTCCTACGAGCCATCTGCTGATGCCAGCCCACTCTGTGTGCCTGCTACCCACATGCCCTGCATTTTGGTGCCTGCTCATCAGCCATTGCCAGTGATCCTGTCCTTGTGACCACCTCTGCTGATCCTGAAGACTCCTGACTGCCATTCCACCGCTCCACAGCCCGGCTCCAGGACCACCTTGCCCACCCACACCTGCCTCAGGGGTTGCCTTGTCTGACACCACACCATCTGAGGCAAGTGGCAACCCCCTGGCAGAGAGCCAGAGGGCTGTCAGCTTCTCACCCAGGGAAGTTGGCATCCTGGTAGAGCAAGTCCTGGGGCATCATGATGCCCTCTTCCACGGCCCATCGCAAGTTGGCAATGAAGGACGGTAGAAGATCTAGGGGGACATAGTGGGTGCCATCAATGTAGAGGGGCTGGCACCCCGCCACTACCATCATGTCCACAAGTGCTGGGAAGACTTCAAGTGCAGGACCCACAACAAGGCCCGGTGCCTCATTAAGGCTGGTGATGATCGAGTCAGGTGCCGGGGCCGGTTGACCACCGACGAGATGTGGGTCCTGGGGCCTACCCAGTGCTGTACCCCCAGGTCTTGGAGTTGGTGCTCCTTCTGGAGTCGAATGGTTCATGTGTTCTTATCCACCATTGAGCATGTGCATGTTGACATGTGGCTGGAGTGTGCACCTTGGCTTTATGTCTGGCATGCCTCCTGTACAGATGTCTGTGTGCATGTCCCTGACAGTGCTGCATGTGAGTCCATTCAAGCATGTCCCACATCACTGGTGTCTGTGTTGCGCACCGGCATGTAACGATGCGCACATGTTGCATACCTGTGTCTGGTCCGGGGCATGTGAGAGGTGTGACGCATAGGTGCTTATGTCATCATCATGGACATGCATGGTGTACATGTGCGTGTGTCTGAGTAGTGAGTGTGTAACTGCCCAACACTCCGCACGCATGTTACTTGAGTTCTTGATTTGTGATTGCTCACGCTGCCAATTTGCCCTTGAGTGCACTGTGACGTGATAGCTCCATGGCCTGCCTCATGACTGTCAGGTGTGTGTGTGAATGAGATGTGTATGTCCCATAATGTGCGTGAGCTGAATACAGAATTAAGATCTTGTGTCAGTACCTTGTCCATGGATGTGAATGTCTGTTGTGAATGATAGAAATGTTTGTGAATGTGTCTGAATGGCACTTCCCTGTGTGTAGTGGAGGGTTATGATGGTTGTGACCTTTGACAGTACCACTGCTGTACATTTGCATTGTGACAAACACACATACACACATATGTTCAGTAGCCTGATGTTTGTGTTCTATGTTTCCCTATCCACAGTGACGATGGAAGAAGAGGGCGGAGAAGGCGCTGTGGAGCACCGCAGCAGGGATGCTTCCACCAGGCACAGACGCAGGGCCCAGTCCTCCTCCCAGGTACCGTCATCTTCCGGGAGCGAGGAGACTGGTGCCACGTCCATGACAATGGCCTCAGCTGCTGAGGGGAGGCCCAAGAGGGTGAAGCTGGCCGTGTGCACCTCAGCAGTGGGAGGGACAGATGAACCCACACAGGGGCAATCCTATGCAGAAGACAGTGGGGAGTCATCCAGGTTGGTGGTGGTGGAGGAGGAGGAGGAGGAGGAGGCCATATCAGCCCAGCACATGGGGCCCAGCAGGGGTGATGAGGTAGGTGTGAGTGGTGCAGTCCAGGATCAGGGGCCGGAGGCAGTGCAGGTCACCGTGGAGGGGCATGTGACTGATCTTGTCCCTGGAACTGCGACTGCCCCAGTATGCACCTGCGGGCATGCCTCAGGCCGGACCCCTCCGCAGGTGGCGGATGTATCCACGCAAACAGATCCTCCACTACCTGTGGATGAATCAATTTGTCACAGGGAGGAACCATTGCTAGCCGTTGCTAGCCGGTATTGCGAGGCGTACAGGCACCATTTGTGATGATGTGCAGGCTTCCAATCAGGGGGTTGCACATCATCACGATGAGGTCTATCGCCTCATTAACTGGCTAGCTCAGTTCCTGGTCACAAATCTGGTACATGTGCTGGCCACTGCTGCAAACCCCTCTTCCTTTTCCTCCTCTGTGCGCCAGTCCTCCTCCCTGCCGTCTTCCGGCCCAGATACCACCAGGGCCCCCTATGTACCTGTCCCAACCCCGGCGGCCAGTCTGGTGGAGATCACATCCCTGCCACAGTCGGGAGTCGAAGGAGGATCAGCAGAGGTTGTCAATGCAGCAACAGGAGCTATGGCAAGGGAGGAAGTGCAGGCACCAAGAAGGAGGGCACGTGCATGACAGCCCCGGGTTGTATCATCATCCCGGAGGCTGTACTTGTGGAGCAGGCACCAGGCATTTTGGCAGCAGCAGGCTCAGGAAAGGAGGCAACAGGACTCGGGGCATTCATCATCAGAGGGGCAGGTATCGGCCATCGGGCAGGAGACAAACGTGGACCTTACGACAAAGATGTCTTCCGTGTTGGAGCGTTTGGACTGCCAAAACGGGTAAGAGCGGCAGCGGGCACAGAAGAAGCAACTCACCATGGCCAGGGCGGAGAATTCACTGCATCGGGCAGAGAGGCGGGTGGAGGTCCTCGAGGAGACTCGCAGTGAGTTTGAGAGGAGCATGAATGAGTCCCTGCAATCCCTCGAGGGCGAAGCCGAGGCCCGCCTACTGGAAGTGGACGCAGTGTTCGATGACGCCCTGGCGGAGACTATGAGAGAGCATGGTGAGGAGATGGACTAGCCTGCTGCCTTTGTATATAGTTCTTTAGGAGTAGGTTTCATTTGTTTTTTTCTTTTTATTTGGAGTTCCTGGACTTTGCTCTGCATCTTGTATATAGTTATTTTTGTATTGTATTTTTAGGATTTTTCTACATGTTTTGGGACCATGGACCCTGGATCTTTGTAAATATTTGGATTTTAATTTGGAATGGTTTTCACATGATATGTGATTTCATTTGCACATACATTAATGGACAAGGACCACATTTTTGACTCTTTCATTTTTTACATCACATTGATTTTGGTTTTCACTTTATTTTGATTTTTCATTTGGTTCATACATGTTTAATTTGTTGTTTTTACTGTGGGTGACTTAGATACATGTTTTTTAATATAATTTTTTGACATTGAAATCGAAGTGGTATCTGGTCTCAATGGTTTAGTGCATGTTTCACTCCTCCTTGACGCATTTGCGTGTCCCTGCTGTTCACCAATGTTTTTCATGTGTGCGCACATGCATGCATGTGTGATGTTAAGATTCACATAACATAGGGACTTTGACTAATGGATGGGTGTTGAGGTGCACCAGGGGGATGCAGCGTGTGGTGGCATTTTAGTTTGTATGTGCTGCGTGGTTGTATGTTGGTCCAATGTGTTTTGGGGTGGGAGGCGGGGACATGTGGCAGGGCCTGCCTGCAGGTTGCCGTCACTGGTGGGGGTTGGGGACATGAGGCGGGGCCTGCCTGCAGGTTGTCGTCACTGGTGGGGGGTGGGGACATGAGGCAGGGCCAGCCTGCAGGTTGCTGTCACTGGTGGGGACATGTGGCGGGGCCTGCCTGCAGGTTGACGTCTCTGTTGGGGGGTGGGGACATGAGGCGGGGCCTGTCTGCAGGTTGCCGTCACTGGTGGGGGGTGGGGACATGAGGCGGGGCCTGCCTGCAGGTTGCCATCACAGGTGGGGGCATGAGGCGGGGCCTGCCTGCAGGGTATGGTCACGGGTGAAGGGGTGCCTGTGTGGTGTGGGCTGCCTGCGGGGTATGTTCATGGGTGATGGTGCTGTCCCATGTGGTGTGGGCTACCTGCGGAGTATGTTCACTAGTGATGGTGTGGGTCCCATGTAGTGTGGACTGCCTGCGGGGTATGGTCATGGGTGATGGTGGGGGTCCCATGTGGTGTGAGCTGTCTGCAGGGTCTGGTGATGGGGGAGCCCATGTGGTGTGGGCTGCCTGCGGGGTATGTTCACAGGTGATGGTGGGGGTCCCATGTGGTGTGGGCTGCCTGCGGGGTATGGTCGTGGGTGATGGTGGGGGTTCCATGTGGTGTGGGCTGCCTGCAGGGTGTGGTCACAGGTGATGGGTTGGCCATGTGGTGTGGGCTGCCTGCAGGGTATGTTCACGGGTGATGGTGGAGATCCCATTTGGTGTAGGCTGCCTGCGCGGTGTGGTCACGGGTGATGGGGGGGCCATGTCGTATGGGCTGCCTGCGGGGTATGGTCCACTGCTGGGGTCTGGCTGTCCCGTGAGGAGGCGTCTGCTTCCAGGGGCGTTGTGCATGTATCACAGGGTCACGCAGGCCTTTCCACGTGATTTGGCTGGTGCGAGCGGGGTACGCAATTTCGCTGAGGCGCAGACGGGGTACACGCGGGCCTTCCCACGTGATTTAGCGAGTGGGGTACACGATTTTGCTGGGGTGTGGATGGGGTACGTGCGGGCCTTCCCATGCGATTTGGCTGGTGTGAGCGGGGTACGCGATTTTGCTGGGGTGCGGACGGGGTACGCATGGGCCTTTTCACGCGATTTGGCTGGTGCAAGCGGGTTACGCTCTGATTTTTCATGCAATTACAATGGGCGGATGTGTGCTGGGTCACGGATGGTGCGGGGCATTGCGCCGTATTGGGCATTTCACTGTCTTTTCCCTACGCATGGGGATGTGTTGGGGGCGTTGCTGGCGCTACTTGATGTTCATTGCGCCACGGTTACTGATGCCTCAGAAAATCCATGAATACTCATTCGTGCCGTGCAAATGCTGGTTTGTGCCACAGCTGGTGCACGCATGGCACATGCTCCTTCTCGGCGTGCAGCACTTGTGCTGCTTCTGCGCTGGATTCTATGAATTGGGCCCTAAATCTGAAGATTTAGCAACATTTGTAAATTATGTTTTCATGATCGTGTATATACTCTGATATATAAGTTATACATATTATTAGTAGGATGTGGTTGTACTGTATCTATCACAGTTTGTACAGTCAAGTGTGAAACGCATGAATTAATGTTCAAACACACACACTTTAATGTTGCGAGCATACTGTTTTGGAAAACATGTACACAATACCTGATTGACATTTAAAGCATTACACAGTAACAGGTTTTGGATTGAACTGTTTTTTACATTTAGTATTATGCAAGAAAAGCACAAGATGCAAAAACTTTCAGTAAATTGTTTCTATCCTACAAACTTTCAGAATTGTACATGCAGTTTGTTTTAAGATGTAACTTAAAATAAGAAAATGAGCAGTTTTGAACCATGTAAGACTTCACATTAGAGGTAGAATTTGAACTTAATGGTGCCGTGGTTAATGGAGCTGTGCACTAAATAGGAGGTCATGAGTTCGAACCTTTCTTAGAGCCTTTTAATTTTATTTTTTAAAAAAGGGAATAAAATTGGCGTTTCGTATTTTTATTTTTTAAAAAAGGAGGATTATATTTTGAAAAACGAAGAGACAGACTTACCGTGACACGTGAAACCTTTTTTTGGGTCATGGCGTGTGACACCTGCTAGTGGCACGTGTCACTTGTAATGGTGACACCAGTGGCACGTGTCACTGGCATATGTCACATGCCATATTCGGCTCCAACCCCTACTGCTAATTTCTCATGCTACGCGGCGGCTTCATCACCGGTCTCAGAACTTCAGGCTTCACGCTCTGGTAAGTGATACGACCTTGGATTTTTTTCAAAAGATGCGTTTCTCGTATGGCGGCTTGTTGTTATCATCTATAATTAATTACGATACGATTACTGCAGAGCTAGTATTTTATCTGTACTTAATTACGATTACCGCTTTTGCGACTGCCGTTGCCTTGCTTCTTAGCTTTCCAGTGTCCTGTGCCGCGGAGTCTCTCTTTCCCCAGCAGCGTCTGCAGCTTTTCATGTGTTACCCTTTTTCCTTGCTGTAGTCGCCCAGCTGGGGCTTGCTTTTTCGGACAGTACCTTTTCTTCTTTTTTTCAATATGCTTGCATCCTCTCCGCTCCGGGGCTACACCCTCCTCCTCAGGTCGCTCACGCACCAGCTCTTCAGTCTTCGTTTCCTTTACTTTTTTCAGCCTCTGCCGTAGGCTGCCAATATTCCCCTGGTATCACGTCAGCCACCTCCACAGGCTGCCCTTCCCTTCGCCTCTTTACCGCTATTTCATCAGTGTCTTTGTTTCAACAGTAGCGCAGCTCGTCATCTCCTCATCGCCAGTTGTGGTGTAAACCAATCATATATTAATAAACACCAGCAGACATTGTGCAGCTCTTCCTTTCTTTATTGTCTAACCATAACTGACCACCGTCCCTTGCCATTCCCCTCATCACAGCCTCCCACATTCCAAATTCCACTACACTACAACACCCGGGCCCTCATTTTATCCGAACTAGATTATTGTAACATCCACTTTCTAGGAACCACAAAAACAAATCTATCAAAACTCCACATGTTGCAAAATAAAGCTCTACGAGCAGCTTTAGGAATTAAAAGAAATTAACACATTTCCCACATCCGTAGCGAGGCATGTTGGTTGCCTATACACTCCAGAATCCTATTTGAAACGCTTTGTGTCACCCATAAATGTGTAACCAAAGTAGCCCCACCTTACAAAAAAGCTCTACCAGAACCCTCAGATCTGACGCCAACACCCAACTACTGGTACCTAGATTTAAAACTACCAGAGCAGGGGGAAACAGTTTTCCAGTAGCACCACCCAATACCTGGAACTCTCTCCCCTCCCATATTAGGAATGATCCCTCACATCAGCGCTTTAAGAGACTGATTAAAACCTGGATCTTTAACAAGTTCTAGCCCAGCGTCCAGCTCCTTGTGCTATCTCATCATTGCTTACCCTGTATCTCTACCATGATGTTAGCACTGTACTTCATCACCTGTCTGTGACCGCCCTGTAACTATTCTTAAAGTACTATTGATTATGTTTACTTCACTCTAATTGTAAATGCTTATTGTATTGCTTGGGAACCAGACAAGCCAAACTCTCCTGTAACCGATGCAGTGATACCTCCGGGTTTGGGAGTATAACAAATGCTATAAATAAATAAAATAAACATGTTAGCGTGGCAATATGAGGCAAGAGGAGTCATAAGTGGGGTAGGAGGGAGGGTCCCATGTGAATCTATGAAAAATACCAATGCTGGAGAACAGGAATTAAAGCAAACTAAAACTCCTTTCTCCTGCTTTGGTTCTTTCATAGATTCACATGCCGTTTGACTAGATTACAAAGCAGTACACAGCATACAATGAAAAAACGGGCGGTGGCAAGAGTCTCACCATCACGATTAGCTCACCTTATGCAAACAGATGGTGAAGAACAGCTTGTCCGACCCTGGACTCTTCTATGGAATCTCCAACAGCGGGACATCGGAGAGGAAGGCAATGGTGGAAGAGACAGCTACCTTGGAATGTACCTGAGGCCGTCCAGTTAGCGGTCTGTTAGCGATACAGTGGCAGATGGAAATACAAACAAAAATCCAGCGGGAGTAGGAGGACTTGGACAGCCCCTTACCCACAGCCGTAGGACCAAAAGCCACAAACCACCGAGAGGATTTGGAATGGGCAAAAACACCTAACTGCCCAACAAATGCAGTGAGCGTTCTGGCAGAATGGAGGCCGCAGAAAAAGAAGGCAGGAAGGACCAAGGGTTTGTTGAGATGGAAAGACAAAGGCACATTAGGCATGAAGGTAGGGTTTTTCAGTAAAAACGACATTAGACTTCTACAACACCAGGTAGAAAGCCTTGCATGACAAAGCCTCCTGGCAGAGATGATGGCAACAAAGAAGGCAGCAGTCTTCCAGGATAGGAATTTTAGGTCTGCTTTGTGAAAGAGCTCAAAGGTAGGACTCATAAGCTTGGACAGAACAACGCTTAACTTCCATGCCGGGGCAGGTGTCCGCACAGGTGAGAAAGCCCTGAAAAGACTTCAGAAATTAATTGACAAGGCGATGAGACCATGAAGTCCTGAAGTGCGGGTACCTCTGGAAATTACTGCCAGATGGACCTTAATAGAAGAGTGCAAAAAACTACTGCGGGCCAAAGCATTGCAGAATACCCTGAGGTGGGAAGTGAAAAAGATGAACCTGAATTGCAGTTGTAAGGGTATAGAAGTCAGAGATCGACACTAGTGTAATGGTTTTGGTTATAGAGTTTTATCTAATACAAAAAGCGGGTGGTAGAAATGCCTCTTTTTCCCTAACACTAAGAGGGGTTTCCTTGCCTCAAAATAATAGTCTAAGGAGTCTGTCGGGATGTTATGTTATGTTAATGGGCATTTGTATTGCGCCTTTCACCATTGGTATGGTCTAAATGCGATGTAGTTTGAACGCCTTTGGGGATCAGAGACCAGGTAAGTAAATAGTGCATGTGTGCAGTCTATGTGTGCAGCCAAACTGAATTTTTCGTGGCGGATAGCTGCATTCTAGTGCTAGCAGGAGTGTGCATAGTATGTTATACAGGTAGTATATGTGTGAAGCTAGGGTGAACTGTCTTGGGGGTAGCTGCGTTCTAGCAGAGTTTGTGCTAGTATGTGAGATGTGTGCAGATAGGCCGAACTTCTTGTGGGGGACAGGTGCGTTATGAAGGTTGTTGACGTGTGCAAGGTGGTTTATAATTATGTGTGAAGCTAGACCGAATTGATCGAGGGGGATTGCTGAATTCTAGAGTAGTAGGTGGAGAGTCAGGGTACTGGGAAATATGTGGGAGTATCCGCGAGGAAGGAAGAGGCCTCCTTCTCCCAGATTGCCTTCCTCTGCCAACCAAATTAACTATGCTCCTCTAAAGTATCTAGTGCGTCAGGAACCTCTAGGTCTAGCATGAAGTCAGCTCTATTTGCAAACCACTCACATAAGCGAAATGCAGTTGTAGGCAAACTAGCAGAGTCAGGTGAACTGCAATACTAGGCCACCCCACCTACTCGGGCGAAATGTAGCTTTGGATGACTGGCAGAGTCATGCATGATGTGAGATTTGGCTACCCTACTCAATCAGGAGAAAGTTTGTTCTTCGCTCACTAGCACGGTCAGGCAAGATGTGAAATTAGGTCAACCTACTCAATCTGGCGATTATGCAGTTCTAGGCAAACTGACACGCTCAGGAAGAGTGCAAACAGCCAGTGACACACAGCAGTGGGAAAATGCACCAAATTATATCTGTCCACCGTCATGTCCAAAATCTACTAGCACTCACACCAAGGACTAAAACTAAAGTGAAAGGATTTTCTTCTTCAAAGTCAAACTCACAACACAAAGTTCCAAAAAGTGCACAATGTTCCAATAGATGTTAGCTGGATCCACAAAATAGGTCTCCAGTTGAAGTGGAACCCTTCCCTTCAACAGGTTGTCGATTTCCTTTTTAGCAAAAAAGTTCCATAATGATGTACAAAACAAACTTCCAATTGTCAAGAAAATCTTTCTCTACTTTACTTTTGCTTGCCAGTTCACAAAAGGCTAGAAGTGCTTCCTTTCCCCTGGTTTCTCTTCTTCTTTCGCCGATTTGTTGGGTGTCCTGACCCACGTTTGAGCTATCATGCTGCAACATTTGGTGCTGTGGGCTTAGAAAATCCAAGATGGCCAAAAAGCCCACATGTGCGCCAGAATCCAGGAGAACCACGCAGTTTGTGCGTACACCAAAATGGCTGCCTAACTTGCCACCCACCAGTGCGAGCATGATGGGCCAGGGTGCCATGAGTGGAATGGGTGCCAAAGGTAAAACAGCAGCGCCTGTTAGCTCAAAAACGCTTTAAAATTACCTTTGGTTTCTCTGAATGCCAGCCCAAAATGCCTATTTTCAAACATTGCAACACATCCAAAAATCTCACTGAACACCAGCGGACATCTGGCAGAATGAAGTATGTGTGCATACAAAATCTGGGAAGATGAAGAGCCCAAAACAATGTTCATAACAAAACTGGCTGAGCTATGCATGTCAGCAGCCTAACTGAAACTGGATTAAAACCACCAAAATCGAAATGTTTAAATTAACTGAGTGACCTACTTTTGAGTGTCACATAGTTTGTAACTGTTAAAATGTCATAGTTTTGAACTTAGAATCAGCATTCTAGCTGCATATGTAAAAATTGTATTGACTTAAACTGGGGAACAAAAAGTGACATTTTAGCGGAAACCTGGCTTAAGGAAACTGGAATTCTGCCAGACAGCTACCCCCGACAGGAGTGGGGGCTTGCCCAACAAATGCATTCCCAGGCCTGGCTGCATTCTGTTGCCCCTGCCAAAAGGAGGTCACACACTCTCTGATTGAATTACCAGGGGACTGCAAGAAACTAAACAAAGGGCCCAGGCAGATGGTTTATTGGGGGGATCGTAAATGGCTTCCTTTTGAACAAAGCCCTTCCTTGACTCAGGCAGATGTTATATTGGGGGCGTCGTAAAAGTGGCTTCCTCTTGGCAGAAACGGGGAGGGGCAGCCCCCTCTGAGGACAGGCTGAGCTTAAAGAAAGTGGATAGACTGGTTTCTCCGCCATGTGACCTGGGAAGACACACCCCTGTTGGCCAGAATATGATTTTAAGAAAGATGTATAACTCATGGTGCGGACTTGTCAAAATTATCTAAATGATACCATAATTCTTGTGATTTTTCTGCCCACAGTTTAAGAGGTTTTAGGACCCGGTGGTATGATCTGGGGGTTTACGAGCGGAAAAGAGGTTGTTACTCTAAATGTATGCAGGTTAAAAATCTGACACTTCCTTATCTAAATGCCCACATGCCTTGCACACAATTGTATAAATTTGGAGAAAAATCCGATATGGGCAAAGCTACTAAAAAGCGCAAAAAGTTACCATTTCTTTACCCAAGCTCCTAGAAACGCCAGGGTCGGAACAGTGCCTCCCATCAGTAATGCATGATGTGTGTATGCAATGACAAACAACTGTGTATCTGTGGAATATGTATTTGGGTCAAATATAGATTTATGTGCAATTTGACAGGGGAGTGTCCTTTCTGCAGGCCATAAAACAGCATCACCATGACTCACATTTCCTTTCCCCTATCAAGGAAGAGAGAAAAGCTTGACCAATGATCAGTTGAGAGAGGGGCTGGCTTAGTGATGCTGCACACCCACTTTCAAAAGACATAAAAAGAGCCACTGGAAGCTAGAGAGGACATTCAAATCCAGTTGCTGCGGAGCGTTTTGCCGGACCACACAACATCCAGAAGATACCAGTTCCAGACTGACTCCAGCTACATACTCCAGAACCTAGAACTTATACTTTAGAACCTAAATCAGAGGCCTAAAACCACAAGCTGAGTTCTCTGCAGCAGGCCTCAAATCACTGCAAGCTACTCAAAGCCGGGTGAGCTGCTTGAATCCCTTGCCAAGAACTTTTGCCAGGACCAGTGCAGAGATCCAGGAGCCATGCAGAGACAGCTGTATCCGGACAGACCAGACCAGTGCCAGACCCAACCAGACCGTGCAGAACCGCAGACCCAGAGACCAGATCGCTGTGAAGTTCCGCTAGCCTGATTGATCAGATCCGTGACGAGACCCAGTCCTTCCAAATATATTGTGAGTACAGCTAGGACGGGGCAAAAACCAAATCTCTTAGTTTAAAGTAATATAATTCAATCTATTTAAGCTAAGTAGAACTGCCTCCTAACTGTCACCTGTCATTGGTAAAGCTGCACCACTGTCATTTGTCAATTCTTCAGCTGCAAAGCTGTCACCTGTCATTTTGAGTTTACTTTAAATCCGAAAAACGACCTTTACAAAATCGTTCATATCTCTGGAACCGTTTGGGTTTAACTTTCCTCTGAAAGCTTAGATTCTAAGCTTTCCAACAAGCCTAGAACCGACTTCCTACTCCTTATACTTTTTCCGCAATCACGATTCACGCACTCGCGAATTTTACAGCGATTTGCGATTTGGTTAAAAATCCAGCCACGTGTAACCATCAGCAGTCATTTCTTTCCTTGCTAAACATTCGTTTGCCTCTTAATCACCATCTCTGAATCATTGCTAAAGTGAGCCTGAACTCATCCCAAGTATTTCTCACTCACCCTGAACCTCCTAAAGGGAATTAAAAGCATTTTCAGCATATTTCTCACTTCATTGCCACCACATTCAAAGCACAGAGAAAAAGTGATTATTATTATCTTTTGCTAAAATCATCTCAAGTATTTCTGTACTGCCTTTTATTCCTCATTGCTTTTCCCCTGAAATCATAAAAGTATTTTTGCTACTTGATCCATCCTATACTAACTCCTCATTGATTATAAAGAAGTGTGCTAGTGTCAGATTACCCATTGTTGATTGACATTATATTTATAAGGGCGGTATCGATTATTAATTTATTATAAAAGCGTGGTATCTATATTTTGTCTTATTTCTCAAATAAACCTTTTAAACTTGCAAAACAGAACTACTTCTTGGCTCAGTGGGGTCAGGGGGATTCTAAGAGAGGGGTGTTATATAGGGGTAGTCATCCAGAACTCATGAATTGGACGTAAAGATATATCAATAAGGGTTTCCATTCAGTATCCCAGACTAGGCATTGACTTAGCTGTAGTGTTGAATTGAATCTTCTTACAAAGTGGGGGCTCGAGCCGGGATATTCTGGGTTAGATTTACCATTTGTGCAGATTAATACAGTGTGCCAGCTGACCAGATACACATATTCGGTCGGATCACCACGCTGTGTTACACTGTAAAGCACTCCTCAAAGGAACGCTCTAAGGAAACGGTCTGTTTTGCAAAATAAAATACAAACTTCTGTAAGTCAGGAAGGAACTCAAATTCCAGAATGACGACCTTGGTTGATATGAAAATAGCCAGAGAGCACTTCTTACATAAGCTATTTGTGAGAGGTGAGTGGACTCATCGGGACCAAACGGTCTGGCTGCAGGCAATCGCGCAACAGGTCACTGAAACAGGGTCAGATACATGGAGAGATCAGGGTCCATTACATGTGGCCCTGAGTGAATTATACATGGCTCCTAAAGTTAAAGATGAACACGATAAGATGGTTAGGATAGCGGCATATTTGTATCTATATATGGGAGCCATGCAGGACAAATGTGCTGAAGGCCAAGATCTGGCAAGTAGGCAACAGCTGGCGTTAGAAAAGGCCCAATCTGACCTGGTCTCTTCTGAGCAGAGGCTGCAGAGGAGCCAGGAGTCATAAAATGATAGTAGGCAGTATATCATTAAAATAAAAGAGGACATGGATAGACTGCAACAGGAGAAGGCTGACCAGGATACCAGATTTCTGGCCTTGCAGAAGGAGTACCAAGAAGGTTTGGACTCCCTTCTGCAGAGCCAGAAAAAGCTGGAGCAACAACTGGACTTCAACAGGGCATGCACAGAGCAGGTAGCCACCCTGCAAATTTGATTAGACAGAGAGAAAGAGGAAAGCAATAAATTGATTCTGAAAGACCTGGATACCCAGGCAGAGTTTGATCAGGAGCGCCAGAAAGCTGGTGCCTTCCAAAGGCAAAGGGACGACCTGGCGGCACAGATGCAGGCTCTTAGTCAGGAAAGGGATACCTTAGGCCAGGAAGTCTGCCACTTAAAAAGGAAAATGGAAGAAAATCACCTGGCCCTCCAGGGACTGGGTGACCTCCAAAAAGAACACCAGAACTTGTTAGAGCACACCAGGAGGGTGGAGGATGCTCTGGCAAGAAAGGAGCAGGCCAGTAGGGACACAGCTCAGGAGGTAACCCTCCTGCAGCAGAGACTGGCCCAGTACTCCAGGACCAATCAGGAGGCACAGAGAGAAAACGAGGCTCTCTGTCAGCACAATGATAGGCTTCAGCAACAGGTAGCGATGCAGGAGAGACTGATAGAGTCTAGTAAGGCCTTAACTGAGGAACTGAAAGGGCAGGCTCTTGCATTGCAACAGGAAGCATGGGCGGATAGAGATGAGGTTCGCTGGCAAAGAGAAACTCCTGAGCATAACCTCAGGAGCCCTAGTACCAGAGGCCTTCATCTCCCCCAGTCCCTGGACTCCGCCACCCCCATGTCCCCTCGCGCACATGAGCCCAGGGCCACGGGGATGGCAGATTACTATCCAACTAGAAGTATGGGGCTCATAGGCCAGTACCTCCCAGGAATGGATGGGCGGGTATCCGGGTATGGGCACCCAAGCACAGTGCAATTTAGTGGGGAACCCCAGGAGAGTAGGCCCACTAAGAGCATCCTGAAAACCTCTGCCCAGTTAGGTCAGTGGGGGGGATACCCCGCAAATCTTGGCAGCAAGGAGGGATCTGAAGACTCCTCTGAGCGGTACAGGAAACAGGAGACCAGGTCCCCACATTCTGCCAGCCATTCCCAGGCTCGCAGAATCCGGGAAAACCTGGAAGATCAGACGGGCACCTCTGGGAGCAGCGCTTCTGAGTCAGAGGATGAATGGACCAGGGTTACCCGAACCAAAAAGGCCAATAAGGCAAAAAGGGCCTTGCTTAAGGGCCCATTGAAACAAATAAAGGCAATCAGGAGTGTCATCACTCCTTATCATAAGAATGCCAAGTATAAGGGTTTGGGAACATTTGGAGCTCTATGAGCAAATGATGGAGACTTTCCATTTGAAGGACAGCAGTAGCTGCATCCAGTACGTCAAATGGACATTCTCCCCAGAATACTCCAGTTTCTTTGCGGGGCTGGAGGACCAAAATCATTTAAGATGGTCCACCTATAAGGCGGCCATCTTGAAACATTTTTCTGTTCACAGAAATCCTCAAGAGGCTCGCAAGGCAGCCTACAATTTGCAATGTGGGGAGGATCAGGCCCCACAAGAGTTTGTGCAAGAATTAAAACGTGCTTTTGCGCAAACCACCAGAAGGGTGCGCACGGATAGCAGAGAATTTATCAATTCGTTTTTCCATGCCTTACCCAAATACATAATGACCCAGCTCGTGAGAGATTTTCATGAGAAAAGATCTTTAGACTGAGTTATTGAACAGGCTACCCGGATCTATGAGGTGCAGAAGCCTATCGAAAATAAAAATAACGCGCCGAAAAACCCCAAAACCAACAACACCCCTGCTGCTGCCAAGGTGGCAGAGGTAAAGGTTGCCCCCGTTTTAGATTTGGAGATGGGGGGGCCTGAAAACCTGCCTGCACCAAATAATTCACAGCCCAGAAGGCCCTCAGGCCAGTCACAGACAGGGAGTCGAGGAGGTAGTCCCACAAATGGGGTCCCCCGCCCCCCTGACTATGTAAGTCCCCGCTACAAGGGAAACCGACCAATCCTGGGTTATGTGTGGACTCCTCCAGCCCAAGGGGGGGGATCCAGCCAAGCACCTGACCCGGGGAACTTCCCTCCTAACTTCCCCCAGGAGGGCAGAAATTCTCCAAATCCTGGGCAGAACTTTTTCCCCAGGTATCCACCCAATTTCCAGCCCCAAAATCATCCATCCTTCTTTCCCCAATTCCCTGAGCCCAGACAACCTAATCCGGGAGAGGGGAGGCCAAGGGTGGAGGGGTACCAAAATCTTCCCAACCAAGGGTACTACCAGAGAAGGGATAGCTAGCGTTCCCGGGATCAGCCCAGGGGAGAAAATAGAGCCCCGTATCAGCCTGAGCAGGTTTCACAACTTGAGCGCCAGGTCCAAAATATGGCACGAGATCTGGGTCACATACTGAGGGCTCAACAGAACCCTCAGATGAGCATGCCACCGCAGAATGCCCCAAACTCTGGACCGGGTGCTCCAGAACAATGACGGGGGCAGCACCCCGATAATCCACTGGTTCCCAGGGAGGAGGCACAAGGGGAAGGGGGTGTAAAGCCTTGGAGGAAGCCTCCTTCCCAACTTGTAAACAGTCCCTGGAAAACCAGGAACCGGAAACAAAATCTCCTACCCCTGAAAGCCTGCCTCCCAAGGAGCAGAATGGGGGTAGGTTAAACAAAGGACCCAAACAGACCCACTTTGTGGAGGAGGTACAGGTCTTCCAATTTGAGGGAGAGGGATCCTCAGAAGATCCTAGGAAAGGGATCTTCTCCTTCAGAGATGGGGGAACTCCTCCCAAAGAAAAATGGGTCCCAAGGGATTCCAATCCAGACTGGGGAGATATGGAGACTGAGCTTCCGCCGCCCATCATCTCATCCCAGAACCCACAATACCAAAATCCCCTGGTTCGAACTCATCCTGGTGACTGCCTCCAAAAAGGGGGGGGCAGCCCAGAACCGGAACCAGGGGAACCCACAATGGCTCTGATCTCCAGTTGCCAACTTTGTCTTTCAGATTCCCAAGACTCTCCACAGAATTCTGCCCAAATCTCTTCTCTCGCCATGTCCAAAACCAGAAAATTAGCCCACCAGTTGTCTTAAAATGTGCATTATCTGTGCCCCCTTGAGAAGAAGGAGGGAAGATACTATGCCCCGGTACAAGTACAGGGGCAGGGTACAATTTTGGCACTGGTGGTCACTGGATCCCAAGCTACCCTTCTGTCCAAAAGGGCCTTTGATGAACTAAATGCAGTAAGGGGGGAGAATTACTGTATTCCTCTCACCTCTCTTCCTGGACAACTGCAGAACTTTGACGGGAAGGAAATTCCCGTTGAGGGGACTGCAGACTTGGACATTAAAATTGGGCGACACAAGGTGAAACACCCGGTCATAGTAGTGACTCCAGAGGGCACCCCTTGTTTACTAGGGAATGACCTCCTGAGAAGGTAGTCACCCCTAATAGATTGTGTAAACAAGGTCCTCTGGACCCAGACTAGCCGACCGATAAAATTAAAACAGAGTGTCAACCATGTTAGTTTAAACGGCACCTGCCACATGGTTGAACAAAAATCTGACCAAGTAGAATTTCACTTCCAGAACAACCAAACTCCAGACGTGACAGTAATAGCAGTAGGACAACAGACTGGTGATGGGGGTCCTCTCTATTTCTGAAAATCAACCTTCCTTCCAGTTTAAGGTGGTATTCCACACTGGAAGGAAACACTCTGAAATTCTTCACCAATCCACAATCAGAAACTCCCACTCCTATAGTCCAGAAAGATGTGAAATCAGCTCAGAGCCTGGCTGATATTCAGCAAATTGGAGAGCAGTTGTTCATCCCTGTTCAGTTAAATGATGGGAAGGACTCTGTTCTCGCTCGAGTGTGTGTGAACAACGGTAAGAGCTTCATCAGCGAAGCCATGTTCCGCGAACTCCCAAAAGATCCAGCCATTCCCACATTCAAACTGATAGACAAATGGGAAGTGGACCTGGAAGCACCTAATTCCAAACATCTCCTGCCAAGCAGGTGTATGCTCAAAATCTCCATTGGCAACAAGAGCATAGTCCATAATTGTTGGGTTGTGCGAGATGTCACTGCCGCCTTTTACTTAGGCGGTGACATTCTCAATCGCTTTGCCATTAGTTTGGACCTAATAAACTTCAAAGCTTGGTCCTGATTAGCAGATAATCCCATGGGCTTTGATGATCCAGAAAAAGCATTTAGGTCAGCTCAATTGCTACCTTATGCAGTTGAAATTCAGATTAAAGAGGAAGTCACCATCCCAGAAAGGACCCGACAATTCTCCCTGGAAGTGAAAGTTAAAAGAGGACAACATTTGCAAAACCCTGATGCTTATATCCATCTAAACGCTTCTCTCCAACAGCAAGGGTTAGGGATTAAACCCAACACCATTAGGCAACATAGAACATGACACCATTCCAATAGAGGTGGATAACAGCGACTTAAAGAGTATTACTCTAGCCGCAGGCACCATTATTGGAATGGCGATTGATGACCGACATTTCTCCATTGATTTAGGAAATGAACTGTTAGGACCAATCCCCAAGGACTGTTTTGACAGTGACAGTGAGGACAATACAACACCAGACAGGATCTTCACCCGGCATGGGGGGAACTTCCTTGTGTACACTTCCTGCCCCTATGGTAAGGAAGATGTGACTTGTGACTTCAGGAGGGATGAGGTGATTTTCCAGGTCGATGAGGGTTGCCTTTCCCACCTGAGGCCTCCAGTCCAAATCAGCACTCTGACCAGGGACTTCTCCACCCAGCTGGAGGAGGCCGCTGAGATAGCCAAACCAGAAGTCTTTTCAGGCTTCAGGCAGATGGTGGAAGAGAGAGTCAACCTAGCTGATGCCTGTGTGACTCTGGAACAAAAGCAAAAGTTGAAACAAGTTTTCTTGGATTTCCAAGATCTCTTTGCGGTAGACTCATATGACTGTGGCCACACCGACATCCACACAACAACAATCCCCACGGACCGTGGAATGACTCCAGTGTTTGTGAAGCAATATCGCTTGCGTCTTGCATCCATGGAGTCCCTTACTGAAATAATTAAGAACCTTGAGTCCCGGGGAATAATCCGTCCAGTTCACAGCACCTTCAATAACCCGGTGCTGGGAATATTGAAGCCAAACGGCCAGTGGAGACTCTGCGCCGACCTCAGGGAGCTCAACAAACGGGTCCATACTTCCCGATGGCCTCTGCCCTACATTGACCAAGGGCTGGCCCAGATTCAGGGGTCACAGGTATTTACAGCAATAGACCTTACCAATGGATACTGGACCGTGCTTGTCAATAGGGAGGACCAATACAAACTGGCTTTTACCTTTGGGGGCCAGCAGTACACATGGACCCGGACTCCCTTCGGATACCTCAACTCCGGCAATGAATTCAACATTTTCCTACATAAAGCCATGCCCGACCTGGGTGCGAGGGGTAACCTGGCTTATGTAGATGATGTCCTCATCAAAAGTTCATCTGTGGAGGAACACATAGCGGAGATCCGTTATGTTCTGACACAGTTGAGGGCCGCCGGAGCAAAACTTTCCTTTCAGAAAGCACAGTGGTGTAGAACCCGTGTTAATTTCTTGGGGCATGAGATTACTCCTCAGGGTCTCTGTCCCCAAGAAAAGAAAGTGGAAGCACTCCAGAAACTGAAAGACCCCACAACTCTGCGGGAACTAAGGAGCCTCCTTGGACTGACTAATTACAGCAGAAAGTTCATTGAGGGCTACGCAGAGATCACTAGACCCCTGATTCATCTCCTGAAAGGGGGGGGTCAAGTGGGAATGGGGTACAGAACAATCCGAGGCAGTAAGACAACTCAAAAGAAGCCTCTCACAAGCGCCTTGCCTAGCTTACCCTGTCAGAAACATGGAGTTCTTCCTGGAGACGGGGTTCTCTAATACGTGCTTGACGGCAGTATTATACCAAAAGCATGACAAAGTCAATAAAGTAATCTCCTATGCGAGCAAAACTTTATCCTCTGTGGAGGAAAAATTCAACGATTGTGAGAAGGCACTCCTGGCAACGGTGTGGGCATTGAAGAATTACCGGCCGTTTATCCAGGGGGAACACATCATAGTGGAGACTCCACATCAGCCTCTGCAATATCTCCAAAGTGACAGAATCCGGGCCGGGAATGTGAGTAATTCCCGAATTACTTCCTGGATTCTGTCAATGCAAGGCTTTCCTGTGGAGGTCAGATATGGCCAAAACAAGAAGAGTCCCCTCGTGCAAGGTCTGGCTGACTTGCATGATTGTGCCAGAGAAAACTGTCTCGAGGACGAAAGTCTAAAAATCAAGGACAACATGGAGGCATACCTTAATTCCCCACACAAAGTCTTTGAAGAAGACAAGTGTGAGGGAATGCCCACTGTCTATGTGGATGGATGCTCTTACCATGTTGACAACGATGGGGAGAAAGAACTGGTGGCTGGCGTAGGGAATACATGGGTGAAGGAGTTCCCAGAACCCTCAGCTGGATACAAAATTGGTCCCCGAAGTAGTCAGGTGGCAGAATTGATGGCTGTGCATCAGGCCATCCTCACTGCTGTCCAGCATCAACTCCACGAACTGGTCATAATCACAGATTCGGATTATGTACGGAACGGGTTCGTGGAGCATCTGGTTAATTGGAAAACCAGAGGAATGTTATGTGCTAATAACAAACCCCTGAAACATGGGAAGTTAATCCAAAACATAGATGATCTGGTCACATCGAATGGGATGACCATCTACTGGAAAAAGATCAAGGGTCATTCCAAAGTAGAGGGACCAGACAAAACTGGAAATGACTTAGCTGATCAGCTGGCCAAAACCGGGGCCATCCAAGGGGATCTAATAGAAATAGAGTCCCTGTTGGGGGAAATCCAGGTCACTGTTATCACTAGGTCCCAGACAAATGCTCACAATGATCTTTCAACTGCACAATGGAGTAAGGAGACCACTGATGCTTATTTAATTACAGCTCAGAAGGGGGATCCAATTATTGGTAAGTTTTACCAACACCTTGAGGACCCTGAGAACTTTCCCCTGACGGATACCGATTACATTGGGAAAGAGGACCTAAGAGTGTTAATGAAATGTCCAAAAATGTTCCGAATCCAAGACGGTTTGTTGGTAAGGAAATCCCAAGCTGGCCAGGATCTGTGGGTGGTTCCTACCTCATTCCGAAGCCTGATGTTAAGTCACGCCCATGACGCGGCCACCGCCGGTCATAGGGGGTTTCACACAACACTGGAAATCTTAAGAGAGGTTGCATACTGGCCACACATGGGCCAGGACCTCAACCAATATTTGAAGGGTTGTCTTGTCTGTGCACAATTTCAGCCAACATCCCTCACACACAGGGCACCTCTCCAAAAGAGGGGAATGACACTCCCATGGGCAGATTTGCAAATCGACTTTGTAGGCCCTGTGATTCGCTCGTCTAGAGGAAAAAAGTACATGTTGACCGTTACATGCTTGTTTACCAAGTGGGTGGAATGTCTCCCAGCCCCAAACTGCAAGGCAGAAACAGCAGCTGCCCTGATGATTAACCACATCTTTTCCCATTTTGGTCTACCTCAAAGGATTGAGTCAGACAGAGGTAGCCACTTCACCAGTGAAGTAATGACAAAGATGTGGGAGATACTGGGGGTTAAAAGGAAGCTACACATTGCTTACAGGCCAGCTTCTTCTGGAGCAGTGGAGAGATACAACCAAACCATTGTGAGCATATTAAAGAAGTTTGTGGCAGATTCTGGGCCAAGTTGGGATATCTGATTACCTCTGGTCCTAATGGCCATCAGATCTACCCTTTCATCTGCAACCAAAATGTCACTATTTGAGTTGATGACTGGACGCACGATGGTGCTTCCCCAGCATTTGCTCTACAGAACTCAAGATTAAACGTTGATAAATGCCTCCACAACTCATGAGTATGTGGAGAATTTAAGGAAACACCTTCAACATGCTTTTGCCTATGCTCAGCGGAATCTAGAAAGATCAGCCGAGAGTATGAAGACCCACTATGACCTGAAAACTTCCAGGAAGGAATATCAGGTGGGGGACCGGGTCTATTTATACAACTTCCAAAGAAACCAGGCAAGACAGCGCAAATTTTTGCCTACATGGAAGGGACCCTTTGAGATTATAGACAAGATCTCCCCTGTGGCCTACAAGATCCGCATCCCCAAAGGCGGTTTGGCAGAGGGGGAAGACAAGTGGGTCCACATGAACCAGTTGAAGTGTTGCCATCCCAGGCACACTTTGCAGCAACTGGAGGAGTCCTCTGTAATCCCAGAGGGTACCGCTCCAGAGTAATTCAATTCCAACCCTAAAATATCCTACATATAGCCTATCAAATTCTGTGTTTCTCAAGTTTATGTGTTCCTGTCGCTTAATTTAAAAAAATGTGCATGTTCATATCTGTTGAGTTCTAAAATAGATATGCCACCCCACTAGATCAATGGTGGGGGAGAAATGTCCATGAATAGGTATTGCCGCTTTTCCTTTGTCGTCCTAGGAGAAAGAAAACCTGGAGACTGGCCAAGGAGGACGATCCGGAGACCGGGAGCAGAGACCCGAGGGGCCCAGGGTACCGCCCAATCCTCCCATCAGGACCAGCAAGGAGAACTGATTGATCGACTGGAGGGAGGAAAAGATGCTGAACTGTGCCATTTGCAGAATTGGAAGAAGATTATGCGGACATACCAGTGCGTGGGTCAAAACCTTCTGTGCACTCGACTCCCCATCGACTCAAATTCAAAGTGCAGTCGCGTGGGGGGGCCTTGTTGGGTGTCCTGACCCACGTTTGAGCTATCATGCTGCAACATTTGGTGCTGTGGGCTTAGAAAATCCAAGATGGCCAAAAAGCCCACATGTGCGCCAGAATCCAGGAGAACCACGCAGTTTGTGTGTACACCAAAATGGCTGCCTAACTTGCCACCCACCAGTGCGAGCATGATGGGCCAGGGTGCCATGAGTGGAATGGGTGCCAAAGGTAAAACAGCAGCGCCTGTTAGCTCAAAAACGCTTTAAAATTACCTTTGGTTTCTCTGAATGCCAGCTCAAAATGCCTATTTTCAAACATTGCAACACATCCAAAAATCTCACTGAACACCAGCGGACATCTGGCAGAATGAAGAATGTGTGCATACAAAATCTGGGAAGATGAAGAGCCCAAAACAAAGTTCATAACAAAACTGGCTGAGCTATGCATGTCAGCAGCCTAACTGAAACTGGATTAAAACCACCAAAATCGAAATGTTTAAATTAACTGAGTGACCTACTTTTGAGTGTCACATAGTTTGTAACTGTTAAAATGTCATAGTTTTGAACTTAGAATCAGCATTCTAGCTGCATATGTAAAAATTGTATTGACTTAAACTGGGGAACAAAAAGTGACATTTTAGCGGAAACCTGGCTTAAGGAAACTGGAATTCTGCCAGACAGCTACCCCCGACAGGAGTGGGGGCTTGCCCAACAAATACATTCCCAGGCCTGGCTGCATTCTGTTGCCCCTGCCAAAAGGAGGTCACACACTCTCTGATTGAATTACTAGGGGACTGCAAGAAACTAAACAAAGGGCCCAGGCAGATGGTTTATTGGGGGGATCGTAAATGGCTTCCTTTGAACAAAGCCCTTCCTTGACTCAGGCAGATGTTATATTGGGGGCATCGTAAAAGTGGCTTCCTCTTGGCAGAAACGGGGAGAGGCAGCCCCCTCTGAGGACAGGCTGAGCTTAAAGAAAGTGGATAGACTGGTTTCTCCACCATGTGACCTGGGAAGACACACCCCTGTTGGCCAGAATATGATTTTAAGAAAGCTGTATAACTCATGGTGCGGACTTGTCAAACTTATCTAAATGATACCATAATTCTTGTGATTTTTCTGCCCACAGTTTAAGAGGTTTTAGGACCCGGTGGTATGATCTGGGGGTTTATGAGCGGAAAAGAGGTTGTTACTCTAAATGTATGCAGGTTAAAAATCTGACACTTCCTTATCTAAATGCCCACATGCCTTGCACACAATTGTATAAATTTGGAGAAAAATCTGATATGGGGAAAGCTACTAAAAAGCACAAAAAGTTACCATTTCTTTACCCAAGCTCCTAGAAACGCCAGGGTCGGAACAGTGCCTCCCATCAGTAATGCATGATGTGTGTATCAATGACAAACAACTGTGTATCTGTGGAATATGTATTTGGGTCAAATATAGATTTATGTGCAATTTGACAGGGGAGTGTCCTTTCTGCAGGCCATAAAACAGCATCACCATGACTCACATTTCCTTTCCCCTATCAAGGAAGAGAGAAAAGCTTGACCGATGATCAGTTGAGAGAGGGGCTGGCTTAGTGATGCTGCACACACACCCACTTTCAAAAGACATAAAAAGAGCCACTGGAAGCTAGAGAGGACATTCAAATCCAGTTGCTGCAGAGCGTTTTGCCGGACCACACAACATCCAGAAGATACCAGTTCCAGACTGACTCCAGCTACATACTCCAGAACCTAGAACTTATACTTTAGAACCTAAATCAGAGGCCTAAAAGCACAAGCTGAGTTCTCTGCAGCAGGCCTCAAATCACTGCAAGCTACTCACAGCCGGGTGAGCTGCTTGAATCCCTTGCCAAGAACTTTTGCCAGGACCAGTGCAGAGATCCAGGAGGCGTGCAGAGACCGCTGTATCCGGACAGACCAGTGCCAGACCCGACCAGACCGTGCAGAACCGCAGACCCAGAGACCAGATCGCTGTGAAGTTCCGCTAGCCTGATTGATCAGATCCGTGACGAGACCCAGTCCTTCCAAATATATTGTGAGTACAGCTAGGACGGGGCAAAAACCAAATCTCTTAGTTTAAAGTAATATAATTCAATCTATTTAACCTAAGTAGAACTGCCTCCTAACTGTCACCTGTCATTTGTGAAGCTGCACCACTGTCATTTGTCAATTCTTCAGCTGCAAAGCTGTCACCTGTCATTTTGAGTTTACTTTAAATCCGAAAAACGACCTTTACAAAATCGTTCATATCTCTGGAACCGTTTGGGCTACGAACTTGGTTTAACTTTCCTCTGAAAGCTTAGAATCTAAGCTTTCCAACAAGCCTAGACTTCCTACTCCTTATACTTTTTCCGCAATCACGATTCACGCACTCGCGAATTTTACAGCGATTTGCGATTTGGTTAAAAATCCAACCACGTGTAACCATCAGCAGTCATTTCTTTCCTTGCTAAAAATTCGTTTGCCTCTTAATCACCATCTCTGAATCATTGCTAAAGTGAGCCTGAACTCATCCCAAGTATCTCTCACTCACCCTGAACCTCCTAAAGGGAATTAAAAGCATTTTCAGCATATTTCTCACTTCATTGCCACCACATTCAAAGCACAGAGAAAAAGTGATTATATTATCTTTTGATAAAATCATCTCAAGTATTTCTGTACTGCCTTTTATTCCTCATTGCTTTTCCCTTGAAATCATAAAAGTATTTTTGCTACTTGATCCATCCTATACTAACTCCTCATTGATTATAAAGAAGTGTGCTAGTGTCAGATTACCCATTGTTGATTAACATTATATTTATAAGGGCGATATCGATTATTAATTTATTATAAAAGCGTGGTATCTATATTTTGTCTTATTTCTCAAATAAACCTTTTAAACTTGCAAAACAGAACTACTTCTTGGCTCAGTGGGGTCAGGGGGATTCTAAGAGAGGGGTGTTATATAGGGGTAGTCATCCAGAACTCATGAACTGGACATAAAGATATATCAAAAAGGGTTTCAATTCAGTATCCCAGACTAGGCATTGACTTAGCTGTAGTGTTGAATTGAATCTTCTTACAGTTAACCTGGTTTCTGTTTTCACTCGTGACTCTTCCTTGGACTATTTTCTTATAAACAAAAAGCCTCTGTGGGAATGCTTCCCTTACTCTGCTTTCCTTCCTCCTGTATTCACAGTCAACCTGCGTCCTCCTGTTCCAGGTACTGTGGTTATGAAACTTAGTTGTTCACACTTTAAATGTAATGGTTGCTTACCTTTTCTCTTCTGCCCAGTAA
This sequence comes from Ambystoma mexicanum, assembly GCF_040938575.1. NCBI lineage: Eukaryota > Metazoa > Chordata > Amphibia > Caudata > Ambystomatidae > Ambystoma > Ambystoma mexicanum. The sequence goes on from NC_090922.1 coordinate 658,738,274, forward strand.
ATGGTTTCACTATTCGGCCAGGTACTGGGGCTATGAATATGAAGGATTGATGTGTGAATGCACGTCTTCAACTCACCTGTAGACTTGATTTACTCACCAACCAATTACTACTGTTTCTGAATTTTCCTTCATACACATACAACCACTGTCACACGTAGGAACACTTGTGTATAGGTGTGTTATAAATGCCACATCATATCACCCTAGGCTAGTTTATGCTTCACCAGGTACTGTGACTTATGAAGACTGATAACTGATTTGTGGGTCAGAGTCCCAGACTCGCCTGCTTTCTGCAAATCTTTCTAGCAAACTCGGTTCACTCGCCTGCCGAGTATTACGCCATACAATTTTATTTTTCAGTGTCTCTGTATGTGGGTCGCAGACCCACTTCTCGGTATTCGGTGCTCTTTTGCTTGTGGCATTTGTTGCCCCTCTCCTGCCACCTCTTCAAGTCCAAGAGCCTTTCTGCCCACTCGCATACCTTGTTTCTGCTTCCGCTCTGTCGGTTGCTCCTTGTAGCAAACTCGAGATGTGCGGTGCTCTGCTGCTCTTCAAGAGGTCTGCAGCAGCTCTGTCAGACCAGACTGCTTCAGGGAAGTGTCCTAGTTCCCCTCCTCTCAGGAGCGCCTTCCGACTTAGTCCACCCGCTTGCCTGCTTGGGATCAGCTTCAAGGTTCTGTCTAGCATCCTGGAGCTATTGCAGCCTGCATGTTGCAGCACGCCAGCTCCTACAGTTCCTCCGGAGAGGACTGTTTATGATTTGCAGTCCCTCTTATTCCATTGAAATTGACTATCTGTGAAAGTCTGGACCGTTCACCTAGGTCCTGTGGGTTGATTTTCTTAAATCTGCACATCTTCCTTGTCCAAGTACTGATATCATGATTCTTTATATGCTCAGTCACACGCTCCTGTGTCCCAGTGGAGCCTATTCTTCCTCGTCCCAATATTATGTAAAGGGGTGACAGGGTCTACCTTACACAGATACATGAGTTGATAGGGTATTAAAGATCTCTGGAGCGGGTAGGAGGTTGATTAAGCTAGGATATTGTCACAGTTCTACCAGATCTCTCCTTAGCTGTCGTCCCTCATCCCATGGGGGTATCCCTCCCCATGTGATCCTCCCAATGTACACCCTCCCCCCCACCTGGGGGACTATTGGACTGTGGCTGCACCTTCCTGGCGACATGAGAAGGGCTCTCCACTCTCGGAGAAGGTACGACATCCTTGGATTCAGTGCATCATATTGTAAAAGGCTTCCACTCAGGATGATAGACCGAAGAGGATGCGCAAGCTTTTGCCAGAACATCATGGCAATAGGAACGTATTGAAATTCTAGAAAAGCAGGAGCCAGAACATCCAGTTGATGAAGGCTGGGTCACAGTGCAGGACTGTTCCCTTGTTGCTCGAGAGGAGGTTGAGGACAGGAGGGAGAACGATTGGAGACATCAATGAGAGGCTAAGGAGTTCAGAGTACAAGAATTGTCTTGGCCAGGCTTGGCCACCAAGATCAGTGTGCACCGCTGCCGTCTGAAAGCATGCAGGACATCCAGTTGATGAAGGCTGGGTCACAGTGCAGGACTGTTCCCTTGTTGCTCGAGAGGAGGTTGAGGACAGGAGGGAGAACGATTGGAGACATCAATGAGAGGCTAAGGAGTTCAGAGTACAAGAATTGTCTTGGCCAGGCTTGGCCACCAAGATCAGTGTGCACCGCTGCCGTCTGAAAGCATGCAGGACTCTGGGGGATAAGAGGAAACTGAGGGAATAAGTAGAGAAACCTGTCCATTCATGGGAACGTGAAGATGTCTGCCAGACTTTCGGCTTGGGGGAAACAGCTGGCGAATGCTCTGCACTTGGTGTACTCCCTGGTAGCGAAGAAGTTTATCTCCGGAACACACCACATCTGAAATATGAGATAAAGCTGGTTGTGGAGGAACTCCCACTTGTGGGAGGAGCACAGTTCTCTGCTCAGGGAGTCCGCAATCGAGATGTGGATGCCTGGCAGATAAAATAGGGTCAATCACACCCCTGGAACAGGGCCCACTTCCAGAGTGAATGGACCTCCATGGAGAGGATTGATCGGGGCCCACCTATTTTTTATATGTAAAACATTGTGGTAGTGTTGTCCGTGCCACCTGAATCACCTTCTTCTGGAGATGAAGGCGAAAGGACTTTAGTGCTCAGAATACTGCCCTCAGTTCAAGAAAGTTGATGTGCGTCCATTTTTCAAATGGAGACCACAGGCCTCTGGCAGGATAGCCTCTGGTATGAGCAACCAAGCCTGCCAATGAAGTGTCTGTGGTGACTGTGACCAGATGTGTTGGAGGGTGGAACAGAGCCCTCTGCGTGAGGTTGGCGCAGACAGACCACCATAGCAAGGTGAGCTGGAAGGGGTGGGAAAGTGACAACTTGTCCCATTTTACAGGGACTTGCTTCCATTAGGTGTCAAAAAGCCCTTGGAAAGTTCTCATCTGGAGACGGCAGGTCTGTGTTAATGGGATACAGGAAGACATCTCGAGGAGAGCTTTCAGAGAGCGGACCAATGCCTGTTTCTGTGCAAGCAAGTTGGTCTTTGACAGGATGTCAGTACCCGGCCTGCCAATGGGGTAACCAGGCAAGAAAATGTGTGCAGTTGTGCAACCAGAAACAGCATTCGCTGGGAAGGAACAAAGGAGGACTCGCTGTAATTGATCAAGAATCCTAGAGGGGACAAATAATACATTGTCTTTGTGGTTTCGTATAGTCTGCTGGCGGGAAGGAGCCCCGACCAACCATTCTTCAAGGCAATAACACACTTGTCCATTCAAAAAATGGTTGCGATGATCTTGCAGATCATTCCAAGAATAAAATCACTGACATACACCGGATCATACAAAGTAGAACATCCAACCAGAACGTGCACCATCCCCTACCTATCCCAGGACCACAGAACAGGCTGAACAGTTTTGCCCAAATGTCAAGAGAAAAAATAGTCAGCTTGGTGAAAAAAAAGCAACAAGGCAGGCTCCCCAATGGACCCCTGCCCACCAGACATCTTTACATCAATCCTTACACAGGGTACACCATCAGAATGCTACTTAAACCTCTTCAACCTATCACTCTATGCCAAGAGTACAGCGAGCATCCAAATCTGCCTACGTCAAAACACTCCTCAAGGATACAAAGGGCGATGTGGAAGAACTCTTAAACTACAGACCGATTTCAAACATTCCCTATCCAGCAAAATTAGAGACCAATGTCTACCAACAAACACTGGAACATCACCAGTATTGGACCAGGCACAAGTTGGCTTCAGACCATGAGCGGGACGAGACAGCACTTCTCTCTATATGGGATGATCTAAAGGCCAAGGCAGACTCCAACATGAACTCAGCACTGCAGCAACCTCTCTGCAGCATTGGAAACAGTCAACCATAACATACTCATCAAGAGACTGGAAGAAATGGGCATCACCAACACGGTGCTGTCCTGGATTCAATCTTTGTCTGAAAGAACAAACAGTATGGATAAAAAAATTAAAATCTGCATTGTGAAAGGGGGCGTAACTTGACAGCCATGTGAACAGACATGCACCTCCGTGAGCTCCTGATGATCCAGCAACAATCCTTGATATATGTTAGCACGAAGTGATCCTGGGAGGCTGAAACTACACATATCTACCCTTGAAGTGTTGGAGCAAATGCGAAGTTAATATGGCGCAGAATGAGGAAGCGAGGCGGGAGAAATCAGCGGAAAACACCCCGGGCGTGGCTTTGTGCGTCGATCCGAAAATGGCGGACCGTGCGGGACAAAGAGCCTGACCGAAGATAGACCCCAACGCTGCGCCTGTGACCGCGGCGGGCCCTGATTGAAGCAGAGGTGCCCGGGTGGTACGTTTGATTAATATTTATTAAGTAGGACCTGAAGGGGAGCCGGAATACGGGCATGTCACATTGCATGTACCGGTGGCGGACGGATTGCCCAGTAACCGCTGGATGGATACTTTGTGTCTTTGCAGCTGCGGAGCACCAGGAGGAAACAAACATCGCCGGTGCTGGATACATTGCAAAACGGAGCACTGCAGCGTAACATTTGTATCAGCGGCAACTCGAACGAGACAGCGAGAGGAACAAGCGCACACACTATGGACCGCCTGAATGCAGAGAAAGCGTAGTGAAGGGGTTGATTCTCGAGAGTTTATGAGAGTGGCCCCCAGCAGGGCTGCAGCCCAACCCACATTGGAACACAGTGTGTAACCACGTTACAGCGGACTGCGCGACAGGCTGATTCCCTACGGGATGTGCACCGGCAAGAGTGGCATCTCCCTTGAATACTGAGCAATTTTAGTTTGTGAAGCGAGAGTAACGACAAGCGCTTTGCTCGTAGAGGAGGGCAGAGCAAGTGGATGCACACCTTGTCTAACATATGGAGCCAAGTGAAGCTGAACAAGGGCATGCAAGGAGGGGCAATAACACTGATTAGGCATACGAAGCCTGGTTGTTACTGGAACAGGCTGCGGCACGAAGCTTGGTCTGAGGAATTAAAATGGCACCTGCTGCAGGCACAGAGAGCTAAGAGACACAGCAGAAGTGCAGAGTGCCTTGGCAGGGGTGAATAACACAGGTCAGTGGCCAATTAAGCTGTGCTGGGCAAGCAGTACTACTTGGATATATAATTCAGCATGGATAAGCACGCAGGCGGACTGCCCCGCTGGTGATGGTATAGAGGGCAATCACTGAACGGTGGAATGACCGAAGGCCCCTGTTGGGAACCAGTGTCCGCTTATGACAGGTCTGCCCAATGGGAGACAGAAGCAAATAGAAGCCTGCTCCACCTGGGACTCCAGACATTTGCCAAAAGGTGCTGGTACCCAACCCGAGAGCTTACTCTGCATTAGTGCCCCATGATCTTGTGAAGTAGGCACACCAGGGCGGCGAACAAAGGGAACTATGGTGCTCAAACGCAGAAAAACTAAAAGCAAACAGCCTATGATGGACATCTTCACTAAGCCAAAACAGACTTCGAACATGCCCACACCGGCTAAGGACAACACACAGGAGACAACAGCCTCGCCACGGAACGACCACTTGATCCTGGATGCTATAACAGAGCTGAAATCCTCATGGGGGACCAGGATTAACACTGCCATAGCTGAACTGAAGGCGGCGCTGGAATCCAAGATCGACGCGGTTGGAGTAGATGTCAACCTCCTAAAACCGGATGTGAGAGCTCTGGCGGAACACACGAGTGGCCTAGAAAGTGCAGTGAAAACTAACACAGGAGTCAGTACTGGTAACGCCAAGGAAGTACACATACTGAAACAACAGGTGCGCCACTTGGAAAACCGTGCAGAAGAGGCCGAATGGCGGGCTAGATGCAATAACATCCGCGCAGTTGGACTGCCTGAAGGTGAAGAGGTCTCGGACCTGACAGACTATGTGGAGAATATGCTGATGCAGGAGATAGGTGCCGGCAAGTTCTCCCAAGGGTTTGCGGTGGAAAGGGCGAATAGAGCCCAGGCGAGGAGGCATCCACCTGGGGCTCCTCTCCAAGCAATTATTGCCAAAATGTTAAACTACAGGGACAGAGAAAGGATCCTTGAATATTTTCGTAAGGGCGGGACCATAAACCGAGCTTCGGCAACTGCCACCGTCTACCCGGATTACACCATGCTGGTACAGAGACAATGTTTTAGCTACGTGGCTGTGAAGAGGCGACAGAGCAGCTGGATTTAAATACATGCTTTTTGTACCTGGCGAAGCTTAAAGTCCTACAGAAGGGCAAGGCACTCTTCTTTGAAGTACCGGAGGTGGCGGCGAGCTGGTTGGATGCCCAGGCTGCCCAGAGGATGCTGATGGAAAGGAGCGGGGCGGACAGGATAAGTTAACCGGCGCCGCATTACTGCTTGCTTTGTTAGATGTTAATGTGGTAATGATGGCCTGAAGAGGGCATAGGCATATAAGCGGGGTGTTGACATTACAATCTTGCACACTCATCATGTGGACCGGTTGGACTGGAATATACATGGGAGTGCTGTTAGATAGGGGCTGGGATCGTGTAACATACCATAGCAATAATTCAGGAGATACAGGAGGGGCACGGCTTATCCCCAGTAGTTAGGATAGTAGAATCACCAGTTGGGTGACATCCACCTGCTGTGTCCCTAGTACTGGCAGCCAGGAAAAGGACAAAATGCGGGGTAGCCTGAGATCCAGGGATGGAGCTGGGCATCAGTTGGGGGAATGGGTGGCAGTGGGGGGGTTTAAGTTTGGATTGGGTTGGGGGTGGGCGGGGAGTTGAGTGTGATAATATTATATATGCTAAAATATGCTAATGCGTCGAATGAAAATGAAAGGGAAATGTGGAACAGGATATGGATAAAATGGTGGACCTTAAGATAGCTACCTGGAATGTCAGAGGTCTCAATAGCTATTTGAAGAGGAATAAGGTCATGATGTACTTGAAACCGCAAAGGAATGATATCACTCTACTGCAGGAAACTCACCTAACGAAGGAGAAGCAGGAAATAGTGAGGAGGAAGTGGAGGGGCACCACAATAGGAGCGACATAGTCCGCGTATGCTAGAGGGGTCATCATATGGATAGCACCACATGTCCCCTTTCAGCTGCTGCAGTCCACCATAGAACCAGATGGGAGGACGGTATTGATAAAGGGCCTGGTGGAAAATAGAGAATTGAGTATCCTTAACACGTATTCCCCGAACCAAGACACAGTGGGCTACTTCAAGACCTTCTACGGCAAACTCAGCCCATATATGGGCAGGACTTTGATATGGGGAGGTGACTTTACTTGTACGTTAGATCCTAGGATAGATAGGTCGGATGAGTAGATGATGAAGCCAGGCCCAGCGGCCAAGGCCCTTCAGACCTTTTTGGAAGATTTCCATTTGGTTGATATATGGAGGACAGCAATACTCTCACTATACAGCGCCACAAGATCTATATACATGGCTGGACTATATGTTCACCACCACAGACCTGACAGGCGAGCTAGTGAGATCAGAATACAAAGCTAGGGTCCTGTTGGATCACTCACCCCTGGTTGTGGAATGGCAGTATTCTCCGCCCAGAGAACGGATCCCGACATGGAAACTTAGAGCGGAGGCCTTGAAAGATGTAATGTTTAGTGAGGATTTGAAGGAGATAATAGAATATTTCAAACTTAACACAGGGAGTGTGAAGTCAGCCGGCACATTATGGGAGGCATTTAAGGTGGTGGTGAGGGGAGCAGCAATGTCTAAATCCAAGGGGCTGCAGGGGGAGATCACTAGAGAATTACGGGAGGCAGAGAAGAAACTGGAGGAGATTATGCATAAAGGTGAACACTCTCCGGAGGAGATTGAGGTAGTTAAACGCCTGCAACGGGAATGCGAGACACACTGGGGGAGGTTGTGCAACTTGAATTATAAAAAATATGTTCAAAGACAGCATGCGGGAGGGGATAAGTCGGGAAGGCTGTTGGCCTGGTTATACAAATGTGAAACGCCCAGACAGACAATCAGAGCGATACGGGATGAGAACAGGCAGACGCTTGATACTCAGAGGGGGGTGAATGAGGGCTTTGTAACATTTTATAAGCCGCTGTACGCAGATACTGGCAGAGAGGCAGAAACAGATAGAGTTGACATATTGGAAGACATTGGCTTTCCCAAAATAGATGCGTCGGATAGAGAATCCCTAGAAGCCCCAATTACCTTAGAGGAACTGGAGACGGTGATCAAGCTCTTACCTACCATAAAACACCGGGGGCAGATGGGCTTCCAAGAGAATGTTATAAAGCATACAGGGCGGAACTGCTTCCCCCGTTGCTGGAAGTGCTTAATGAAGCATTGGAAAATGGGGTGTTACCGGAATCTTTGAGAGAGTTGATTATTATCCCGCTCCTCAAACCTGGTAAACCAAGCATGGATTGTGGATCGTACAGACCGCTGTCCATGCTTAACCAAGACGGTAAGATACTTACTACAGTATTAGCGAAGAGGCTAAGGCCAATCATTGATAGACTCATACATCCGGATCAGACTAGGTACGTCCCGCACAGGAACATATTTGATAACGTTAGGAGACTCCATCACATCATGGAACAAACGGATGAGGACTCACGGGAAGCTGTAATCATATCGCTAGATGCGGGGAAAGCCTTCGATTCTGTGAAGTGGCCATGGCTACTGGCGGCCCTGAAAAGCTACAGGATGCGGCCTGTGTACTTGAAACGGGTGCAACTGTTATACAGCACCAGTCAAGACAGGCGTGATTATTTTGGATCAGTGACAGCTCGGCAGGGGTACTAGGAAGGGGTGCCCATGGTCCCCGATGCTGTTCTTCCTTTCCCTGAAGCCCCTGGCGATATATCTGAGGTACCAGTACGGAGAAGTGGGAATTCCAACAAAGGGAGGGCTGCACTTGATATCGGTATATGCTGATGATATGCTATTGTACCTTAGGTACCCCGAGGAGAATTTAGAATATATATTGGAAGTGATGGACAGATATGCAGCATTCTCCAGAATAACAGTGAACCCTAAGAAGTCTTGCATATTTCCCCTAGGCAGGTATAGGGGGATACCATGTGAAGAGCTACCGGTACTCCAAATACAATGGGAGACTGTGTCCTTTAGGTACCTGGGGATAGATGTATATCATACGACCGAGGCCGAATATACACACAACACGGTAAAGTCAATGACTAAAATTGAACACAGTATGAGGTTTTGGGCCAAGCTCCCCCTAGCCATGATGAGTGGCACTGTTAAAGACGGTGGTGTTGCTTAGGTTGTTGCACTTCTTTGGAAACATACCTTGATACCCAAGCGTTTCTTTGTCAGGCTCCAAAGCCTGTGCAGGGGGTTTATATGGCACGATATAAGAAATAGGATAGAACGTTGGAAATTACAAAACACATATGATAGGGTGGGCATTAAGTTACTGAACTTCGAGATTTATTTTCTAGCTAGACAATTACAATATGTGGCCAGGTGGTTATCAGATGACTCAACGCGGGAGTCTAGGTTGTTGAAGGCGGAGTGCTCCCCGTTCTTCTTGAAATAATGGATTTGGATGCCAAAATCAAGACAAAGGGAAGGCAAGGCAATGTTGGAATTGGGAAGGAGAGTATGGCAGAGGGCTTTCCAAGCTATGGAGATCCCCGCTCTGTGTTCCCCATTGATACAGTTAGTTGCGTTGGCTGAGGTGGATGAGCAATTGTGAGAAGTGATACGTAGATACTGGGAACCGAATGGCAATGCAACGTTGGGTGACATACGGCATACGGGAAGGCGGTGGAATTCGACACGCTGGTCGAGGACATCGGTCTGTCCCCGGGACAATATATCACATACACTAGGCTGCGTAACATTGTGAAATGATCTATGATGTGTCAGATGGGGGCCATCAGGTCTCCCGGATTTATGAACTCTTAATGTCCAAGGTGGGGAAAGATGTGGTCCAATTGAGACGGGACTGGAAAGAGGAAGTTGGAGAACCTATGGGCGACGGGTTGTGGGCAAGAGCCCAGAGATTCCACAAAAATGGGTTGAGAAATGCAAGATGCCTGCCTGCGAAAATCTGTCAAAATATGGGTGCAGTACCAGCGGCCACCTGTATGACAGCAGTCATTAGTTTGCATCAGAAGTTTAAACTTGTGCAATTTAAATCAATTGTCTGGAAATTAAGTGAACTATTATTAAGAGGAACCAAGTTGTAACTATTTAATTTCCATGGTTTAGAAGCTGGAATAAGAGTTCTAGCTGCTTGTGTGAAAATTGCAAGTTTTGTTTTAAACCAAGAAAAATGTAAGAAATTGACATTGAATTTAAGCTGACTCAAAGCCACCCAACAGGTCCCACAGCACCCCCCCATCCCCAACAAAAGGCATCTCTCTCCTGCTTCCCACCAAGGCCAGGAAGTCATACCTTTGTGAGAATTAAATCAGGGGAGGGGATCTTGGGCTGCACCAGAAACAGACAATGGACCTTCCTTGGCTGAAAGGATATGCAGATTGTGATGGGGTGGATTGCTTCAGACCTGCCAGGAGGAAAGGAGGCAGGGACAGACAGTCACATGTGGATTCACAAAGCACAGAGAGCATATTTTTGAAAAGGACTGATAAAGGACTGTGCGAATTTGTAAAAATGATAGAATAGCATTGTTAATGTGATTTTTGGGTGCACATTTTAAAAGATGCCAGAACTCTGTGCGATGTTCAGGGAAGGCACAGTGAAAATTCTGGTTTTGCAGCAGAATTACTTATGTCAGAATCCTGAAACTTCACACACTTATGCCCATAGACAATACACACATATGTACCAATTTTTGGACAAATAAGATATTGTGTCCCGGAGAAAAAAGTGTGAAGGTCTGTCCAATCCAGATCCAAGATCCCACAGCAACAGGGCTTGGAATAATATTTGCTCCACAAAGTATGTGATATAGATATGCTATTGTTATCAAGTTTGTAAAATTGTAATTATGTATGATATGAAATGTAGATTTAATGTTCAAAAGCCAAGGGGAGGATTCCCTGGCTCATAAAACCACATCATAATGGTGACACACTGTTTTCCCCTGCAATCAAGGGAGAGAACAGATTCCAGCCAATGGCCTACCTAGGGGTGTGCCTAGGATAATTCAGCATACCCACCGCTTTATTAAATGCATAAATAGAGACAGCTGAGGGCTTAGAGACGCACACAGATTCACCCACCAACCGATTGCTGGCGGAGCACCCTGCCAGAGGACCTGACATCTCCCTTGCTCCAGACTCCAGAAACTGTTATGCTCACATGGTATCCACAGGGACGCCACCCAGCCGGGTTACTCGCTGGTATGCGTCTCAGCTTTGCCCTGATGTGGTCTGCGGGGAAGGTTCTGCCTGAAAATACAGAAGAACTGTGTTGAAGACTGACCGACTGGGGTAAGTATCCTCCCTCCACCCCGTATGATTTCAGTCCCTCTGGAGCCCTCTCCTCACCTTGTGGTAGAATTACACATGCTCTCCGTCCTGCCTTCTTTGCAGGGGTGCGTTGTCTTTCATGGGCGAGTGTGGTCCAGTTACTTCACTGACGCCGGGCCATTTGATATTGTTCAGGTAGGTCTTATTGCTGTTCTTTACTTTTGATGCTATCCTGCATGCCCTTCTTTGTTTAAAATGTCTCTTTTTTCTCTCTTAGGTATGCAGAGCTTCAGCGCAGCAAACTGGCTTGGTTGAGCCCCGCTGGTAAATGATGGTGTTACGCTCACCTGGACCCCACAGGGGTGTCGATCGGACCCGGACAGGTGCGGTCTCCTTCAACGTGATGCGTAGTGCAGCGATGACTGTCTGGACTGGCCCGCCTAGTCTTGTCTGCTGGACCCAAAGAAGTATTTTCCTGCAAGTGGAGACAGGGATTAACCACCTGTGGGTTTTAGTGATGGCCTCCCAACTGTTCTCGCTCTCCCCCACTAATCACCTCCGATATCCCCTTAGTAACCTCACCTTATGTTCGTAAAAGATGAGCTCTCCATTCTGCGTGTCTTGCAGGGGTGCGTAGATACCAGTTACTTCACTGGTTTGAAGGAGTTGGGAGAGTTCTGACTCTGAAGTCTCTGGCGGGATTGGTAAGTATCAAGTTCAAAGAGTTCAATGTGCCCGATGTTCACTCTTGTCCCCTTCCTTCCTTAAGTTGCAACTGAGTTTGTGAGAAGAAGGTCTTGTAGATGCTGCTGGCGTTCAGGTAAAAGTCTGTGTTACCCAACGCTGTCCGGTAACTATTGCATGCGTTAACGTGTTGTTTTTTTCCCTCTTTACAGATGCGGCATATGAAAATGTGGAGAGTTATGGAATTATACCGCTGGTGGTAAATCAGGTAAGTCTATGGTGGTAAGAGGTTGTATTTGTTGATTCCCTTGGCTCACCTTGTTTTTTCTTGTGTCCCCTAGGTGCCGGATTATGGCGAAGAAATGATGGAGACAGTGCCGGATCGAAAGATGCTGTGAGAACTGGTGAGTATGGCGCCGTGCTGGAGCTGGTGAAGCGACACGTGCAGGACTGACGTACTTTCCAGGTCCGGAGATGAAATGGTTCCGGAATTAGGTGAGGAATTTGAAATAAGTTTGTTTTCTAACCTTGTCCTTTTCTTCTTCTTTATTCTAGGAGCTCCAGATTCGAGGCGGGCGTGGCAGAAGACTGGATGCTGGCTGCAGGGGCATGCAGGCGTGGCAGAAGACTGGATGCTGGCTGCAGGCAGGGTGAGCGTCACGCTGCTGGATGCAGAATAACACGAAGCATGTGCTGCTGTTCGGGTGTGGTTTAAATAGCCTCCAAAGTAGTTCCAGGTAAGAAGTTCCCTAGAGCCACGCCCAAGTAAAAAATAGTCCCTGTAACAAAATAGTCCCATCCAGGCCTCATGCAGGCTTGGACTCTTTTGCAGCATGGTCTGCATCAGGTAAGTAAAGTCTATGAGCCTGGCGCCTATGGCGCCAGGACTGATTTCTATGATGAGCATGGCGCCTAAGGCGCCAGGACTGAACCCAAATAGCCCCTAGCCGGGGCTGCTGAGGTTTAAACAAATGTCTGGATGCCTGCTCCCGGAGCTGAGGGCCTTGGTCCTGATGCCCGGGGGTAGGCATCATGACAGATGGTGCATTGAGAGCGCTATAATGCGGTAAGTAAGCGCTATGTGCAGCGCTGCGAAGTCTTGCCTTTGCTAACCTGTGTTTTCCTTCGTTGTAGGTCGCTGTGTTCTTCAGCGCGAGTGGAATGTCCGGAGTGGTGCCAGCCGAGAGGCGACCAGCCAGGTAAGCCTTTTGAGCAGTTCGTAATTTGTAAATATCTCTACTGCTTTCTTTAATGTTGCCTCTATCTTCCTCTTTCAGGTCGTTCTGTCAGGGAGGCGTGCAGATTCGAGGAAGCTGTTCCCAGTAGCTGCGAGTGTTTAAAGATGAAGACCAGGTAAGATGCTGCTGCTAATGATGTTCCTTTTTTCTCCTTGCAGGTTCTGCTTCTCCGAGGTTTGAGGGAATAGCTGGACACGGTGAGCGTCACGTTGCAAGTTGCAAAGTAACGCGAAGCGTGCTGTCTTGCTCGGGTGTGGTTTAAATAGCCCCAATAAAATAGTCCAGGTAAAGTAGTCCCTAGGCTACCACACCCAAAACACTAGACCGCATAGCTTGGTTCTTAGGATCCAAGCTATGTAGATGCCTCCATGTTGGCTGACAATACAATAAAGTAGTTCCCAAGCACATTGTTTTTCATGGTGTATGAGCCTGGCGCCATAGGCACCAGGACTGGCCCCATGAAGGCTTTTTAAGAGGATGCCAGGCTCTAGAGGCCCGAGTCCTGACTCCACCTGGCCAATGGGTTTGCCAGAAGGGGTTTTGGGCGAGGGTCGTGACAGAAACTTGGCAAGCAGAAAGACCCATTTCCAAAGCTGAAACATTCTCAGCGTGGCCTTGAAAATTCCAGAAACCATAATTACCCCAGACCTCTAAGGGGAACCTAAGAACAGCCTGGCTTTGCTGTAACTGCTTCCTGCGAAGAATCATTGCCAGAATCCAAAGACCCAACCCAGTAGAGCCGTGCTGTGACCAGATAGCTGTGAATCAGGGTGCCTTGCTGATTGTAGACCAGAGCACCTTGCTGTCCAGTCCGGTGTGACCAGCAGAATTCCTGTCCAGAAATCTTGACTGACCTGAATCCCTGATGGTTCTGTCCAAACCTATGCAGTGAGTATCCTTAGTATAGGACTGTCACTAGTTTATGTACTGTCCATAGTCATCCCTATCCAAACCCATCCTCTATGATATCCAGAACTGCATTGTTATAATTATGTTTGAACTGCCTGAACTCTCTACCTCATCCCTATTATCTTCTGTACAAGTAGTGTTAAACCAATCTTGCGCTGATATATATTTTTCTGAAGAAGGTGAGCATCTCGGCAGGAAAAAAACATCCAGAGACGTCCTGGGCTGGTGGCTGTGCTGTCGTGTAGTTTGTATCTTCATAGTCCATCCCTAGTGTAAGAAATCCTGTTTGTCTGTTTAAAAGTGCATCTTTGTTTTACAATTTGCCTCCATCTGAAAAAAAACGATCTCCACAAAAACGTCCACAACTTCTTCAATTTTCATGCTAGAAACGAAAGTGTCTGCTTGTAGCTAACATCTTAAGCTTTCCAAAGAACCCAAACCACATCTCAAATCCTTATAGTTTTTCCACGATCGAGATTACTACGCGCCAAAAAGTTTGCCACTAATTTTTTGTTTTGGCAAACTCTATAACGTGTACAATATCTTTTCATTGCACCCGACCTCAAATTTAAGTTTTTCCATTGCTTATCACTCTCAAATCATTGCTAGTGTTTGTTTGCAACCAGATAAAGTAGCTCCCATTAGAATGTCAACAATTTCAGTGATTTAGCCCATTTTTTATGTTTTCTCTATTATATTCAAAGCCAACTTGAATACCATTTTGACAGTTTGCCAATTAGTTCTGTTTCTCTCTTGTGTTTGCTGGGGGGAAGTTGGGATTGATATATTTGTTTGAATTCTGCATTCCTGAAACCTGTTTTCTCTCCTCCTATATGTCTACATTGCCTATTGGAGGGTTGAGGAGGTGCAGGGGGAAATAGTAACCAATTGCCATTTGATTTGAAAAAACACACAAAAGTATTATATCCGTGCTGCATTGTTTTTGCTCCTTATTATTCCTTACGATTAAAGAGATTGTTTACTGTGGCATCACCCCCTTGGTGATTATTGTATAGTAAAAATAGTGTGATAATATTGTGAATATATATAAATAAATATTTTAACTTTGCAAACCAGCCTGATTCCTGGTTCAGTGTGACCGGGGGTGGAGGGGAGGTGGGGGTTCAAAGAGAGGGGTGTGATATAAGTGGTACATCATTCAGAATAAAAGAACTTTTAGACACAAATAAATAAATAAGGGTTTCAGTTGTGCATTCCACGCTAGGCATTGACTTGGGTGAGGAGCCGGATTGAAATCACTTACAGGATTGGGGGCTCGTGCCGGGATTTCTGAATTAGACATACCACTTGTGACAGTCTAATACAGCGTGCTAACTGACGGGGTATATAAACCATGTTGGGCTACCACACTGTGTTACACTGTGAAAAGCACCCTTCAATAGGAACGCTCTAAGGAATTTGGACTGTTTGCAAAAATAAAATAACTTCTGTAAGTCAGAAAGGAAATGAACATTTCCGGAATTGCAACCCTAGTAGAAATTAATATGGCAAGGGAACACCTACTGCATACAATATTTGTCAGGAGTTAATGGACAGACAGGATCATAATATTTGGTTGCAGGAAATTAAAGAATAGGCCACTGCCACAGGATTAGACATATGGAAGGATCAGGGTCCATTACACATGGCACTGAGTGAACTGTACATGGCCCCTAAGGTAAAAGAAGAGCAAAGTAAAATTGCCAGAATAGCAGCACATCTGTACCTCCATATTGGAGCACTATGGGAAAAATATGCTGAAAACCTAGATCTGGCAAATGGGCCTGTACAATCACTAGAAAAGGCCCAAACTGATCTGGACTCTGCAGAGCAAAGGCTACAAAAGAGCCATGAATCAGAAAATGAAACCAGGCAGTACCTGATAAAAATAAAAGGAGATATGGATATCCTGCAGCAGGAGAAGGTAGAGCAGGATACCAACGTACTGGCGCTGCAGAAAGAGTGCCAAGAAAGTTTGGACTCTACTACAGAGCCAACAAAAACTGGAACAGCAAATATATTTTAATAGAGCCTGCGCAGAGCAGGTAGTCACCCTGCAAAACCGCCTAGACCAAGAAAAAGAAGAAAATAAATTAATTCTCAAAGACCTTGACACCCAAAGAGAATTTGATGAAGAGCGCCAGAAAGCTGGTGCACTCCAAAAGCAGAGAGACGACCTGGCTGCACAGAGGGGTACTCTCATTCAGAAAAGGGACACCTTAGGCCAGGAGGTCAGTCATTTAAAAGCTAAGATGGAAGAAAATCACCTGGCCCTTCAGGGACTGGGTGAACTCCAAAAAAACTACGGAAAACTGTTAGAGCACACCAGGAGGGTGGAAGATGCTCTAGCAAGGAAGGACCAGGCCAGTAAGGACATGACTCAGGAGGTAACCCTCCTGCAGCAAAGATTGTCCCAATATTCTAAAATTACCCAGGAAGCACAGAGACAATGGGGCTCTCTGTGAGAAAAATGACAGGCTCCACAGGCAGGTAGCTATGCAGAAACAACTAATAGAGACTAGTAAGGCATTGATAAAAGAGCAAAAGGGCCAGATTCTTGCATGGCAACAGGGAGCAGGGGCTGAGAGAGATGAGGTCCGCTGGGAGAGGGAAACACCTGAGCATAACCTTAGGAACCCTAGTACCAGAGGCTTTCACCTCTTCAACTCCATGGACTCTGCCACCCCCATGTCCACTGGCACACATGAGCCAAGGGCCACGGGGATGAAAGACTTCAATCCAATGAGGAATATGGGGCTCATAGATCAGCACCTCCCAGGAATGGATGGGCGGGCATTTGTGTATGGGTTCCCAAGTGCTAAGGCCATTTTCTCTGATCAGGGAGACTCCATTGAGGGGAGGGACAGAGAAATGGATCCTCAAAAATAGAGTTTACCCAGAGACCTGATGGTAAAATTTAGTGTGGAACTCCATGCGAGTAGGCCCACTAAAGGCATCCTGAAAACCTCTTCCCAGCTAGGACAGTGGGGTGGTGGGGCACTCAGCCAATCCTGGGAGCAAGGAAGAATCAGAAGAGACTTCTGAGCACCACAGGAATCAAGAAACTAGGCCCCACATTCTGCCAGCCATTCCCTAGCTCGCAGAATCCGGGAGAGCCTAGAAGACCAGACAGGCACCTCTGGTAGCAGTTCCTCTGAGTCCGAGGAGGAGTGGACCAGGGTGACCTAAATTAAGAAAGCCAACAAGGTCAAGAGGGCCTTGCTCAAGGATCTCCTAAAACAAATCAAAGCCATTAGGAGCGTCATCATGCCCTATCATAAGAATGCAAAGTATTCGGTTTGGGAGCACCTTGAGCTATTTGAACAAATGATGGAAACTTTCCATTTGAAGGACAGCCAAAGCTGCCTTCAATATGTAAAGTGGACCTTTTCTCCCGAGTACTCCAGCTTCTTTGCGAGGCTGGAGAATCAGGATCATTCCAGATGGTCCACCTATAGGGCGGCCATCTTGAAACACCTTTCTATTCACAGGAATCCTCAGGAGGCTTGCAAGGCAGCCTATAACTTGCAATGTGGGGAAGATCAGGCCCCACAAGAATTTGTTCAAGAGTTAAAATGTGCCTTTGCGCAGACCACTAGAAGGGTGCGCACTGACAGCAAAGAGTTTGTAAATTCTCTCTTCCATGCTCTCCCTAAGTTTATCATAACCCAGTTAGTGAGGGATTTTCACAAGAAAAGATCACTAGACTGGGACATTGAACACGCCACGTGCATTTATGAGGTACAAAAGCCAGTGGAAAATAAAAATTATCCCAAAAGCCCCAAAACAACCAACACCCATGCTGCTGCTAAAGTAGCGGAGGTGAAGGTTGCCCCCATTTTACATTCAGAGATGGGGGGGCCTAAAAACCTGCCCGCACAGAATCAAAACAAACCCAAACCCAGAAGGCCCTCGGGTCAATCACAAACAGGGAGCCAGGGAGGCAACCCCACAAATGGGACCCCTGACTCCCCCGACTACATCAGCCCACGCTACAAGGGAAATAGACCCATCCTGGGTTGTGTGTGGACTCCTCCAGCCCAAGGGGGGGGATACAACCAGACAGCAGCTAACCCAGGGAACTTCCCTCCTCACTTCCCCCAGGAGGGCAGTAATCCCCCAAATACCCGACATAATTTCTTCCCAAGGTACACGCAAAACTGTAACCCCCAAAACAGTCCATCCTTCTTTCCCCACTTTCCTGAGCCCAGACAGCCAAATCCGGGAGAGGGGAGGCCCAGGGTGGAAGGGTACCAAAACGTCCCTAACCCGGGGTATTTTGGGAGAAGGAATAGCTACCCTTCCCATGATCAGCCCAGGGGAGACATGAGGACCCCGTACCAGCCAGAGCGGGTCTTAAAATAAGAGTGCCAGGTCCAAAACATGGCACAGGATCTGGGTCGCATGCTGAGGGCTTAACAGAACCCTCAGATGATCATGGCGGCGCAGAATGCCTCAACTCTGGGACCTGGTGCTCCAGAGCAATGACGGGGGAAGAACCCGGACAACCCACCAGTTCCCAAGGAGGAGGCACAAGGGGAAGGGGGTGTAAAGCCTTGGAGGAAGCTTCCTTCTTCACTTGTAAAAAGCCCCTGGAAACCTAGGAACCGGAACCAAAATCTCCTGCCCCCGAAAGTCTGTCACCCACAGAGCAGAGGTAGGAGAAATAAAGAGCCCAAAAAGACCCATTTTGAGGAGTAGGTACAAGTCTTCCAGTTTGAAGGAGAGAGATCCTCAGAGGATCCTGGGAAAAGGATCTTCGCCTTCAGAGATGGGGGAACTCCTCCCAAAGGACCCAAATCCAGACTGGGTAGATGTGGGGACCGAGTTAGCACCGCCCATCATCAAAACCTAGAGTCATCAGCATGAAAATCCCCTGGTTCTAACCCATCCTGGTGACTGCCTCCAAAAAGGGGGGGGGAGCAGCCCAGAACCAGGGGAGCCCAAAACTTCCCCCATATCTAGCTGTTACCTTTTTCCTTCAGATTCCCAAGACTCCAAACAGAATCCTGCCCAAATCACCTTCCTGTCAGTGTCCAAAACCAAGAAACTAACCTACCAGTTGTCCAAAAATGTACATTATCGTTGCCCCATAGAGGAAGAGGGGGGAAGATTTTATGCCCCGGTCCAAATACAGGGGCAGTGCACAATTTTGGCACTGGTGGACACTGGATCCCAAGCTACCCTTCTGTCAAAAAGGGCCTTTGACCAACTGAATTTGGGAAGGGGGGAGAAATACCAAATCCCTCTCACCCCTCTTCCTGGACAACTTCAGAACTTCGACTGGAAGGAAATTCCCGTCGAGGGGACTGTGGATTTGGACATTAAAATTGGGCGACAAAAGGTGACAAAAGGTGAAGCACCCCGTCATAGTTGTGACTCCAGAGGGCACCCTTTGTTTACTAGGGAATGACATCCTGCGTAGGTTGTCACCCCTCATAGATTGTGTAAACAAGGTCCTCTGGACCCAGACTAGCCAACCCATAAAATTGAAACATAGTGTCACCATGTTAGTTTAAACGGCACATGCCACATATTTGAACAAAAATATGACCAAGTAGAATTTCACTTCCAGAATAATCAAATCCCAGATGTGACAGTAATTGCAGCAGGACAACAAACTGGTGATAACGGGTCCTCTCTTTTTCTAAAAATCAACCTTCCTTCCAGTCTAAGGTGGCATTCCACACTGGAAGGAAACACTCTGAAATTCTTTACAAATTCACAATCAGAAAATCCCACTCCTATAGTCCAGAAAGATGAAGAATCCGCTCAAAGCCTGGCTGATAGTCAGAAAAATGGAGAGCAGTTGTTCATCCCTATTCAGTTAAATTAAGGGAAGGACTCTGTCTCGCCCGAGCGTGTGTGAACAACGGTAAGAGCTTCATCAGCGTAGCCATGTTCTGCAAACTCCCAAAAAAATCCAGCCATTCCCACATTTAAACTGTTAGACAAATGGGAAATGGACCTGGAAATACCCAATTCCAAACATCTCCTGCCTAGCAGGTGTATGCTCAAAATTTCTATAGGCAACAAGAGCATAGTCCATAATTGTTGGGTCGTGCGAGATGTCCCTGCCGCATTTTACTTAGTGACATTCTCAATCGCTTTGCCATTAGTTTGGACCTAATAAACTTCAAAGCCTGGTCCCGATTAGCGGGTAATCCCATGGGCTTTGATGACCCAGAGAAAGCATTTAGGTCAGCTCAACTTCTGCCTTATGCAGTTGAAATTCAGATTGGAGAGGAAGTCACCATCCCAGAACGGACCCGACAATTCTCACTGGAAGTGAAAGTGAAAAGAGGACAGAAACTGAAAAACCCTGATGCCTATATTCATCTCAATGCTCATTTCCAACAGCAGAATTGGGGGTAAACCCAACACCACTAGTCAACATAGAACATGACACCAATCCAATAGAGGTGGATAACAGCGACTTAAAGAGTATCACTCTAGCCGCAGGCACCATTATTGGAATGGCGGTTGATGACCGACATTTTTCCATACATTTATGTAATGAACTGTTAGAACCAATCCCCAAGGACTGTTTTGACAGTGATAGTGATGATAACACAATACCAGACAGGATCTTCAACCGGCATGGGGGGAATTTCCTGGTGTACACTTCCTGCCCTTATGGTAAGGAAGATGTGACCTGTGACGTCAGGAGGGATGAGGTGATATTCCAAGTCCGCGAGGACTGCACTCCCCATCTGAAGCCACCAGTCCAAATCAGCACTTTGACAAAGGACTTTTCCACCCAGCTGGAGGAGGCCGCTGAGATAGCAAAACCGGAAGTCTTTCCAAGCTTCAGGCAGATGTTTGAAGAGAGAGTCAACCTAGCCGATGCCTGTGAGACTCTGGAGCAAAAGCAAAAATTGAAACAAGTTTTCTTAGATTTTCAAGATCTCTTTGCGGTGGACTCATATGACTGTGGTCGCACCGACATCCACACAAGAACAATTCCCACGGACCCTGGCATGACTGCAGTGTTTGTGAAGCAATATCGCTCGCCTCTCGCATCAATGGAGTCCCTTACAAAAATAATTGAGAACCTTGAGTCCCGTGGGATAATTTGTCCAGTCCACAGCACCTTCAATAATCCGGTGCTGGGGATTTTGAAGCCAAACGGCCAGTGGAGACCCTGCGCCGACCTAAGGGAGCTCACCAAACTGGTCCATACTTCCCGATGGCCTCTTCCCTACGTTGACCAAGGGCTGGCCCAGATCCAGGGGTCAAAGGTATTCACTGAAATTGACCTGACCAATGGGTACTGGACTGTACCTGTCAGTAGGGAGGACCAATACAAGCTGGCTTTCACCTTCGGGGGCAGCAGTACACATGGACCCGGACTCCCTTCGGATACATTAACTCCGGCAATGAATTCAACATTTTTCTACACAAGGCCATGCCCGACCTGGGCGAAAGGGGTAACCTGGCCTATGTAGATGATGTTTTAGTCAAAAGCTCAACTGTGGAGTAACACATAGCGGAGATCCATTATGTTCTGACACAGTTGACCATCAAAATATCCACAGTAAAGTGTGCCTGCCTGTGAAAATCTGTCAAAATATGGGCGCAGTACCAGCGGCTGCCTGTATGATAGCTGTCATTAGTTTGCATCAGAAGTTTAAACTTCTGAAATTGAAATCAAATGTCTGGAAATTAAGTGACCTATTATGAAGAGGAACCTAGGTTGTAACTATTTAATGTCCATGGTTTAGAAGCTGGAATACGAGTTCTAGCTGCTTGTGTGAAAATTGCAAGTTTTGTTTTAAACCAAGGAAAATGTAAGAAATTGACATTGAATTTAAGATGACTCAAAGCCAAGTTCCACAGCCTCCCCCCCCAAAAAAGGCATCTGTCTCCTGCTTCCCACCAAGGCCAGGAAGTCATACCTTTGTGAGAATTAAATCAGGGGAGGAGATCTTGGGCTGCACCAGAAAGAGACAATGGACCTTCCTTGGCTGAAATGATATGCAGATTATGAAGTGTCAAGAGTGGCCTATGCCAGAAGGAAGGGGGGCAGATTGCTTCAGACCTGCCAGGAGGAAAGGAGGCAGGGACATACAGTCACTTGTGGATTCACAAAGCCCAGAAAGCATATTTTTGAAAAGGACTGATAAAAGACTGTGCGAATTTGTAAAAATTATAGAAATAATAGCATTGTTAATGTGATTTTTGGGTGCAAATTTTAAAAAGATGCCAGAACTCTGTGCGATGGTCAGGGAAGGCATAGTGAAAATTCAGATTTTTCAGCAAATGTATTTATGTCACAAAATAGATATTGTGTCCCGGACAAAAAGTGCAAAAGTCTGTCAAATCCAGATCCAGGATCCCACAGCAACGGGGCTTGGAAGAATATTTGCTCCACAAAGTATGTGATATAGATATGCTAATGTTATAAAGTTTGTAAAATTGTAATCATGTATGATATGAAATGTAGATTTCATGTTCAAAAGGCAAGGGGAGGATTCCCTGGCTCATAAAACCACATCATCATGGTGACACACTGTTTTCCCCTCCAATCAAGGGACAGAGTGGATTCCAGTCAATGGCCTACCTAGGGGGCGTGCCTAGGATAATTCAGCATACCCACCCGTTTATTAAATGCATAAATAGAGACAGCTGAGGGCTTAGAGACACACAGATTTGCCTACCAACCGTTTGCTGGCAGAACACCCTGCCAAAGGAACTGATATCTCCCTTGCACCAGACTCCAGAAACTTGGCAAGCAGAAAGGACCATTTCCAAAGCTGAACCATTCTCAGCTTGGCCTTGAAAATTCCAGAAACCAGAATTACCCCAGACCTCTAAGGGGAACCAAAGAACAGCATGGCTGTGCTGTAACTGCTTCCTGCTAAGAATCATTGTCAGAATCCAAAGACCCAACCCAGTAGAGCCGTGCTGTGACCAGATAGCTGTGAACCAGAGCGACTTGCTGTCCAGTCCAGTGTGCCCAGCAGAATTCCTGTCCAGAAATCTTGACTGACCTGAATCCCTGATGGTTCTGTCCAAACCTATGTAGTGAGTATCCTTAGTATAGGACTGTCCCTAGTTTATGTACTGTCCATAGTCATCCCCATCCAAACCTATCTAAACCCATCCTCTATGATATCCAGAACTGCATTGTTAGATTTATTTTTGAACTGCCTGAACTCTCTACTTCATCCCTATTATCTTCTGTGCTGGTAGTGTTAAACCAATCTTTGCGCTGATGTATATTTTTCTGAAGGCGGCAAGCGTCTCGGCAGGCAAAAACCATCCAGAGACGTCTGTGCTGTTGTGTAGTTTGTATCTTCATAGTCCATCCCTAGTGTAAGAAATCCTGTTTGTCTGTTTAAAAGCGCATCTTTGTTTTACAATTTGCCTCCATCTGAAAAAAAAGCGATCTCCACAAAAACGTCCATAACTTCTTGAATTTTCATGCTAGAAAAATCCATAGTTTTTCCACGATCGTGATTACTGTGCGCGGAAAAGTTTGCTGCAAAGTTTTCATTTTGGCAAAATCTATAACGTGTAAAATAGCTTTTCATTGCACCCGACCTCAAATTTAAGTTTTTCCATTGCTTATTACTCTCAAATCATTGCTAGTGTTTGTTTGCAACCAGATAAAGCAGCTCCCATTAGAATTTCAACAATTTCAGTGATTTAGCCCATTTGTAATGTTTTCTATATTATATTCAAAGCCAACTTTAATACCATTTTGACAGTTTGCCAATTAGTTCTGTTTCTCTCATGTGTTTGCTGGGGGGAAATTGGGATTGATATATTTGCTTGAATTCTGCATTCCTGAAACCTGTTCTCTCTCCTCCTATATCTCTCCATTGCCTATTGGGGGGTTGAGGAGGTCCAGGGGGAAATAGTAACCAATGCCATTTGATTTGAACACACCCACAAAAGTATTATCTCCGTGCTGCATTGTTTTTGCTCCTTATTACTCCTTATGATTAAAGAGATGGTTTAGTGTGACATCACCCCCTTGGTGATTATTGTATACCAAGTAAAAATAGTGTGATAATATTGTGAATATATATAAATAAATATTTTAACTTTGCAAACCAGCCTGATTCCTGGTTCAGTGTGACCAGGAGGGGGGGGGGTTCAAAGAGAGGAGCGTAATAGAAGCAGATATCAACGGTACACAGGGCAAGCCTACACCGATAAGCAGGAGCGAGGTAAGCTCTCGCGACCGTGGTACCAGCCTTCATTGCGATGAAGAAGAAGACAAGCCAAGTGGCTCATCACAGCCGGTGAGGCGAGGGGAGAATCGATGAGAACCAAGCTGTGTTGAAAGAGAAGCGTGAAGTGGCAATTTTAACCAAGTTCAGTGAACTGTGTAAAGAACTGTAACAAGTGTTAAGGGGAGGCCAGCGGTAGAGGGAAATCTGCACCACATGGGTGCTATCTCAAGCGACTGTGGTCGATCCCATCTGAGAGAAACTACATATACCAGAAGGCCGTAGGAGGGCCAGCGAAATAGGTCAAAGTGGTAATACAGGGCCAAGCAAAATCCCTGTACAATCGAAAGTCTTTGATCTACAAATTAAGTGAAAGAAAGGGAAGTGTATCCTGCAGTAAGAAGAAACAATGGAAGCAAATGCCAAGATGGGCTTAGTCTAGATTCCCAAGAAACCGTGTGTTTCAAACTGTTCAAAAAAAGACATTAAGATTTGTGGAAGACGATACAAGAAGGGTCAGCACCCATAAGAGGGGGAACCAGGGGTGAATTATTAACACCCTAATAAACTTTTCATTTGTTAAAGGAACTTTTGTTTTTGTTATTTGCACAATTCGGGCCCTGTGGGCAAGAGACTTTCTAAAGAAAAAAGACTTTGCCATCGACGGTCCTGAGAACTGCCATTGGAACTGTCATCAGGTGTGGGAGAAGCCCAAGACTGTACTGTGCTCCAAGCTCCCATCTTACCCAGTGTCCAAAACATGGGGAAGGGAGACCCAGGCTACTGCATCCTGACATATTATTTGAGAACACTTCTTTCTTTTCTTGAAAACTATCCCACACCCTTGTTTTGTATTAGTTGTGAGGTATGACAATAGGTTTCTTACTCTAAGCCATTTTTATTTTGACACGCCGCCACTCGGACTGCCTTATCTTTCATTTGATGGTCGACGCTTGCTCCGATCTTAGATTTAGGTTTAGAATAGGCGTTTTTCCAACCTGCACATAGCATTCATTGTTCAACAAACACCCTTGAACTGTGATCACTTGTGTGTCTTACTTGTTGTCACCATGAGTTCCTCACACAGAAAACCACCAGAACACACCGGCAACAACACATGTCCTACCTTCATAAACGTGTGCCAACAAAAACGGTACCTCACATTTTTGGGTGCATCTACCTGGGCGCAAAGATAAAAGTCTAAACCACTGGTGTACCAAAGGGCCTGGGAAGACATTTTTTTCAGTATTTGGTCTTGTGGACAACCCACAGATTTGGCCCTGGGGTGCCACACCCACTATGGAAAACAGGGAGCTCCATGCATTTCTGAAAAGAAGACACCCGTGGGAATTTAAAGAGCTCTGCTTTTGCAAATCACCTTAGAATTGATTACCCACAAGGCCCGGCAAAATCCAACATGTAGGGAAAAGACAATCTTCAGATATTTGCCACCAGGAAACCACCAAAACACGCCAGCAAGAACACATGTCCTAACTTCCCACAGGTGTCCCGCCGAACACAGTATCTCTCATGAGTGGGTGCACTCACCTGGGCTCAAAGGCTAACCCACTGGAACACCAAAGGGCTTGGAAAGAGCACATGTGTACTACATTTGGTTTTGTGGATAACCCTCAGATTTAGGCCTGGGGTGTTGGAGCCACCAAGGAATACAGGAAACCCCATGCATTTCTGAAAAGAAGACACCCATGGGAATCCAATGAGGTATGACTTTCGCCAATCGACCTAGAATGTATTAACCATAAGGCCCGGCAAAGTCCAAAATGTAGGGAAAACATACAGACATTTGCCACTAGGAAACCACCAAAACACGCCAGCAACAACACATGTCCTACCTTCCCACAGGTGTCCTGACAAACAGTACCTCACATGTGTAGGTGCATTTACCTGGGCGCAAAGGGAAAAGGCTTATCGACTGGTTCAGCGAATGCCCTGGGGAATACTGGATGAGGCCATCTGGAAAACCCACAGATATGGGCCTGGGATGTTGCAGTCAGCAAGGAAATCGGGGAACCCCACAAGGTCTAACTTTTGCAAATCGACCTAGAATTTATTATCCACAAGGCCCAGCAAAGTCCAAAATGTAAGACATTTGCCACCAGGGAAACACTGAAACACGCCAGTAACAACAAATGTCCTAACTTCCCACAGGTGTAACGACCAAAACGGTACCTCACATTTGTGTGCGCGCGCGCGCTTAACTGGGGGGTTTGACCATCCGCAAGCCTAGCAGTAGTCCCAGGGAACCCCGGCAGGGTCCCCATCATTTCCCAGAGGGAAAAGCTCTAACGTAGCACAGCCAGAGCTCCAGAACGGTCAGGGGTGATGTTCCCGGCCAGGGAAAAGCTGTAATGTGGCATCAGCACTAGGATCGTCGGGGTGCTGCCCCCAGCCTTGGGCCTCTGCATCTCGTGGCTAAACCATCCCCCAGCTAAGCAGTGGTCATCGGAAGATCCAGCAGGGTACCAATCCCTCCTGGGAGGGAAACGCTGTAACCCAGCATGGCCGGAGTTCCAGGATGGCCAGGGTACTGCTGCTGGGCTTGGGCGCCTGTCTTCCATGTGGGTCGATTGTCCCCAAGTCCAGCAGTAGTCCCAGGGAGCCCTGGCAGGGTCACCATCCTTCCCCGGAGGGAAAAGCTGTAACACGATGCGGCATGAGCTTCTGGATGGCCGGGGGTGTCTGACTATGTGGGTTGTGAGAAACCGGAGGGTGTCTCACTTTCTGAACCCCAGGGATCTCTTGGTCAGGTGGCCAGGACACAGCCATCACCCTTAGATCCAGACCCTGGGGGTGGACAAGTGCAGGAGGATCACCTCAGGGAGTGGAGGTGAGACATCCGATGGCGATAGGCGGTATTCCCCCTTATCTGACACTTCATCCACCTTTATAGGTTATGATTAATCCTGTCTCGTTACCCCCTCCCCAATTCCAACAGGTACCAACATTAAAGGGAGGCATAGGAGAAGAAATATATCCCTATCCGACATCCCCAGTAACTATGGGACATTATCATCTAAAACCGATTCATCTACAACCATACATCCACCCCCTTCACCCTGACAACCACTTACAGATGTTTCCCTTCAACATTAGGAAAAACTATAACTCCCATACTTCCTCCCCATTGCCTTCTTTCAAAACCACTGGGATGAAGAGGAATAGAGCTATGAAGATTGCCCTAAGAACCAATGTACCATGGATTCCTATGGGCAGTCTCCATCTTCTCCCACTAACGAGGACAGGCAGAGAGTCAGGCCTCCCTTTTCAACCACCCACACCTGAAAATGTTTAAACCTCCCTACCAGTATAAAAAAGCAGAGCACAGGAACACACTCTGAGCAAGATGGGGATGCTGGAGGATGAAGAAAAGCCAGAGAGAGAGTCCCGCCAGCCCCGACATTAGCTTAGCCCCTGATCTTTTCCAGAACTAGCAACATCCCTGATGTATGGCCTGGAGGAAGGAAGATACCCAAACACTGAACCTGAGTGCACAAAGGAGACTGCAGTGTGGAGAGTAAGCAGCGAGTGCAAAGTCCTTTCAGAGACCAGGAAGCCAGACCAGGGACAGCTAGAGTTGCCTGGCAATACTCACTCTAGAGTTCCTCCCCTGGGTGAAACAAGAAGACCCAGGCCTTTGAGGGGCAGGTGGTGAGACCCTGAACTCACAACAACATCTCCTTGGGCACCTGCTGCTCCCAACACGAGGGAAATACAATTTTTGGGGAGCTAGCGAAGGAGGAATGGAAAAGACCTAGGTGCATTCTGGGACACGAAGTCTAGAACCTTTTCACTTGTCAAATAAAAAGCGAAGCCTGTGAATCCTGTGTTTGGCATTCAAGATATACGGCGTCCTGCCGCACTAGAGCAACAGTTGGGGAGGTTAAGCAGACATCCCTGCATCTGCCTTGGCCAGCGGTCGAAGTGTATGGAAAGAAGTAGTGGAACTATGTTCCCTACTGGCCTGGACCGCTCCCCACTAACCCCATTGCCACGTGTCCTCCCACGCACAGTACAAACCCCTAAACACATGAGCCTGCTGTTTAGGGGAACGTTCAGTGCAGCGCACTGAAAGTGCACGTTTCAACTTCTTCCTACACTTTTATTTTAAAATAAAACTGTTCCGGAATGGTTTCTTTTTAAAATAAAAGTAAAGGAACAGTAAAACATAATTAAGAGAAGTAGAGGAGCACCACTCCCGACCGCTCCCACCCATTTCGACCACTGGCCTTGGCACCCAGATGAAAGCCACGAACGCAGCCGTTGAGTTGAAGAAAACATATGTAAGGCCGGGCTGTGTGCAGGCGGCGAAGGTGAAGCCAGAAATACGAAAGTGTGACTTTTTGACAATAAGGCATGAGTGTGAAGGGACAGAGTGGTCAGACATGTTGCGGGTTCTCAGTCGAAGGTCTCTGTCTAAAGCGTACCATATCTTCGGAACGGAAGGGATAAAAGGAAAGTGAAAGGAATTCAAAGTGGTCATGCGAGGGTCAAGTAAAATCCCATACACAGTCAAAAGACTTCGATATTTGTCAGTCAAAACAGTGGAAAAGAGTGAGTGACAACTGGTCCGACCCCGCCTGAGGGAGGCCCACGGTGTAAAATACAAATTGAAAGACTAAAAATTGGCGAGGGTCCGAGCCCAGCTGAGGGGAGACCTGGGGTGAACGGTACACCCAAAGGCTTTATGGAGAATACATGGTCTGAGCCCAAAGGAGGGAGACAGATTGTTAATTGTAAAAAGGGGGTCCAAGCCCGATCGAGGGAGACTCATTGTGAAAAGGGGATCCAAGCCTGGCTGGGGGAGACCCAGGGTGAACAGTACACTCAAAGACTTTGTGAAAGTGAGAATCTTCACCAGAGAGGAGCTTTGGTGTTTGTTTTGTTACTCCAGGCATGCTACGAACCAGAGACTTTTATTGGAAAAGAGACTTTGTAGCAGAATGGCCGGATATTTGTGTTTTGAACTGCATGCTCCTGCTAAGAGAAACCAGAGTGTGTTCGAAGCTCGAGTGTACCACCTTGTCCTGTACTGAAAACCTGGGGAAGGGAAGCCAAGTATTCAGTTATCCTGACATATTGTTTCTTGAACACTTCTCTTTTGCATGCAACATTTCCCCACACCATTTGTTATTAGAGGCAAGGATTGGCAATAGTTTTTTATGTATAGACCCTTTTTATTTTGAAAGAGACTCCACTATGACTGCGTTATTATTTGATGGTCGTAGCTTGCTCTCATCCTTAAATTTAGGGTTAGGTAGGCATTCAACCAACCCATTGAAGCTCAATGAACACACTTGAACTGTGATCACTTGTGTCTGTCTTCACTGTTTGATACCATGCCTTTCTTACATGGTCGACCATCCACAAGTCCAGCCGGAGCCCCAAGGAGCTATGGCAGGGTCCCCATCCCTACCCAAAGGGGAAAGCTCTATCGCAGCACAGCCAGAGCTCCAGGATGGTCAGGGGCTACGTCCCCGGCCATGGGCGCCTGTCTCCCATGTGTGACGATGGTCCCCAAGTCCAGTGGCAGTCCCAGGAAGCCCTGGCAGGGTCCCCATCCCTCACTGGAGGGAAAAGCTGTAACTCAGCACGGCCAGAGCTCCAGGACGCCCGAGGGTGCTGCCCCCGGCCTTTGGCACCTATCTCCCATGTGGGTCGACCATCCACTAGCCCAGCAGCAATCCCAGGGAGCGTTGACAGGGTCCCTGTCCTTCGCCGGAGGGAAGTACTGTAACACGCCCCGGCCAGAGCTCCAGGATGGCCGAGGGTGCTGCTCCCGGCCAAAGGCGCCTGTTTCCCATGTGGGTCGACCGTCCACAAGTTCAGCAGCAGTCCCAGGGTGCCCCGGCAGGGTCCCCATTCCTCCCCAGAGGGAAAAGCTGTAACGCAGCAATAATGAAATGGATGGTTAGTTGACCAATTGAGTTGTGTATATAAAGGGAAAAAATTAGAAGTCTAGTCACTTCGGTTGGATTCAAGTGCCGATTTATTCGCATTTTCGAAAAGATCAGTGTGACCGCTCATCTTGATTGTAGAGGCCTTGCTGGTCTTTTCGCTTGCTAATCAGCAGAACCACCAATCTGGAGCACTTCACCCAGCCTAAAGGCTCAGAAGCACATACAACCTGTCTCAATAAAGACCCTTGCTGGGTCAAAACACGTGTCAGCACTTTGTATGCTAATAAACCATCACTTGAATCCAACCGAAGTGACAAGACTTCTAATTCTTTCGTTTTATATACGCAACTCAATAAAATATCTAGTATCCAGCACCTGAGTACATGTGGTTCTTACCATTCACTTTTCCGGTTCTCAAACGGGACAAAAGAGCACTGACCCCCTAAGAACCTAACAACCAGCCGCAGGATCAACCCCTCCAGATGTTATCCAGCACAGGGATAGAGATTACAGTCTTCTGTGCCTGTTCTGTGGCTTGGTACTGAAAGCCTTTCTTACACTGCTCCCCTAGAAGCAGATCAAATATCCTAGCAGTCACTGACACAAGAAAGTGGAAGGTACTAATCGCGTTGAGGGGCAGTTCGGGTGGGGGGGTGGAATCCCAGAAGCATGGATCATCAGTGTCACTTGTGACACCAATTATGTGGTATATACCATAAGATGCCCATGCTGAATATATTATGTTGGGCTGGCATCACAGCCTTGCAAACTGTGCTGAAATGAATACCATTCGAACATACATACCCGAAACACAAACTCGGCACACATAACTGGAACACTAAACAGTGAAGAAATATGGACCGCTTGACATTCGGTCGAAAAGGTTGGACCAAAGAGAAACCTGCTGGTTAGATAAGTTGAACTCGCCGGTGCCTAATGGCATGAACGAGGACTGTAATTTCTTATGCTCTTATGAGATAAATGAGTAGTACATTTTTCAGTTTTGCTATAGCTTTGTACATTTTGGGATTTTGTAAGGAATATGTTACCTACCTGCAACTCCTGTTATCCAGCATGGGTCTGGTATGGATTCACATAATCATGAATATTCCCTGACGTCAAGCTGGAAATCCTCAGTAAAAAGAAAAGTGGTTTCAATTAAGCCTGAAAACTGCATTTCTCCTCTATAACCAAGCACTGTACTCTGGGCCATGCTGCCCCCATCCAATGATTGTTGTTTCCCTAAACTCCACTCCTGATGGCAATCTTCATATTTGGTCGAGCACGTAAAGTGGCAGTATGAACCAAGAAGAACCACAGAGGGGAAGGAGGGAGGGTTCACATGTGAATCCATGCCAGACCCATGCTGGAGAACAGGAGTTACAGCTAAGTAACTTGTGCCTTCTCCAGCATGGGGTCTGGCATAGATTCACATGCTCATGAATACGATTACACAGCTGTACATATACAGAACCACTGAAGGTGGCAAAGCTCAACAGAAGCAATACACTTACCCCTGGAACGGACTCACCTCAAGTACACAGGTTATGTGGCACAGCTTGTCCAACCCATGACATTTCCCTAGAATCCCTATCAACGCAGTAGAATCTCGAAGGTGTCGGAGGACCTCCACGTAGCAACCCTGCAGATGGGGAGCAGGTTAGCACCAAAAAGAAACCCCATTGTCGCTGCAATGGCTCTGGTGGAATGGGCTCTCGGACGGCCTAGAAGAGGTCTATTGGCCAGACGATGACAGTGCATGAGGCAGCCGGACAGCCACCTGAATATGGAAGCCTTAGAGAGGGCCTTCCCATGAGTCACAAGAGTTGAGATATCTTCTGAAAGTTCTTTGTACGTGCCACATAAAACGAACAAAGTCTAGTGAATGCAACGTCCTTTCCGCCGGTGTAGAAGCATCAGAGAAAAAGACCAGCAGAACCAAAAGGCTCATTGAGGTGGAATTCTGAAGGAACCTTCGGCATAAAGGTGGGGTTGGTCTACACCACCACCTTTGTAGCGTGGAATGCCAAATATGGCTGCTTGCAAGAGGAGTCCTAGATCTCTCTGACCCACCTGGCTGAGGTGATCGCCACTAGGAAAGCAGTTTTTCACAAGAGAAGTTTCAAAGGGGCCTGATGCATCGGTTCAAACGGGCCCCAATGAGCTTAGTCAAAACCACATTGAGCTCCCAAGCTGGAGCAGGGGCCTTCACTGGCAGAAATGTCCCGAGGAGGTCCTTGAGGAACTCCTGGATGAGCCTGTGCAACCACAGGGAGGGCTTACCAGGGTCCTGGTGAAACAGGATATGGCAGTCAAGTGCACCTTGATAGAGGAATGAGCCAAGCCATACTCGGCCAAGGAAAACAGACACGGAAGGCGCTGCAGAGCTGTGACATGTAGCTGCATAATCTTCTGAATCCTGCACCACACTGTGAAGATCTTCTTGAATTCTAGGGCTGCAGGAGCCAGGCCGTGAAGCTCAGCAACGCTGGGTCGTGGTGCAGTATTGTTCTGTTTTGTCTAGAGAGAAGATCAGGGAGAGGAGGCAGCTGGATGGACAAAGCCACTGACAGACGGAGCAGGTCCGGGTACCATGTCTGCCGAGGCCATGCTGGAGCAATGAGATTCATCCTGCAATGACATTGTCTGAGTATGTTGATCACACATAGCAGGAGAGGGGTCAGAGGGAAGGCGTACAGGAAAAGCCTCTCCCGCAGGAACGAGAGGGCAAACCCTCCCACCCCCCCAGTAACCCCCTGAGACCGCCTCGGCTGAGGGAACCTGCTGGCAAACCTTCAGCACTTGGAGCTGCCGTCGCGAAGAGGCCAATCTGGGTTGACCCCACTTGCCGAAGAGAAAGGATACTTGCTCCTGTTGAAGCTCCCATTCATGGCAGGAACACAGATCCCTGCTGAGCGAGTCCGCAATGATGTCCTTGACACCTGCCAGGTGAAAGGGAACGAGAAACATGTCCTGTAGAATGGCCCAGTGCCACAGGGTCCGCGCCTCCCGGGAGAGCGCCGGGGAGCACGTCCTGCCCTGTTTCCAGATGTAGAACATGGTGGTGGTGTTGTCTGTGAAGATCTTCACCACCTTCCCCTGCAGTTGAGGCAGGAATGATTTGAGGGCCCAGAAGACTGCCTGGAGTTCCAGGACATTGATGTGAAGGTAAACAGCAATACTAGAAGGTATTTTTTTCTACAGGAGATAGAGGACTCTGGTGTGCGACTGCCTGGTGTGGGCCCGCCACCCTTCAAGGGAGGCATTAGTGGTGACCGTAGTTTGGTAACGTGGGATCTGAAAAGGAGCTCCCTGCATCAGATGTGGGTGTGCCCCCCACAATCCTAAAGCTTGACAGAACTCCTGGTCAAGGGTGATATTGTCTGTCCAAGAGCATGTGACCTGCAGTCAACGTGCATCCAGTAACTCTTGAAGAGGTCTCATCTGGAGCCTGCAAAATGGGACAAGGTGGATGCATGAGGACATCATGCCAAACAGCGACTTGATGGGCAGCACTATTACGGATTGCGCCGATGACAGGCGCCATACCTTCCCCAGGATGGCCATCACCCTCTCCTCCGAGGGGGGAGCCAGGCATGTGACTGTGTAAAGATGGGCACCCAGGAAATGAGTGTTCTTCAATGGCTACACGCAGGCCTTGAGATAGTTGGACAATCCGAGCTCAATCAGAAGGGGAATGGTCTCCGCAGTGTGCTGGATTGCCAGCGCGTGAGAGCGGGAGCAGATGAGACAGCCCAATACGGGTAAACATGGATGCCCTTGAGGCATAGATGCGCTGCCACCGGAGCCAAGCACTTTGTGGACACCCTAAGCGCTGATTTGAGGCCGAAGGGCAGGGCCTTGAACTGATAGTGCCATCCCTGGACCACAAACCGCAGGAAATTCAGAGGTTTGGGATGAATGGGGACATGAAAGGAGGCGTCCTACAGGTCCGAGGTCGCCAGGAAATCCCCTTCCTCCAGCTGGTCAAGCACGTGCTGCAACGTGACCATCCTGAACTTCTGGGACTTCAAATACCTGTTGAGGCATTTTAATAACAGGATTAGCCGCCACCCTCCTGACTTTTTCCATACTAGAAAGTATCTGGTGTACACTCTGAAGCCCTGGAGGCGCTGAGGGATGGGCTCTATCGCCTCTTTCCTTAAACTCCTGCAGCAGCCGAGCCATGTGCAGTTCTTGACATGCCACAGGAGGAATGCAGGGGCACCTGTGCTGCAACTAAAAGGTGTGCCCTTAATGAAGAAGGTCTAACACCCATTCGTCCACGGTGATGGACTTCCATTGGTCAACAAATTTTGCTACCTGGCCACCCACTGGGGTGCAAAAGTGGGGGCCAGGATGCATGGCCGGTTCAGATCTGTTTGGGTGTCTATGTCCTGGCCTGTGGGTGACGATGCTGTCCCCCACTGCTGAAGGCTTGTGAGCAGCCCCTGTAGGCTTCCTGGATGGAAGAAGGGGAGGGCTGGCGATAAGGTGCAGTGTACCCCTTGGAGGACATGCCGCACTTCCCTCTTGAGGAACAAAAAGAAGATGATCACAGCTGCAGTGAACCAAGAGAACACACTGTCTGTGTCCCTCTTAATCGATTGAAAAGGCTGTTGATGAGACCCTCTAAACAAATTGTCCCCATCAAAAGGCAAGTCCACCACCTTGGACTGTATATCTGCTCTGAAGTCCATGGCCTTCCGATAATCTTGGTGCTGAAGGGCCACCTCATTGCCCATCTGGCAGAAGCCGGAGTCTGCAATTTCCAATGATACCGTGATGGCGTGGTCCGAGGCGAACTCACCCTCATGGAACAGAGCCAGGACATCAGCCTCCTTGTCGTCCAGCAGGAAGTCCAAGATGGGTACAAGCTTATACCAGAGCTCCTGGTCGTACCGGGACAGGATGGCCAGGGCATTGGCAGCATTGATGGTGGAGGATACAGTGTAAATGATGTGCTTCCCCACTGCATCAAGCTTCTTCCCCTCCACGTCCGGAGGCATCATAGATGAGGATGATTGGTTCGACAGCGCTTCCTGGCAGTGGCAGACACCAGAGTCTGGTGAGGGATGCAATCTCAAACACCTGGGGGCCCGAGTCTGGGACCCTGTACTTCTTCTCCAGCCTGTCTCTTTTGGAAGGAGCGGTACATGGCATCTTCATCAGGGCCAATACTTCCTCCCAGATATCGTCCAGTAAAGGGACCAATATTACTGTCTTCCACAAGGACACCCGGCATTGAAAAAGAAACCCCTCCTTTGCCGCCGGAACCAAATTAAAAAGAGCCGAGGCCCTCGAAATCATGGCATGGAAAAAGCCAACCTCTGCAGGTGGCAATGCCCTTGCAGGCTCTTCAGCAACCGCGGTTCTCCATTAACTGGTACATAGTCATCACTCATCCGTTTGCGTTTCCGTAGTGCCTGTGTCGCTGTGCAGTGGCACCTCCACCAATGTAGTTAAAGGCCACCGGTGCCAGCTGCCGTTGCGGCCATGAAGTGCTAGGTAGACGCCTTGGTCTTGGAGGACTTGGCCTGGGAGGACTTCTAGCTGGAGGGCTATGACTGGGCCCAGCACCAGGGCAACTGGTAGTCTTTGCTGTATTTCCGACAGCAAGGTGGGCACTGGCTGAGGTGCGAAAAAAGCACCTGGCAACAGCTCTGGGCTAAAAAGCTGGAACGGCTTCCTCCACGGAGATCCCTCGTGGGACAAGGGCTGAGGCCTCCTTCGTGGTCCAAATAATAGCATTCAGGCAAGTGTTTGTCAAAAGAGCTTATATAGATGTGTGAGGATTTCCTTGGAGACCCCATCAACCCTGTTGGGCGGAGCTTCACCAGCCTGCGGAGAAAATCCTTAGGAGAGGTAGCAGCTCCTTGGTCCTGCCCGAATCCCTCAGGGAAGCCATTGCCGTCAACAAGGTGGACTCATTGGAAGACAAAGCTGTCGTCAACTAAGTCCTGGTCTTGGTGGACGATGGGGGTCGACGGGACTCTCAATGGGCCTCCAGAAGACCTCCCTATTGTAGCCCTGTCCTTGAATGAAGATCTATGCCTTGAAGGGGTCAGAAGCTTCCTCGTGGAAGGCTCCCGCACAAACCGGTAGGCTCACTGTAGACTGAAATGGAGAAGGGGATTGGATCCTTTCCGAACTGGGCCCTGCGGTGACCCTGGAGGGCTCAGCAGTGAGGTGTTTAACCTTCTTTAGGATCCTGTGATGAATCCCCGAGTCATCACTAAACCCCAACCTAAAGTCTTCCCCCCGGTGGCCAGGGAAAGGCAGCCGTTACCTGATCCTAACCCTGGGAGTGGTATCAGCGGTAGGATCACATGGGAGGAGAAGGCTATCAAGAAGAAGGGATGACTCCACTAGGAGAGAAGCTGTATTCATGTTCTTCTGAGGGTGAAATCATTCCCGGATATTTAATGGCATGCTATCAATGTACCAATCCCTCTAATATCAATGTTCCAAGAACATGTTATAAAAAGTCAGTTAAACAGAACAAAGTTGGTGCCTCAAAGGTTCAGGAATTAAAGATGAAAACCTTGAATTGTCATCATTCTGCCTTAATGTGAAATGCTCACTCTAATGTGGAATTACAAACACCTTCCACCATCTCCCCTTACTCTAATAACTCAGTTCATAGAACAGTCTAACCTTTTTAAAATTTAACAAACAACTTAGTGTTGTACATTCTTCTATGGACTTCAGTTGCCATAATGCTAAAAGTACTGGGATGAGAAATAGTCAATAAGGACTCAGAATGGTGAATAATCAAAGCTGTGGTCTAGTTGCTTTCATTCAAAGCACCCGAGTAGGATATTTAACACCTTAACTGCTGAGGGTTTTCGCTCACAGCATGGAGCTCTTTTATGGACATTTCGGTATGTTGCACTCAATCCCTTGTAGCTTTTATGCTAAGTGATATCTTGGCCAAATTTGCACCCTTTTCTTCCCACATGTATGCAGTGATAACGCCACCAATGATTAGTCGTTTGCTGTAGAGGGTTGTGAGGAAGTAACGAAAACGTGTCAACATTTTGAGTTTTTTCTGAAAATGATGTACAAAGAAGCCTGTGGTATATTTCTTGTAAGGGCTAGGAACAAATGGTTTGCAGGTCTGAATTCACTATTTTCCAAGCTTTCAAGAACAGGCCGAGTATTTTTCGCAAGGTTACCATCAGTTTTGTGAGAGGTAGGTGATATTTCCCTTTTTCTTTCTTTAGATAGGACATGCTTGGACGGAATGGAAGAGGGGGGTAGGAAAGCCCAATGGGAACACAGAAAGGCATACATTAATGGAAAGTAGACAATTCCAAGTTCAGGAAGGGGTCATTTGCGCAGGTCGGGCAACAACTATGTTGGGAACAAATTGGAAAAGTGACACAAAAGAAAATGATGTGCTGGACATGTTTGCACTTGTAAGGAATTGGCTTGTGTGAATATTGAGAAAAGAAATGCACCGCTACATTCCCCCCGGCTCTTTTAGTTAGGAAACCACACATTTTTCATAATGTTTCATAAGGAACAAGTTACTTACCTGTAACTGTTGTTCTCCAGCATGGGTCAGGCATGCTCATGAATATTCTCTGTCGTCAGGCCGGGAATCCTCAGAAAAAGAAAAAACAGTTTCACTTTAATTAAGAAACTCTCTTTCTACTAAAAACCAATCACTAAGCTCTGGGTCATACTGCCCCCAGCCAATGACTGCCTTCTCCCTAAGCTCCTCCTCTGGCAGCCATCTTCAGATTTGGTCGCACGTAAAGTGGCAGTATAACCAAGAAGAGCCGCAGAAGGGAGAGTTTGCATGGGAATCCATGCCAGATCCATGCTGGAGAACAACAGTTACAGGTAAGTAACTTGTTCCTTCTCCACCATGGGGTCTGGCATGGATCCACATGCTCATGAATAAAGAATACATAGCAGTACATACATACACAACCACGGCAGGTGGCAAGGCTCAACAGAAGCAAATACTCTTACCTCTGGAACAGGCTCACTTTCAAGCCAACAGTTTGCTTAGCACTGCTTGGCCGACCCTGGACTCCCCTCTGGAATCCCTGTCGCCATAGTAGAATCTTGTGAAGGTGTGCATAGACCTCCACATATCCGCCCTGCAGATGTCCAGCAGGTGCACACCAGACAGGAATGCCGTTGTCGCAGCAATCGCTCTGGTAGAATGGGTTCTCGGACGGCCGGGCAGTGGTCTGTTTGCCAACCGGTGGTAGTGCATGATACATCCGGAATGGAAGGCTTGGACAAAGCTTTCCCATGGTTTACAGGACCAAAGTTCACGAAAAGTTGAGACGTCTTCTGAAAACTCTTTGTATGTGCCACATAGACTTCAGAGCATGCGCCATATCCAGCGAGTGCAAAGTCCTTTCAGCCGGCGATGAAGGAGCCAGAAAAAACAAAGGCAACACCAAAGGTTCGTTGAGGTGGAATTCCGACGGGACCTTTGGCATGAAAGAGGAGGAAGTCCGCAGCACCACCCGAGTGTCGTGAAAAGTCAGATAAGGATGCTTGCAGGACAGGGCCTGGATTTCACATACTCTCCTAGAAGAGGTGATGCCCACGAGAAAAGCTGTTTTCCAAGAAAGGAACTTGAGAGGGGCCTGATGCATAGGCTCGAAGGGGGCCCCCCATGAGCCTCGTCAGCACCATGTTGAGTTCCCACGCTGGGGCAGGCGCCTTCACCGGTGGGAACAAATGAAACAGTCCTTTGAGGAACTCCTTGACTAGAGGGTGAGA
Organism: Ambystoma mexicanum; assembly: GCF_040938575.1. Taxonomy (NCBI): domain Eukaryota; kingdom Metazoa; phylum Chordata; class Amphibia; order Caudata; family Ambystomatidae; genus Ambystoma; species Ambystoma mexicanum. Next base: position 658,776,842 of record NC_090922.1, read on the forward strand.
CCAAAGAGAAGACCGTCCTGGAGACCTGGTGTAGCGGGAGATAGCCGCACGGTGCCCCATCCTCGCCTTGGCCAAGGACAATAAGTACGGAAAGATCTGCAGGGCCTTGACCCTGAGAGGGTTTATCTTCTGAATCTGGCACCACATTGCGAAACGTTTCTATTTGTTCCCATAGCACTTCAGAGTCTACGCTCTGGCAAGGACCTCCCTGCAGTCTGCCGGTAGCTTGTACCCACCAAACTCAAAGGCTGCAGCAGCCAGGCCTTCAAGTTCAGCGATCGTGGGTCATGATGGAGGATTGCGCCTCCTCTGGCGAGCAGATCCGTGACCACTGGCAGCTTGACTGGAGGTGAAGTCAATAGGCTGAGAAGGTCCGGGTACCAAATCTACCTTGGCCACGTTGGGGCGACGAGGATCATCCTCCGTCAGCACCATTTGAGTTGATTGATGGCTCGCAGCAGGAGAGGCATTGGCAGGAACACGTACAGGAACAGGCCTTGCCACAGGAAGGAAAACACGTCCCCCATGCTCTCTGGCTGGTGGAAGGTGCTGGCAAAATCTCTGGCATTGGGAGTACGTCGCTGTCACAAACAGATCGATCTGAGGTCTGCCCCAGCTGAGGAAGAGGTTGTCCACTTGATCCTGCCAAAGCTCCCACTCATGGCAAGAGCACAGCTCCCTGCTGAGGGGGTCGGCAATGGTGTCCTTGACTCCCGCCAGGTGAAAAGGAATGAGGAACACCCCTGTGCGATGGGCCAGTGCCACAAGTGCTGTGCCTCTCTGGAGAGCGCTAGTGATCTGGTGCTGCCCTGCGTCCTGATGTAGAACATTGTGGTGGTACTGTATGTGAAGACCCTCACCACCTTGCCCTTGAGGGATGGAAGGAACGACCTGATGGCCCAAAACACTGCTCACAGTTCTGGGACATTGATGTGGAGATCCCTCTTCTCCGGTAGCCACAAGCCTCTGGCGTGGAGACATACTGTGTGGGCTCCCCAGCCCTCCGGGGAAGCGTCTGTGGTGACCATCTCTTAATATGGAGGGCTCTAGAAATGCATGCCACCGTAGATGTTGGAGCGCACACCTCACCACCATATCGCTCGACGGAACTCCTCGTCGAGAGCAATCCTGTCTGTGATGCTTCCAGACACTTGGATCCACAGAGCGTCAAGGAATTCCTGACAGGGTCGCATCTGCATCCTGCAGAGTCTGATCAGGTAACTACACGATGACATCACACCGTGGTGATCTTCAGTGCCAACAGCCATTGCACCATGCCCAGTATGGCCGCTATTATCTCTTCCGAGGGAACCACCAGGCAGGAAACCGTGTTGAGCCTGGACCCCAGAAACAGCGTGTTCTGCGATGGAATCGAGCAGGATTTTGGATAGTTCACAGAGAACCCTAGATCCATCAGCAGCCGGACGGTCCTGTCTGTGTGTTTGACTGCAATTTTTTCCCTTGACTTGGCACGGATGAGTCAGTCATTGAGGTACAGATACACATGTATCCCTTGTAGACAGATGGGCCGCCACAGGTGCCAGTCACTTCGTAAACATCCTGGGTGCCGACTTCAGTCCGAAGGGAAGGGTCTTGAATTGGTAGTTTTTTCCCTGAACGACGAAGCACAGGAACTTCCGATGCTTCGCGTGAATTGGGATGTGGAAGTAAGCTTCCTCTAGATCCAGTGACGTCAGGAAGTCTCCTTCAGTTGGCCAAGCACGTGCTGCAATTGGACCATCCTAAATTTTGCGATTTGAGGTACTTGTTTAGACATCGCAGGTCAAGAATGGGCCTCCAGCCCCCGGTCATCTTTTTTGCCAAGAGGTATCTGGAGAAGACTATAAAGCTTTGGTATCATTCTCTATCACCCATTTTCTTAGCATGGCCCATACTTCCTGCAGGAGTTGAGGGATGTGCTGCTCCTGCCGGCCCACCAGTGGTATCTCCGGACACTTCTGTTGGAATTCTAGAGTGTGTCCGTGGGCGAGAGCGTTGAGCACCCATCGGTCAGTGGAGATCCTTTTCCACTCGCTGACGAAGCCCACCAGCCGGCCTTCCACCGGGATACATGGGTGGGGGCCCAACATCCTTGCTGATTCAGTCTTGCTTCGGGGCCTGCGTGCCACACTGGGAGCGGCAATGGCGGCAGCCACCTCTGAAAGCCTTGGAACGACCCCTGTAGGCCTCCTGGGTCATGGAACAGGAGGGCTGGTGGTAAGAGGATGAACCCCCGCCGAAACCCTTTGAAGATCTGCCAGATTTCCCTTCCGAGGCACGAAAGGAAGGACAATGCTGCTGAAGCATACCAAGGGCCCGGGTCGTCTCTGTGTCGGTCTTGATGGCCTTCCCAAAAAGATTGTCCCTGTCGAAAGACATGTCCAGGATCCACGTCTGAACTTCCTGCCGAAACTTGGTGGCTTTCAAACAGCCACGATGATGTAGGCAGACACCATTCACCATCTGGCGGAACCCCGTGTCCACGATATTCAGGGCCACGGTGATGGCATGGTCCGATGCCACCTCGTCCTCCTGGAGAATCTCGAGTGCCTCGACCCGCTCTTCGTCGGGGAGAAATTCCAGCAGTGGGGCCATTTTATATCACAGCTCTCTGTCGTATCTGGCCAGGATCGCAAGAGCGTTCGCTGCTTTCACCGTTGTTGCCACAAGTGGATCACTTTCCTACCCATTGCATCCAACTTCATCCCCTCGCTGTCTGGCGGAACAGAGGCTGAAGATGGGGGGTTTGAAGACTTCTTCCTCGCGGCAGTCGAGACACCCCCTCCACCACCACCAAGGCCAATCCGCCCCAACCTCATGTGCAAAAAAATGCCAACATAATGGCCATGTTGTTGTTTTGCCTTCTTTGGGGTCAAATTAGTGCTGTTTTGCACCCATTTGTCCCCAGGAAGGCAAAACAACATAGGGCAATTCTGCCAGAGGCACACTTGGAGGGCATCATGGGGCTGGCCCTATGCCTGGAGGGGCTGATCCATTCTGCTTCCCTGGCCAGGGAGCAAAAATGAGGGTCTGGTCCCATTTTACCAATCTTGGGAAGCAGTAAAGAACACTAAGCCACCAGGAGAAAATGTTGGGGTTGTGGGGCTGTTTCGCCCAAAGCCTGTCGCAGTACACCCAGCTATCCTGGATCTCTGGCCGGGCCATGTTAGAGCATTTCCCTCTGGGGAAGGATGGGCACCCCTCCAGGGGTTCTCTGGGACTGCCACTGGGTTGGGGGGCAGTCAACCCATGTGCGAGGCAGACGTCCAAGGGCTGGTGCAGCACCCCTGGCTGTCCTAAATTACAACTTTTCCCTTCGGGGAGGGATGGTGACCATGCCCGGGCTCCCTGCGACCACCGCTGGGCTTTGGGACAGTTGACCCACGTGGGAGACAGGTGCCCTGGACCTCTGCTTGGCTTCGTAGAGCTTTTCCCCTGCATTTTGGACTTTGCCAGGCCTTCTGGGTAATACATCTAGGGTGATTCACTAAAGTCAGACCTCTTTGTATTCCCACAGGTGTCTTCTTTTCAGAAATGCATAAGGTTCCCTATTTTCCTTAGTAGCTGTGACACACCAGGTCCAAATCTGTGGGTGGTCCAGACAGCCAAATCCAGTATTCCCCAGGGCGTATGTTATACCAGTTGTTTAGCCTTTTCCCTTTGCACCCAGGCCAGTGCACCCACACATATGAGGTATCATTTTTATCTAGACACCTGTGGGAAGGTAGGACATTTGTTGTTTTCTCTTGGTTTTGATATTGTTTTCATACATTTTGTGCTGCACGTTGTTACGCAACCCTTTAAATTCCCAAATGTGTTCTACACTTAGTCGCTGCTTTAGGCACTGTACGGTTTTGTAACCTGCTTTAATTACCTATTCTCCAAAAGGTCTGCCTATTGCCATTCTTCACCACATTAGTTTTCCTTGTTTTCAAATGCTATATACATCTGTTTAGGGGTGTGGCTACATGGCTGCGGGATAAGACATGTTACCCGTGCGCTCCTACGGATCCTGCGTTGATCCTATGAAGAAAATGCACATTAAACCCATCAAGGGTGCCTATTTTACATTCACAGAAGCATGAATGTCACAGCACTACCACAAGCGTTGAAGATTAAGGATCCGCAGTGAGAGGAATGAACGCCACGCAACAGAAGTTCTGAAGTGCCTGACCCATGGAGGATATCAAAATGGCAGCCGCCGAGAACAAAGAGCAGAGCTGATGGACCACCGTATTGCTGCGAGAGGAGCGACATGTGGGGAAAAGAACTGCGGACTCTATGTTTAAAACGGGTCCGGAAAGGACATTGCTAGGATTGTGGCAGAGCCAATAGCAGCAGAAGTGGAGAGGCTCGCGGAAAGGATACCGTGAGTGAGCCGAATATCACTGGGCGCCAGTTCATGTGGGGGCCAGGGAGTCTGTACTTGCGTGAGCCCCTAGCCCCGCAGCAGCAGGGAGGTGGAGTGGATGACGCAGAGCTTCCCCCAAAATCTGACAGCAGGAGTAATGTGGAGGTGCATGCTCATCTTCACCGTCTGCCTCCATCTCAAGTCATCTCTCTAGCTACTCCTTGAAGAGGAAATGGGCTAACCCAGGGAAACTGCGGGAGAAGCTGGAAAAGACCAAGGCGCAGGGTAAGGTATCCAACCTACCCATAAAGGCCCAGGTAGTCCAGGCGAAGTCATCCTTGACGATCAAGCTGTGGCGGCTGCCGTCTTGAAAGTGAAAGGGGCTGACCCGGTCCAGGGGACCCCTGCGATGCCCAGAGTGGCCTTTCCTCCCAGGCGGTGGGGAAAACACTGGAGAAAAGGATGCCATCCCTGAACCCGGCACTGACCTCTCAGGATGCAAAAAAGGGGTGGGGGGGCAGTGGAGGCCTCTACCGTGCTCCAGGGCATGGATATTTCTTCTTCCGACGAAGAGGACATGGTGTCCCTTCACACGGTCTCGGTGGACGTGGGCACGATTACAGCAGAAACGCTAAGGAGGAGGAGGAGGATGATGATGATGGCGGACGACAACGTGGGCGGTGGACACATCAAGCCAACCCCCTCCCCGACACCCTCCAGGGACGTATCGCTGGACATCCTGTCAACTCTCCACACACTGGTGTTGGAGATCCAGAAGAGGATGCTGACGAGAGCCTCCCCTTTCCAACGAACCCAAAGCAGCACTAAAAAAAATGTGTCTGCTATATTTACGTGCTGAAGCCTTTTAGCTTCAGCGTGTAAATATAATTACCTGATGATGTCAGCGCACGTAGCGTGCATGGTCATCACGGGGAACCCAGCCCCCAAATCCCAGGCATGGAAAGGGAAGTCCTCCCCTTCATTGCCTGTGGGTCAGGAGGATCGCTGCAGCAACATGGGTGGGGAGGGCAGTCCACACCCACACTGCTGAGGACGAGATACCTTGTACTTCACATTTAATGGGTTAAAACCCAAGATGAGGCTCAGCTGTGTAATGGAGGAAACTAGGAAAATGAAGGTGAAGCAGAGGAATAAGGCCAAGGAGCAGTGAATGGCCGCGTGGGTGGTGTAACCGGAGAGCTGAAGCCATCTGAGGTGCAGGAGCAGCCAAGAAGAGAAGTCCGCCAAGAGGAGTCACCTGAAAGGTGAAAGAGAGCAGAATTGCTGAGTACGGGCGGGGGAAAGCAGCAAACTAGGAAGAAGCCCTGCTTAGGAAATGTGCTCCCAGAGCAGCATGTGGCAGACTGGTGAAACCACAGGAGATCAACGGCGCTGTTAACGCTCCCAAAGACCGACACACAACTTACCCGAGGCTTGCGGAAGAGAAAAGCGTAACGAATGCTGAAGGACCACTGCAGTGCCTATCGGCAAGAGGGAGCCACCGCAGAGAACCAGAGAGTTGGCAGAGAGTGAATGCTGACCCCGGGAGCTCCTTACTCGAAAGCTGTTACAAAGCAGTTATTTTGAATACCAAACAATTGAAAATTAAAAGCAAAACGTATTTACTGAATACCAAATAGTTATAGGAAACAAAGCTAAGTGGCAAAGAAGAAAATTCCCTTATAAGGGGCTACAAGAGGGGGGCGTTTAGAACCAGTACTACGCACAGCCAAGAAGCTGTCAACAGACTTTGGGAGAATTATCAGTGGGGAAAGCCTGTAACCAATCCTAACCACAGCCAAGAGGCTACTGGCATAACAAATCAAAACCAACACTGAGAAAAGCTCAACCGGTATTAGCATCAGCCAAGAAGTTATGAAAAAACCTTCATAATAAAGCAACCCAAGCATAAATCCCCTTTTCAGAGATATACTTTTGGAAAAGCTTGTATCTCACATTGCCAACAGCCAAGAGATTGTGAAACCACATCAAAATATTGGTATGAAGAACATTGGAATCCATATTGCCATCAAGTTTGAAGTTAGTTCTAGGAGGTTTCTTCCAGGCAGGCGAGTACACCAGGAAAGGGTTTATTGTGGTTAGTCCTGGCAGGCGAGTGGGCCAAGAAAGATGATGGGTTGAAATCTTTATGACAAAAAGATGTGTGGAAAGAAACTAGGTTGATTTAAGACAATTCATGTACTGTATCATTTGTTTGACAAATACTGGCATCAAAAAGACAAGTTGCTTTTTGCTAGCCTGACAAGTGTGATATTTCAAGAAGTAGTATTGAGAAAGACTGAATTGCTATCTTGACAAGAATTAGTTTCTTTAAAGAAAGTCTTACATGATAACAGAACAATTGCATTTGGTTTTGAACCTGTCTTTTGGTGAGAAAATCGATAATCCTTTCAAGAAGGGTATTGTGGAAGACACTGGGGCTCATTACAAGTATGCCGGTCCGGAAACAACTGTGCCATTGTTTCCGGACCAGCATACTACAGGTCTGCCTGCCTGAGCCACCATGCCCAACAGGTCTGACCCTGCCAGGCACAGCTGCCACGGTAGGGAGACCATCACGGAAGCACCGGCACCGTTAGTAACAGTGCCGGTGCTTCTGTGGTCCCCACTCCCAGAGTCCTATGCGGCTCTATGGGAATGGGGAAAAACATTTTACCAGCACCTGACTTTCCGGGCCCCAGTGGCACCTGGAAGTCAGGTGCCAGTAAATATTTATGGGTCCGGCAGCAACCTGCCAGTAGCAACGGCACGGTTACCACCAGACCCGTAATGAGCCACACTGACTTGTTTTGAGTTATCCACCAACTGTGATGAAAATTACATTTTTGGTATCCCTGAAAAAGACACAGTGGCTGAAAAATAAGTTTCTATTTCTTTAAACAAAACTTTGTTGAATCAGAATGCTAAGCAAAGTAACAGGTATTCTTGAGTATCCGTCAAGTATTGTTTAGTAGTGTTGAGTATTTTGAAGCATAGTAGGGACAGGAGCAGAGGTAGATGTCATTTTTTTGGTTAGGGAACATTCAGTCTTGAGGTAAAAGGTTCTGGTGAATAACCTATCCTTTTGAGTTAAGAGTATGGTAGACAGAAGTTATGTGAATATTGGATTCTGTGTGAATTGGCTATTTTAGCTCTTGTCATGGATGATGGTATTCCAGTGTAAAAGCTTAGCAAAGGGAGCTAGCCTAGATTGCGGAAGGTGTTCTTCTGGTTAAGTCTCACAGAGGCGGCGGGGGGGCTGTTGAGCAGCCTAAGGAATGGATGCCTAGCTGTACAGCTCCGCACGAAGCAGACAATGATTTGCTAATGGCAGCGGTTTCACTGATCCCCTGATGCTATAACTTCATCTGCTGAACACTGGAGGTGCGGTCCACCATCAGCCATCATTCCCAGGGGGATGGAGCACACCAAAGCAAAAAACGAGCCACCTACGCACCTGGAGACGGAACATGTCTTCATCCGGCCCTGTGTACCTCACAGGCCCTGTGAGACTCCGGCGCTGATACTCGCTGAGACCTGTAAACTCAGTGACTTCTAGAGCGGGGTCTTCCGTGGGCAACCAGTCCCCGCTCCTACAAAGCCTGGACAAACAGCTCTAATGATGCCTTGAGGCTTCCGCGCCTCCTGGGCCGGGTTGACTTGGGGACGGCTGTGAGCTGCGTGGTGGCTGGCGCGCCTGTGCGGCGGGCTGGAGCTGGCTACCTTGTGGGACTGGCACCGGCGAGTTGCATGCCTGCCCCGCCGCCGACCCTATCTATAACAGCGGGTGCGGCCCTTGCCCACGCTTTGCCGCCCGGCCGGGCCAAGTGGTGGTGAGGTGCAGTAGCCACCTGAGGACCCGACAACCAACATCCGCTTTGGGCGGCATCGGGGTCCAGACCGCAGCAGATCCTCTGTCTTGGCCATGCAGACTGGTGGGGATTGGAGCACCTAAACAAGCCTAGAGGATGATGCCACTGTGCCCCCCCTGTTCTCCGGATGGGTGGTGAATTGCAGCCCCCAGCCCCATTACACATGAGGAGAGACATTGCGGCCAAAGGTGCTTGTAGCACTGAGAAGTGGAAGACAACACTGCAAGCCAGCTGCCCAGCACTGAATATAGCCTAGATCCTCGTGACGGTCAGGGGCACACCCGCGCCATACCTAATGGAACACTGTTCGCAGAGGGCGGCTCGGCCTGTGCTCGTGGCTGGCCTCGCGCTCCTGCTGCGCACCGTGGTGGTGGAGACGCTGGTGCTCCCTCTAGTTGTGGCCCACATCAATGACCTGACTGCACTGCTGGTCCTGCACCATCAGAAAGAGTCGGCCATACCAAGTAAGTGCAACATGTATGAGACATTGGCTGGATCCCCCATGAGCACAGTATGTGCTAATTGAATGCATAACCTTGTATTATACAACAGCCCCCGCCGGGCCCCCAGCTATTCTCCCCCAGGTGTCCACTGGGACCATATTCACCTCTGTGAACATAGGGGGGCCACCGGACACCACAGTGGGCCCAACGCTTGTGTCTGCACCATCCAAATAACTTCAAAGGGTCAGGGGACTGGGTGGGGAAACCTGCTGCACAGACTGCCTCCAAAAAGCCAGATGCTACTGCTTCGCATGATGGGCACACCCTAACTGCAGGAATGGCATAGGGTGCACCGACGCATCACTAGCCCGCTGCTTTCCGTCATTCTCATCACCTGCTCTAGAAACGTACCCCGCTCTGTGAACCCACCCCTGTTATTGACATGCTATGGGGACCATAAACATACTCTAACAGTACCACGGGCACGCTGGGGACCGTCCCACCCACCTGTCCGGTGGCCCTCATACGGCCACACTTGGAACAGCACCCAGGTCCTCCCTGCAACATTAGCTACCTGCTCATTTGAGGAATTGATATCCGAGACCAAAATCGTGGGACAGAGGAGACTCTTGCCGGGCTAAAATGCCTAGAGGGGCCGTGGAGCCAGAAAATCCAGCGCCATGGACATATTTACGACATCAGCGCCCAGACTTGAACAGGGGAAATGCTGGACGACGTCAATGTGAATGTGGCATCACTCAAGACGCACCTGGCTCAAGCAGGCACCAGAATCACCAAGGCTGAAACCAGGATCGGTATCAATGAAGACTGTCTACATGCACTTCAGGGCGAGGCGACCTCCCTCGCGATATGAAGTTTGTCAAAGCTAAATGCAATGATCTTGAATCCTAATCATGCAGAAATAATATTCGAATAGTCGGGGTATCCGAGGATGCACTTACCAGAAAGATGGAGGTAGCCACTGAAAATGTGCTTAAGGACTTACTGGGCAACCCCAACCTATCCCCCCCCCCCTCTTCGCGGTAGAGCGGGCTCATCGTGCACTGGCCCTGCACCCCAAAACTGGCGACTTCCCCAGGCCCATAATCACAAAAATACTAAGCTACCGCGACAGAGATTATGTACCCTGCCTTGCACAGGAAAAGAAGGAACTAAGACTGGGCTCCCAGACCATAAGAATCTTTCCCGATTTCTCCATTGCTGTACAACAAGAGAGACGTCAATTCCTTGGAGTAAAGAAAATGCTAAGGGAACAAAACATTTAATACGCCATATTATTCCCTGCACGGCTCAAAGTTACTTTTAGAGGCAAACTCTACTTCTTTACAGTCCCGGATGAGGTGGTAAAGTTTATTGAGGCCCAAATTCCCCTGAACGGCCCCGCCAATGATATTAGAGAGAATGACTGAGCGGAAAAAACCAACAAATATGCAATGTTTAGTTAGGGGATCCTGTAATTCTACTGTGCATTAGATGATAGCGGCACAGGTTTAAGTCAACCGCCCAACATATGTTATGTTGTGTGATGTTGCACTGCAAATCCTAAATTGTTGGCTCAGTGGCAGTGGTGCACCCCGCTGCGACTGCAATGGTTGTTATGAAGGTTCTGACGTCAATGGGCCCCTGTTGGGCCAACTGTGCGAATGGGTCAAGTTGGGGTAGGCCTATCAGTAACAGAACCAAGGGAGGAGCGATCTACAATGCCAGTTGGGGAGGGGTGGTGAGGGCGGGGGGTACTCCGGTTGGGGAAAGTAATGTTAAAACTGGCAGATGTTACACAGTACTAACCATACCGGGTGAACAACATGAGTATATAACAGACGCAACATCCTGTGGATAGGGGTACAGGGCCTGGAACCCACCCTGAATGATTGGAATGGCGACTAAATTAATGTCATGGAATGTCTGGGGGATTGGTAATTTTACAAAAGCGCGCAGAATAATGGTGTACGCTCAAAAACATGGTGTGAAAATACTCCTTTTACAGGAAACTATTGCTTCTAAACACATAGCGTCTGGTATGGCACCTGCCAAGGGACCAAACCAATTTTATACTAACTTCTCGTCACATGCAAGGGGGGTACTGACACTCATTCACAAGTCGATTAAATTTACAATGAAAAAGAGTTACATAGAACCCGAAGATAGATATATTATACTGCATTGCATAATTGCGAACAGAGAATACCTAGTGGTGAATACATATGAACCAAATGTTGACACCCCAGAGTTCTATGAAGAGGTGGTCTCCATCCTAATGGGTTATGTGGGGGTACAGATTATTTGGGGAGGTGATATGAATTTGATACTAGATACTGACCTGGCTAGAACAAGATCAGCACCAAGTGCCATTTTGAGGGCATCTCAGAGACTACACGCACACATGGTATCACTAGGCTTACATGATGTATGGAGGACACTACATGCCAAAGAGAGGCAATGCACATTTTTCATCAGTACACAATAGCTCATCATGAATAGATCTGTTCTTAACCTCAGGCGACCTGATAGGTAAAGTTGAGACAGCTGACATACTCACTCGTACATTATCAGACCACACCCCGGTGATGTTATCTATGGCACCGGGATCTGCTCCACCAGCCCGCACCACCTGGTGCTTCAAATCGGATGCCCTTATGGACATAGTATTCAAAGCAGAGATCAGATCTGATATTGAGACATTCTTTGAATGCAGCACGCAGCGTGACACTACAGCGGGGTTCGGTGGAGGGGCCTTCAAGGTATATATAAGAGGCATGTCTATATCAAGGGAGGTGGGAATACTAAAAGTGATACAAAATGATCTTTCCTGTTCTGAAGCCAGACTCAAGGAATTGTAACAGGAATGCGCTACAGCAGCCACACCTGGTCAGTTAGCGCAGATACGAGCGGAAGTGGAGATCTTCGATTCGCATGCCCTGCGAGAAATACGTTACTTCTCACGCCCACAAGCAGCTAGAAAATATTGGGAGGGTGAAAGGCCTTGTAGAACACTGGCTAGGCTGATCAGGGCGGAGGGAGGTCGGTCCCGGATAGAGTGTATCACTGATGAACGGAGTACCTTACAATGGCCAGACTAGCAAATACTTGAAGTATTCGCAAAATTTTAGAGCGACTTGTACACGTCGGACCAGCTTTCGTAGGCAAAATGGGACAGAACTTGGACTGTGATGAATAGTATAGGAGGGAGGCACAGCATCTTTGTTTCCTACTGGAGCCATTTTAAAAGTGATTAGGGATTTGTGAGGCCTAGAGAGCCTATCTACTGGACTCGCCGTGTTTATTTTGCTTCAGCTTGTAAATACAGAACAACCTAACAGTTCTAACACCAATCTCTCAAATTCATTGATATTTGTTCCATCAAACTGACCAGTGACACTATCATTCCATCTTCCGGAAAATAGCACCCTCAAAGACGCATAGCAAGCAGTATTAAGTGGCAAAGGATGTACATACCAACCCATTCCTCTTTCCCTGTGCTGGGGTAAATGGGAACAGACCCAACAATTGGACCTATTTAAAATAGCATGAGTCATATTCATAATCAATAGCAATGTATTATTATCATACCCTCTTCTATGTTTCACTTCTTGTGAGGGGAGAGTAGAAGAGAGCACATGTACTGGGCTGCTCGTAGTAGGAGCATCGGTAGCAGTCAAAAGAGTTCGAAGGATGTATAGTTTCTAGATACCAAAATATTGGGATCAGTGTAATCAAAATGCAAAGCGGTATCATAATCATTAGCATATTATTCTTTCTGAACCAAGTCTTTCTAGGAACAGGCTTAGTCTCTATTTCTACAATATCAACAGCATTGGTGCCGGAGGGAGCAGGAATGAATATAGACATTGACTTGCAATGTTTATCTCAGGAAAAGTTTTCAATGTTCATCAGGGAAAGCTCTCCACGGCAACACATGTTAAGCAAAGTGTTCAAGTAGCAGCAAAGCGTTCAGGCCAGTTCAGGCTAGCCTGCTTAACAAATGACAGCAAGCTGATGTGAATTTGCACAGAGCTCCACAAAAGGCAGGAGCAAACATCAATTGTGTCAGTACCATATGCCCCCGCTTGTTCACGCTAGGTTGCACTGGTCCTTCACTTTTCAACGGTAGCACCGGGAAACCGCATTTCAGAGCTTTCAATTTGATGCAGCTTGATACAGCTCATACGCTCTTTTTCCCTAGGCCTCCGTTCCCACTTCATCCATGCTGGGAACAAAGGCAAAACAAAACGCAGATCACTTCGATTTTGTGAATGTAGATTGTACCTTATGGCTCCAGGTACAGTATGATCGACGAACAATGCACTCTCATTTCCAGATGCAGGCTCAGTGCCAGCCTGCGATGCAATGCAATGCAAGATAAGGCAGCGGTTGGACAAGGATGAGGCACCTTTGGCCTTTCGCTCTTCATTGCAATCTCCCCAGGCCCTTTCGTGGGCTTAGGAAGCACTTCTGGCAGAGAGCTGGTGATGGTATCTTTGTGACCAGGTGCAGCTGTATTTCTTTCGACGTTAGGATCAAGCAGCTCTTTCAAAGGAAGCAGAATTATTTTCGTGTGTGTTGCGTGAATCCAGTGTTTGCGGCCATCCACTCGGACTGCAGTCTGTGTAGCCAGTAAGACCTGGAAGGGCCCCTTCCATAGTGGTGCAAGTGAGGTTTTTCTCTCAAAATCTTTAATCAATGTCCAGTCCCCAGGCTGCAGACAATGAATGGGAACAGTATATCTGACAGGAAGAGCCTCCTGCACCCGCTGATGAATTAAACGCAAGTTTTGAGTCAACTGTTTGCAATCATTAATAAGCAACGGGTATTCTATGTCCCTCAGCCTTTACGGCTGCAGAGCATACCAAACATTTGCTGGTCTCCCCATCACGATTTTGTAAGGGGAGAGACCTCCCCTACACAGAAGTTCTCATAAATAACAAAGCTAGCGGTAATGCATCAGGCCATTTCAAATTACTCCCCTCATAGAGCTTACTTAATTTATTTTTCAAGATACCGTTCTGACGTACCACCAAACCGGCACTCATCGGGTGTCTGGCTGAATGGAATCGTTTATCAATTTGGAGGCCTGCACACATTTGTAATATCACAGCTGTAATAAAGTGCGGACCGATATCTGACCATAAAACACGGGGCAGGCCAAAACAGGGAAATTATTATTTTAGCATGACTTTAGCTGTGGACATAGCTGTACAATCTTTCAGGGGATAGGCCTCAACCCATTTGCTAAATGCGCAGACCACCACAAGAACGCATTTATAGTTTTGGCACCTTTCCATTTCTATGAAATCAAAATGGATGACTTCAAATGGCAGGGGGGGGAATCGTCCTACTGGCGTTGCTGTTCCTTTTCTAATGTTATGTTGTAAACAAGTCATGCAATTTTGAACCAATCTGTCAGCAATTCTTCTAATGTGAGGATTCTGCCATACAGAATCTAGATGTTGAATCATTTTCCTAGCACATATGTGTGTTGGAGTGTGGGCCATAGTGACCATTGCCATTATATAGGAATTTGACAACATCCATCTTTTATTGTCCACCCAACAACCTTCAGAATCTAATTCTGCTGGACCCTCAGACCAGGTTTTTATTTCATCTGCAGTAGCTTCTGCTTGCATTTCCTTAACTGTGGCAATCCCATTTTCTATCATGCAAGGTACTCATTTTTTCAACATGCATTTTTGTCTGTAAATCAGTGGCAGTTTGTTTCGCAACTCTGTCTGCAAATGTGTTTCCCTTTCCAACATTACATGTTATTTCTTTATGTGCTTCACATTTCATTATTGCTAATCATTTGGGAAGCGCAAGTGCTGACAACAGTCTCACTATCAAAGGGCCATGTTGGATTTTGGTTCCATGTGATGTCAGGAAACCCCTTTCAGCCCATAATCGACCAACACTGTGTACCACCCCAAAGGCATACTGACTGTCAGTATATATGTTTACATTAAGGTTTGCAGAAATTTCACATGCTCTGCTTAACGCTATTATATCTGCAGCTTGTGCTGAGTTATATGGGATTATTTTGCTTTCTACAATACTTTTCAGTGCAATGATGGCATATGCAGCAGTTGATGTACCATCGGGTAATTTAAAACAAGAACCATAACAAAACAGTTCTCCATCCGGCTCTTTCTGTGGGGTGTCAGTTAGGTCAATTCTTCCTTTTGTCTCTTGTTAAGTGACCATTAAACAATCACGGGGGAATCCTTTTTCATCCCCTTTGTCATTGGGAGGGGGTATTAACTATGTGGTGCAAATAGGACAATTTCGTATCTTGGTAATCTGGCTGATGTAAGGTGTTGCGCCTGCGTTCTATTTAAAAGAACATCCACTGAATGGGGCACCAGAACGGTTAAAGCGTGACCTAAAACCATTCCCTCGGTTTGTTTTACTGACACAGCGGCTCCAGCAACAGCTCGCAAGCAGCACGGCAAAGCACATGCAACAGGATCCAACGTGGAAGAGAAGTAGCCGCATGGTCCATTTCTCCCTCCTTGTTCCTGAGTCAAAACAGCCAAAGCACATCCATTATTTTCATGCACAAATAACTTAAAACTCTTGTTGTAATTTGGCGTGCCCAAAACTGGAGCCGAACATAATGCAGCTTTAAGCAGGCCAAATTCTTCTTGACATTCCATGTTCCATGGCAAAGGTAAGGTAACATCTTTCCTTGTCAATGCCACTATTGGTTTCACGATCATAGAAAAATTAGCGATCCACTGCCCACAATACGAAGCCATGCCGATTAAAGCCCTGACTTCTTTCTGCACCTTTGGAGTAGGCATATCAGAGATGCTTTCTATTCTTTCTGGTGTCAATCTCCTTCCCTCCTTCGAAAGGAGGTAGCCCAAGTAGGCCACTTCCTTTCGACATTATTGGAAATTCTTTAGTGAAGCTTTGTGTCCATGTGCTGCTAAATGTGTCAATAGTGCAACTGTACTTTTACAAATTTCTTCTGTGTCTGCTGCTATCAATAAATCATCAATATACTGTAATAGAACACAACCTGTCAGTAGTTCTAGCATATCTAGTTGTTCCTTTAATGCTCTACTGTAAATACTTGAACTCTCAGTGTAGCCCTGCAGAATTCGTGTGAATGTAAATGAACGTCCTCCTAGAGTAAAAGCAAATAAATATCTGCTATCTGGATGAATTGGGATACTGAAAAATGCATTCTTCAGGCCAATAATGCTAAAATATGAAGCAGAAGCTGGAATCAGTCAAAATTGTAGTCACATCCGGGACTAATGGGAATTGCAGATCAACCACTTTATTTACTCTGCGTAAATCAATTATAAAACGGTAAGGTATCTCATTACCTCCTTTCTTGCAAACCGGAAGAATCGGACTATTGCAAGTACTACCCGAAGTTTCTTTAATTACATTTCTTTTAATCAAATCTGATACAATGCATTTCAACGCTTTTTCTCCTTCGGCTGAAATTTTATAATGGGGAATTTGCGGCAATGTAATACATTCTTTCAACACAATTTTCACTGGCTCTACTTTCAAACAACCTACATCATTGTCGTTCACTGCCCATATACAAGCTGGTACTTTATTCAATTCAGTCGGTAATGGCTTAGATAAGAATTGTGATACAGGAGTCTTTTGTGGCGATATTGTCAAATATACTCCATCCGGAGAACAATTAATGACTACATTCAATTTCTTCAACAAATTTAATCCCAACAAATTTTCACTGCTATTTTACGTCAAAAGAAATGGACCAGACTGTGAATGGCCTAATGTTATAGGTACTGATTGTGACACTGGACTAATTACTGGTGCACCCGAGAACCCTACTGAGACATTTTTATGCCCTGACAGTGGTATATCTGGAACCCGCTTATGGTCAATCGAACATTTTTGTGCACCTGTGTCCACTAGAAAAATGTGTTTTCTCTATTCCCAACCTTCATTTCTACGTAGTGCCCTTTCTGGTCTACGGGAATAGATACTGGTTCCAACCTCTGTCTCGGGCTGTCCTAGTAAAACAATACATTGTCAGATGTAAAGTCACCAGTCTAATATGCATTGGACTGATTGTCAAAAATATTCCCATCACTTGTACTGTTTCGCTGTTGGTTCTGATTCTGGGTCTGATTCTGGTTCCGATTACCCTGGTTATCCTGAAATTGTGGCGCTCTTTGGTTTCTATTCTGTCCTTGTATCCCCGGACGACCTCTATTATGTCTTTTTGGTAAGGTCCCACTTCTATTCTGTATATGCGGGCACTGTGCTCGCCAATGACCTTCTTGTCTACAATAGGCACATTGATTAATCTCTATTGGACCACCTTGCATGTTGGACGTTAATGCAAATTGGACTCTGGACGGTGCGTTCCCTCCGCCTCTATTATTGTTTGCTACTTGCTGCAACAGTACTCTTGTTTTCAAATTCCCTTTTGTCCCTCAGTTCTTTATCCTTTTCCGAATTTACTCTGTTCTCATAATACTGGGCCATATGTAATACTTCACTTTGTGTTTTTGCTTGCCGTGCACTTTCAGATGTCATTATTAAACTTTGAATTTTCGGTAGCAACCCTTGCACAAACTTATCAACAAACAATCTTTTCCCGGGTTCAGTGCTCAAGTCTTGACCACTGAAATATGTGAATACTTCTTCAAATCAATTAAAATAAGCCATCGCTCCTTCCTCTTTGCCCTGTAAACAAGTAGTCTCTTTATCCCAAACTATTCTCTTTTCAGGTACCAAAGTTTTCAATTTCTCTACTATTCGCGATGGTAAAGCCAACATAACTTGCGCCAGCTTTTCTCCAGCTTTTCGCTCACTGTCAATTCTACTCAAATTCTCCCATGTTTCACCTAATATCGTCGCGTCATTTATATTTCTAACCTGTTTCCATATGTCTACAGGAAGAATCACGGGAAACAATAAATCTATGTCACTCAATGTAAAAACAGATGAATTTAAAACATATTGAATTTCCTTATAAAATCCTGACAGGTTCTTCCTAATATCAGGGATCGTCTGCTTGATATTTACCTGTTGCCTAGAAAAAGGGACATGTACAAACTGTGCAATATAATGGGCTTCTATTGTTCGCGCTGGAATTCCTCCAGAGGCAGCAACATCTACTTTTGGGACAAACGTGGGAGGCACCTCCCTCATGGGTAATTGCAAACTAGGTGTTTCTACATCTGTTAGTCTATTAAGCAACAAAGCTAAATCAAGAGAAAAAGCAGTCGTTCCAGTTTCAGGCTAAAATGCTCTTTTGTTAATCGTCATAAATCAGCGGGACAACATATCTTATTCTTCATACATTCATCTTGTAAATACTCTACCATGACCTGTAATACCTTTCTCTGCATTTCTGGTGTGTCATGACTAAAGGTATCAATCCCTTCAATTGGAGAAATGGCGGCATCTGTAATCCATCTAAGCGCATCTCGCGTACAAATTCTCATCTCTTCACTAACAGGTATCAATGGCGGCAAAAATCGTTGTTGGACATACGACATATGCGGTTTAGCTTTCTTCATTAATTCTCTATGCAATCGATCAAGCTCGTGCTTAAACACAAATATTCGGCCTACATGATCTCGTACGTTCGTCGCATTATCTCGCAAATTCGAAAGAACAACCAAATCACGCAACTCTTGCGGTGCCATTCTATCGGTCAAATCACTCCATATTTTCACAAGATAATTCCCCATGCATTCTAACACTACCTGCTGTTCACCAAGGCCTCTATGATCAGATATGGAACTTTGCACAGCTGCTTAATCATCACCGTCAACATATTTTTCTGCCCACTCTCTCAGTTCTTCTTTCCTGCCTTTGCTAATCGTGCTACGAGTCTGTCTATTGCTTCCTTGTGCAGGCCCCATCTCTGTAGAACTGCCTGCTAAATCGGTTAACCCATGCTGTGGCGGCAGTGGAGGAAATTATGTCACAAGCACAGGGGGAGAGGATCGGCTTACTGCAGGTGCAGATGGAATAACGGGAATGGGAGTTACATAAGGAGGTGCAACTGGGTCAGTACTTTGATTTTCATTTCTTCGCTCATTTTATATTTCATTTATTAGTTCATCTGATGTATGCAAATCTTGCTAAGGATATATTTTCTGTAGATCTATTTGGAAAGCCCTGTCCATGTTCCTAATGGCTTCTGTCTGCTGACGCTGATCATGCTCTAGCGCTTTCTCTGCATTCATTTTATATCTGTGCGCGTGTTTCTCTGTACTTATGAAACAGAGATTATCTTCCTTCCTCCGGTCTCTCAAAACATTGAACGCTGCTGGGTGGGCTTTCTTGCGTAGCAATACTGATTCTAGGTGTTCTAAACGTGCTAATTGAAAGCTCCCATTATTAGGCCACTGAAGGTCGGATACACGTCTGGTCTGCCTACACCAAATCACATTAAACACTATTGCCCCTATACCGTAGGGTGGCACGACTTGGCCAGTTTCCAAAGATTTTCGACCGCAGTGGAAAAATCTCACTAGACAGGAAGACAATTTCTCAGGCATGGTTAATCCTTACCCTTTTCTTACCCAGGACGTTTAAGAATCTTGGCATGACTCACCTGATCAACCAATTCGTCACTCAGGACGCAATTCCTCCGAATACAGACGCAACCATGAATCGTTGTGACTGCGTGTCTGGCTCAATCTGCCTCATTCCAGGACCCTTGCCTCAATGCTCTCTGGGGGCTGCTCGTCGATTAGGGATCGGCTGTGTACAGATCTGCGAAGGAGTCTCATCACTGCTACAGGGGCGCCCCGAACACCTTCCAATCCCGGCTCGACAGCTTCGTCATCGACTCTTTTTTGCGTTCTTCAAACTCAATGTATATGATGGAGCATTAGTGGGAAGGTCCCTGTTCGGGCGCCATCTTTGCTAGGTCATAAAGACCGCATATGGAAACTAAGGCACAATAACCATATACACTAGTGACACGACAGACACAAGGTCCGATTTCCAAACAAGCCTGGTTTATTTCAGAATCTCTCAGTCGGCCAACTGGGTCTCAAGGTCTCACAACGTGTGTTCCCAGACCTCGCGAGATGCAAGAGAGCAAGCAACGCTCAAGCAGCAATATATATACATAACATACAATCTTTACGAAGGCAATTCGATCTGCCCATAAACATATCATTCAGGCTAGGGTTCATTGATGGACAGTAGTGACAAATATGACATGTTATGACAAGTCTTCATTCAGTCTAAACATAGTTATTCTAGCAATGGCAGCATAGACAACTTTCTATTAGGGGGAACATGGAGCTTCTGGCTCAGCAAGAACATCATGTTCTCGGCCAGGAAAACAATCCTTATTACGTTATCTGTATTAGTCAGGTCATAATCAGGTCAGATAGTTCTGAAGCAGAAAATACCACTCTCCTTGAAGGAGCACCGCTAGAAGAATATAATTCATGCTTTAACTGACTACAGCGTTTGCAAGACAGGCTGGCACCTGGACTACTGATTAGATGCGGCTTCTGCTCGGCCTCAAGGACTTAGTGAGGGAGAAAAACAATGCATCTCTGCTTAGTTTGACATTCCTGTCTGTGTTAGTATTTCAGCCTTCAGGCCACGGCCTTGCCCCGTGTGTGAGTTCGAAGCATAAAATACGTTTGCAAAGCCTTTTGACAGAAAGGAAAAAAGCAAAGGGCCGACATTTCACAAAATGGACACCCTCTGGTTACATTGACAATTCTGTGATTGCGATGATTGTCACATGATGCGATTGGTTTCTGGCCAACATAGTATACATACTATAGGGTAGTTTCTGGTCTAACAGTGTTGTGAAAATGTCTACTTTTTTAAATATAAGCTGCAGGGTGGCAAAGAAATGTATCCTTCAGTGATGGAAATGCTCTTCCCCTCCAACCTTTGCAACGTGACCAAGTGCACTCACCTGGACTCAAGCTTGTGAGGAAGATTACATAAACTCTCTACCTACACATACCCGACCATACAATGTTTGGACTGATTTTTGTATTTACCTTAATAATCAAGCTGAAGGCCCCCCAGAATCTTCTACACTGGACACAAACGTTGTTATAGACCGCAGAATGCGATAAACCATGAAAGCCTGCGTCTGACCCCTATTACCTACTGCACCATTAGCTCTTGTTAAATAGGAAGTATGTCTGTAATTATACAATGTAAACCGTATTTGACTGTGTGTGTTGTAAACCTCTGCCTATAAATAAAAGTTTTCAATTTTAAAAAAAAGAAAAGTCTCACAGAGGCGTTTTATCTACAAGGCGACGCTGTAGGTACAGATTGTGCACGAGAAATATTGGTATCCCCTGTTAGGAGGCAGGAAGAAAGCTGTGGGGTCATGTTGGGGTTGTGAAAATAAATGTTTAATGGGACATTAGTATTGTGAGTGTTGTAAATGATCTCTAGCACTCCCTTACTTAGTGAAGTGATAACGCCACACATCAGGTCTGTGCATAGGACAAGGAGAGCATGAGGAGGTATAAAAGGTGATGTTGAGAAGGTAGAACGTCCTTTCACCGACAGTTGGAATTTCAATGGGATTTTTAATGAGTATTTTTTAACAAAAAAACGAATTGAAATATATGGGGAAGGTTCGGGAATAGTTAAAAAAACAATAGGGGATAGGGGGAGTGGAGGGGAACCCCTCCACCCCTAAAATAAAAATCAGTTTTGATGAGTTTATTCAGTAAAAAATACGCATTAAAAAACCCATCAAAATAACGACCGATGAAATGACATACAACCGTTGAGAACTCAAAACTGACAGAGCACGTTGTTCGGAGGCGGTGCGCGGAAGGCGTATGTGTGAGATTGGTGGGTGTGCCTGAGGAGGCAGAAAGTTGTAGAAGGGTGGTGTGCGGAGCATGCCTGACAGGTTGATTGGGAGCCAGAGAGGCTCGATTGAAAGCCTCGACTTGAGGTCAAATAAGTATAAAGCAATACATCAAGGGAAGTGCAGGGGGTTGGGGGTTACGCCCCTACAGCACCTATGTAAGGCCATTCCGCGATATAAGTACAAGATCTGTAAATATAGCGCGGAATAAACAAAAAGCACAGAGGGTAAATTGACCTAGCCATGGCCACAATGTGTCAGTTTCTCCAAAAATGTGTAGCAACCATTACAGACACACATACAAGAAACCTAAAGGGGAGGAAGATGAGCAGTCTTATGGCGATACTTGACTGAGAGAACAGTCCTTCCTAGCGGTCTGCATTTGCTGCCGCCAGCACTCCAGGCCCTGCAGCAGTCGCTCGCAGCAAAGAATGCATCGAATCAAGAAACGCACTCTATATGAATGCTCCCAGCCTGCACCCGCACAGAGTTTCCATGCGCACAGCTGTATGCGCTACCCAAGAGCTCATTTGATAACAGGAACTACAGCCATACACTGGACGGCCCCACATGCCCATCTCTTGTCTTGATTACTTTCTTCTGATGACACCCTAATGTCCTTCTACAGTGGTGCATTTGAAGCCCCCACTGTCCAACAGAAAATTCTTGGTGGTCTACTCCTCCTCCCAGGAAACGCGCACAAGAGAGACACGATACACGGCCCTGAAGGCGGCGCCCTTAAATGTAGCCGAAACGTCCATGGACCCAGCAAAAACCTAGCTGTTGAGTCCATCATACACCCAGGGAATCCCACCCCAATGTAGACACAGGATCGGTCACTTTTTGCCTGCAGCAAGACCTATGTTAGGTCACTAATGAGGACACATATATGGTATTTTGCTGATGTTGCAATATTAGATTATGCTTATGTTTCCATTCATAATCCTGTCAAGATACGTTTTGTATTGTGTAATCTTTCTGTAACAATTGTGTGTCCATAACAATGCACATAAGTACTGCTTTTGAGGCAATCTACAGTACTTACAAAATGCACTGTCGACAATTGTTGCAGTTTTACTCTATGCTCTTTTTCAAATATGTTTAGTAAAGCATATGCTAAACTGTTGTGAATGGTAGACTTGGCACAATGTTTGTTCTTTGGCAATCAAAAATCGTAAAGTCAATGGCACAGCCAATTTAAAAAGGCTGCCCGACAAGTATATGTTGTAGTTTACTTCATTTTTCCTATGACTACATACACCCAGTATTAAGACTGCGGATGGGACTTACAGGCAGATTTACTCCAGCTAATACTCCAGACTAATATTACATACGCAACCTATTGTATGTTAAATGTATAAGTGGCAGGACCTCCTTGTTGGTTACATTTTATGACGATGCGTGAACTCTGGAAAATGTTCCAGGACGACAAGGGGGAAGTAGCAAGGTGTCAATGGATGCTGAACCAGCAGGAGACACCATGCACAGCGCCCTTGGCCCCTGCTCCAACACCCCCTGAGCACAAGAAAGAAGGGTCTGCAGCCGAAGCGCAGGGGTTATACCCTATACGGGAACTAAAGACAGCGGAAAGATACACAAATCCAATATTTCAACCTCCACCATATACTTAGGAGGAGGGGCAGAAAAGGGTCGGACAGACAGATGGCAGGAAAGTAGCACACAGCGAGCACTAAGGAGGTGGTCGAGGGCCAAGCATCAAATGAGTGGGTAGGAGGGCAGATACTTCTGAAATTGGATGGGAAGGCAACGGGAGAGCCAGCAGGGGCAAATAAGGAAGTGGTGGGTCATAAGGGGAGCAGCGAAGCGCGAGACTGGATGGAGATTGTAACTGTTATTATTTGTAAAGTGCTTATACAAGGTTGAAGTGATTCAAAGCGCTTCAAGACGGGAAGGGAACAAGTGGATATAGTGGTCATTCTTAGGCCTTGAAGATTCCGAATGCTCCAACTGCAATAACTAGCATACTAGGCCAGGGCATTTCTGCTAGAATACGTGTGAGAAAGATTGGGAGGAGAGGTGGAGCAGGGAGAGGAGGATGGACAACAAAAGGTTGTTCATCAACGACCCTCTGTGTGCAGGCACAGCAAAGCCTAGGTGGGGAGATAGAGGAAGACAGGACAGATAAAATGCTAAGCCTAATACATTCAAGGTCGTGCACGTGAGCAGACAGAAGTGCAAGGGAGGGGGAGGGGGACAAGTGCGCCCGGTCCAGCAGGGGCCAGGGTTCAGTGCAGAATGGTCCCACTCTCATGGAACTTATTCCAAGTGCAGTAATGCAGGTAGTTTTTAATTCTTCAGATCAGCAAGCCTTGTGGGGCCCCCTCCAAGGTGGGGGGGCCTGGGCAAGTGCCCCTTTCTTTCTTTTTTTATTATTTGGTTGGTTGAAAAAAAAAAAACTCAAATATTTCACAAAAAAGCAAAAAGGATGCAACCAAATATAATATATAACACATACACTATTCATGCAAAACAGCAAGGCAAGAATAAAACTAAAAACATGAACAAGAATCACAATGCATATTGACTACGTAGGTGGGTCTTTCTTGTTGAAAATTCACTAGAACCAATGACTCCTAAAATATCTACCATGTAAAACAAAAAAGCACATCATCTGCAACCATGCTTGCCATTGCGATTAATTGCCTATTTACTAGTTAGTCTTAGCAACAACCAATGGCAATACAGTATCTAGATATTGCACTATCGCGATTCTAATTGCTGATTTCCTGCTAGTAAAAATTGCAAACCAGATTTCATCATCAGTCATGGGAGTATACACACATAATACATCCTGAAAGTAATTTTTTCTTATCGAGGTTAGAACTGGACAGATGACAATTAGATGCTGTAATGTTTCTAGACATCTTTCATCAAGACAAAATCGACAATGGTTTAAATCTTTTGGAAGGAGCCCCCTTCTAACCAGTATTTCTGCTGTTGGTAGTAAATTTAGTCTGAATCGCATATACTGTTGTCTGATATATGGAGATGGAAATGTTAACAAATAATCAGCCATGACTCAGAGTTTTTTTGATCCGAATAGTTGACCATTGAAATCTTTATAGGTGCCACATTGGACTCTGTTATGAATCCAGTCATGCTGAAACAATTTCATTTTCGCACGATTTGGATTCATTAACACTTCAATTGATATGCACGCATCTGATAAGGCGTCCAGTACATAACTTCGCCACTGAAAAGGGTAGACATGATCCGAAATGATAAGATGGTAAGAAAGAGCACTCAAGATGTTATTTTTCTCAAGACCCAACAGGCATTTGCGGAGGAGATTACACATTTTCCATGTCAATTGTGCAGATAAAGATATTAATCCAAGTTCAAAGTGGATTATGGGCAATGGAGTACACTTTGGTAAATTAATTACAGACTTCCAGAACCTGCCCTCACATATATCCCAGAATTAACATGTTAAGGGTAACTTGGTTTCAGCTCCATACAACAAGATGGCCACCGCTTTGCTTTGATAAAACATAATTGTGTGTTTGCATGAACATTTTCCAAATTTAGATGTCAGGATGTTTGCTTGAGATTTTAAGTTTTGTAATTTTAAATTCAACGTTGTAATGTATGATGTATCAGAAAAAACATTATACACCATTGACCCCAGATATTTGTATTCTGAGACATTCGTTAATGGCATATTCTGCAAATGCCAGCTGTAACGTCTTTGAGAGACAGACTTGTTGCGATGGCAAGCAACAACTTGAGTTTTTTCTAAATTGATTACAAGATTATTGTCTATTGAATACTTAGATAGTTCATTCAGTAGATTGTGTAACCCACTGGGTGTTTGAGATAACAAAATCAAATCATCTGCATATAACATCCATGCAATCTGTTGCCTACCCATTTTTGGCGCATCATTTACGGTTCTCATTAATTGTTCACCTAAATCAAGAATGAACAAATTAAATAAAAAAGAGGCCAAAATACAGCCCTGCTTGAGCCCTCGCTCAGTCAAGATGAATGCAGATAGCAAGCCTTCTATTGGGAGTCTGATTTGTAATGTTGTGTTAGTGTGCAATTGCTTAATAATAGAAATTAAAGAGGATGGACAGCCATACTTAACCAATTTTCTGTAGAACATCTCTCGATCAACAGAATCGAATGCCACCCGGAAATCAACAAATTCAAGATACAATGGTTGTTTCCGGGAGGCAAATTGGGATCTTAGCATGTTCAACGTCATGATGTTTGGAGACGTTCCCAACCCTGAGATGAAACCTGTCTGAAATGGGTCTCTTCTCCCTAGATTTGTTGCCCACCTATTTAAGTCCCTGAGAACAATTTGATTACATATTTTCCCCGGGCATCCAACAAGGCGATTGGCCTGTAGTTTGCCGGGTTTGATCTGTCGCCCCTTTTGTGAATCGGGAGTATAATCTAGCGTTTCCATGACTTTGGGATGTTCTGCATTTGAATGGTGTTAGAAAACATATTATACAGTATTTCTGACCATAATTTAGGATATTGTTTCAAGGTGTAATTTGATAGACCTTCTGGTCCAGGGGCTCGCGATTGACTCGCTCCGTTTATAAAGTATTCAATGTCTTCCCTGTCAAAGTTTAGTGTGAATTTTTTTGGAATATGCACTGAGTGAGTGTTATGTTTGCATATTGGGCGTTTATAAAGATCTGTGTAATATTTGATCCAAACATGCTCAGAAACCTTGTTAGATTGGTACTTAAATTGGTGTCCAACAGTGGACTGATTAAGGATGGCCCAGATTTGTGCTGTATTCTTCCCAGCCAAAGCCCTTAACATTGAAGCACCATCATTCTGTTACATGGAAGCTTTATAACCTTGCAACCAATTTGTATGCCTTGTTTTAATATTAGTCAATACTGGGCCTCTAAGATCGGGTGAAAGTTTCATGGCCTGTTGCTTATTGGAGCGATAGATGGTTTTTGCTGCTTGTACTTGTTTGTTATAAACATGTAATGTCTGGGTATTATAAGCTTTAAATTTTTTCTTTTTAGACTGGAATAATTGCATTAGCTCATGGTATACAATTTCGTCATGTTGTAAATTCGTTGTTTTAGATATCTCCAGGGCATAGAAACAATTGAATCTTTTTAAGGAGGTTTTAGTCCATCGTAATCTATTACCCTGACTATTTACTGTGATCATACTGGCTGGACAACTGTCTCTTGGATTTAGTAAAGCTTCATTTATCTGCCAGCTCATCAGTAAACAATTATGATCACTCAGAGTTGTAGGTTGAATGCAGAATTTGGTGACGTCAGCAATCATCTCTTGGCTGACATAAATATAGTTGATGATTGCTCTCGACTTTCCTCTGTGCCATGTTGGTCTAGGAGGTATATCATCTACAAGTGTTCCATTCAACATTTGGATGTTTTGTGATGTGACGAAATGATTCCATGCTTCTAGTCTGATGTTATGTAAAGATTTCCCCAAGCAATGCAAATTCAAGTCCCCTGCTAAAATGACAGAGGAGACATTACTATCAAGACATGCTAAATCCAGGAGATGAGCCACATCTCCCATGAAGATGCTGTTGGAAATACCGAGAGGATTGCAGAATGCATTGATCAACGCATATGTTATAATGCCAAGTTTTAATTTCATCATTTGTAAAAAGGGATTTGGCGATATCCAGTTCTCCGATTTAAATGACAAATGTTGCCTTGTTGCTATTAATAGCCCAGAAGTAGGCCTACCATAACTCGATTTTTGAGCCAGATTAAGGTATACATCATATTTATCCAAGGTCGGGACTGTCGTAAACCATCTTTCTTGAAGCATTATGATGTCAGCATTGTCCAAGTTTGTATTTCGACCATTTATCAGATGATGGAATCCTCTCGTGTTCCAACTGAGGAGAGAAACATTGGCTTGCCTCGTTGAATGGCCTA
Organism: Ambystoma mexicanum; assembly: GCF_040938575.1. NCBI lineage: Eukaryota > Metazoa > Chordata > Amphibia > Caudata > Ambystomatidae > Ambystoma > Ambystoma mexicanum. Next base: position 658,804,270 of record NC_090922.1, read on the forward strand.
GTTAATGCATGTTTTGACAGTGACACGCTGTCTTTCCATTAAATTCCCGCTGAGTTGGGTTAGCACTGTTTAGACCATTCTTCTCTAGGCTAGATGCACATACTGAAGTGTCTGATAGATGAGTTGGAACTATTGCTTGATGTGTCATGTTGTTCACATTTACGATAAATCCCAACTCAGACAATTGATTTTTTGCTAGACAGATAGCATTAAGAACAACTCTCAAATTTATCCATAATTTGACCGATGACAAGGACTGTGGATCTTCAAATTCAACTAATTGAATATCAACAGAGTTTATATCTTCTAACTCAGGTATTTCAGAAAAGACTGTTAGAATGGATTTCCGATTTATATCATATTGAATACATGGAGGCGGCCGACACGAAATGACTAATGAGTGCACGGCTAGTCTTTTGACATTCATATTTGTGAATTTGTTTAACTGAGATCCAGATGATGCAGTAACAGTAGTGACAGAAGATTCTTGGGCTTTTGAGTCAGTAGATTTTGCAATAGCTGTTTCAATTAAATGATAGATTTCAGGTGCTAGTGTAGATATTATGCTTGAACTTGATCGTTTAGAAATCAAATTTGTTATATTCGATGCTGTGGGCAGTTGTTTGGGCACTGCATCAGACTGTTGCTCCACTCCAACTATGAGAGATATAATTGGTTGGGGAATAATCCAACTTCTAGAATGATCCTGGTTCCTAGGAGCTATATGCGAGCAAGCTGTTTCTTATGGTTGTGAGAGAGGCCCTTGTTGTTGAACTCTTTGCCTAGATTCACAGTGAGTGAAATACTTCTGCGATGGTTCCGCTGACATATAGGCATCAACAGCATGCCTGATCTCTTTTCGATGCAATTTTAGAAAGTGTAAAGAAGAGCTTGATGGATTAACATCTTTAAGACGTCATCTTTATGTTTGCATGTCAAATCAAGAGAGGACTCGATGGGTGGTGTTTTCGAATCATGCAGACTAGTGATAGTTTCAATTGGACCATCAATCAAACCCTGTAAGGATGAATTGGGACACAACTGTTTTTACCACTATTTTTATGTGCTTGTGCCTGTAACTGATATTTCTTAGAGATCGCCTTTGAAGCTACTGTGGCAGATTTGTTTGACGATTCCGTTTGCTTGTTTGATCGAACAGAGCAAGTTGCATGGACAGTGCACGAAATAAGAATATTCTTTTTATTCTTAGTCTGACCAGTCTGTTGTATCCGATTTTGGGTTACTTCTGTTTTTTTCTCTTCCAAGGTTGTATACTTTCCTTTCCCTAGTTTTATTTCTGTGTTGTGGTTAGAAAAACTCTCATGGGAGTATATCTGATTTTTTAAAGAAGATGGAAGCGATTTTCAGAGCTTTAATCAGCATTTTTGTGACACTTTCCATAATTGGAGATTGTGTAGAACATTGGTCAGACTCTAATTTGAGAAATATCAGAGCTATTTTAAGATTGCATTTCAAGGTTCCTAATGCCTTAGAAAGAGGCGACTCAACCATTTTGGTTTGTGAGCCTTTGGACTCAGTCACATGATCAGGATCTTTCTGCTTAATTGCTTCTTCTCCCACCTTCTCGATAGCTTTGTTAATAGCTATTTCTTGACTGTTTATATTCTTCTCTTGCTGTGTGATCACACAGGTTATTGGTTCAATTTAATTCAGCGATTACCAAATCCAAGATCACCACAGCTGGCTCCATGATGTTAATTCTCTTCAAGACCATTCGAGAATTAATATTGTTCAGCTTTGGTTTCCTTTGATTTTTAAAAAATAATTTTCTCTCCCTTTTGTAAACTGGTTTTGCCTTTTTGTCTTCGTTGCCTCCTCGCTTCTCTCTTCCGCTCTTTTTTTTCTAGCTGTAATAGCAGTTTGTTGACACTCCTCTTGGATCCTCTTGATTCCGGGCTTGACCAAAGGGACATGTTGGTTCTGATTTATCTCGTGTATGACCATCTTGAAAATCCTCATCCACATTGGCCAGTCTTCTAAATTCCTCCAATATAGATTCAGATAGAGGAGTATCATCCACTTGTAAGGGCTGGTTTTCACTTTGACGAGGATCTAATTTCCTTTGATTTAGGAGATGTAGCTTTACCAGGATCTCTTGTGACATTTTTCTGTCAATTGCCTCAAGCTCACCTTTTGTAGTTAGTGATCTCTGAATTGCTGAAAGATCTAAACCTTGGCTTTATTATTTCCAACTTTAAATCTTGTAGTGTCTGCTTGAGATCTGTATTAACAACGTGACAGCAGCTAACCACAGCCCCATCCAATGTATTTACGTCTTTTATTAATTCAAGTAATGATCCAGTTTGAGACTGAACTTCCCCCTTGAGCAATTCAAACACAGAAACTAAGGAATTTAAAACATAATTTAGCGCACTCAAGGTGTTGTTATTAGGGAGCACCACATCTTCAGAAGGTTCTACTGGTTGATCTAAAACAACCACAGAAGAGGTTGTAGGTATTGCATTTTCCTCATCAGTACTTATAAGGGAATATCGTATTAATTAAGTTCGTGAGTGATCCAATATTCCCAACATATGGTCACTCGAGTCCAAATCTGTTGGAGTTGCAATTTTTTTGTCCCCAAAATGTTGTTCTATTTTTTCTCGATTTTCGAGGTGGTGACGGTAAACTCAAGCCCATTTTTCCAATTACTCACTGCAATAGACTCAAGTTCTGAGATTCCATTGGATCTCGCAGGAGTGGAGTGATTATTTTCCACATGAACTGTGGCCACCACCTGCCGATTCTCAACGAGTGGCATAGTGTTGGTCCCATTGTTCATGTGGACAATCTCAGATCCAGCAGCATGATTCCTATGTAAGATTTCACTATCGTCCCACTCAGGAGCTTTCAGATCATCCATTAAAGGATTGCTGCGCAGATTCATAGTTCAATGGTCTGATAAAGTTGGGTTATATTAATCTAATTCAAAGAGCAGACAATTTATGCAACTTAAGTTCGTGCCTTCTGGTCAAGTAATTCAAAAACGAAGAGCCCACAATCACCAGTTAGTGAAATAAGCAGTTCAATTGGTAAAGAATTCCAACAATGGACAAAATGCACTCACGCAGTTCAAAGGCAAAATGCCAGCAGTCACCACGTGAGCACAGCAGTAAATAAAGCAAACAGTTCAACGTTGTTTAAGTTGTAGATGTGTGCAAATGCACTCAGGTGGCTTAAAGGCAAAATGCCAGCAGTCACCGTGCGAGCACAGCAAGTAAACAAATGGATGCTAGCTTGGTTATCTCAATGGACAAAGCATCTAGACGGCTCAAAGAAAAATAGCCGGCAATCGCAGCACAAGTGAAATAAGATAAATGAGATAGTTTAAATATGTGTGCCAACAGTTGAACAGATTCCCTTGACAGAGCTGCTCAATACATGTGGTTTCTTAAAGATCACAGACTGGTGGAATAGGCAGTATAGTCAACTGTTTTCAATGTTATAAGCTGAGTTACCTGCAGTTATGCTCAGGATGAGGATTTCCAAAAAGCGGGAGGGCGTATTAGAAATCCGGCCGACTCCCGCAAAACAGCAACACGGACTTACACTCAGTCCCCACTTTCTGGCCTGAAGTATGCTCCTCCTCCGCAGTTGGTGCAGAACAGTTCCCGGGTATCCAAGGGTAGAGGCTAGATGTTTATGTACCCCTAGTCCTCCACAGCCTCCAGAGCCAAACAGCAGCAAACAGCACGGGATTCCACAAAATCACCACCCTTTACACCGCAGCTGGGCTTCACAGGGTTCAGTGCAGAATGGTGCCACTCATGGTACTTATTGCAAGTGCAGTAATGCAGGTAGCACAGAGGCAAGTCCAGGACTGGCGGGATAGCCTGGGACCTGTAAGGCTCTGGAAGTGCACCAGGCGACCAGTCAGCTGATGGAACAAGTTGGGGATGAGAATGAAGGAGGGAAGCAGGAGAGAAGAGAAAGGAGGTTAGCAGGGCAGAGGGAGAGAGAAAGAGGACGAGAAGAGGAATGTCTTGAGGAGTTTCCAGAACTTAAGGAGGTCTGGCTCAAGACGGAGAGAGGCAGGTAGGCTGTTCCAGAGAGGTACTTGCAGAGGATAAGGACCTGCCCCCAAATCTCTGTTTGGAAAAGCAGCTCACCCGCAGAGAGTTGGAGGAGGCTGAGCGGAGGGCTCTGGAAGGAGAATACTTGGGAAGATAGAGTTGTAGATAGTGGGGGCACCAGCCCCAGGAAGCCTCGTGGACTATGCACAGGGACTTGAACTCGATCCTTGCAGCCATGGGGAGCCAGTGGAGGGATTTCAGTGCCAGAGAGATGCAGTCCGTGGGCTTGAGGCCAAGGATATGTCTTGTGGTACTGTTCTGGATAAGTTGAAGAGGTCAAAGAGTAGAGGTGGGAAAATTGAGAAAGACAGTTGCCGTAGTCCAGTCTGGAGGGAACCAGGGCTCTGGCGACAGTGAGCCTCTGATGGAAGGGGAGAAAAGGTAGAATACCTCTAAGGAGGTGCAGTTTATGTCTGAGATGTGAGACGAGAAAGAGAGAGTAGAGTTGAAAATGACCCCCAGATGTTTTGCCTCACTAGTGGGTGAGGGTGCAGGACCAAGGGTGGTTGGCCAGAGTTGAAGTTGGAAAACAGGAGAAGGGGTCCCGTTGAGGACGATCTCTGTCTTACTGGCATTAAGGCAGAGATCATTAGCAGCACACCAGGACTGAATTGCGGATAGACAGTCAGGGAGGAGGAAGAGGCTGAGGGTAGCCTGAAAGAGAAGCAAGGAGGAGGAAGAGGTCAAGAATAATGGAAGAAGTAGAAAGAAAGGAGAAGGAAGAAGAGGAGGGATGCGCGAGAGTGCTAAGAGACAAGCAAAGGGAAGAAGAGAAAGAACGGGAGCAGCGATAGATGAGGAGGAGGGAGCTCGAAGAGTTAGAAAAGTAAAGGAAGGAAGACGAGAAGGAAAAGCAAGTTTTAGTAAGAAGGGAAAGGAGAAAGTGGCAAATAGAGCAACTCGCAAGAGAGTGCGCACACGAGGAGGAGGAGCGCACAATCAAAGACATAAGGACAAAGTAGCGAATGGGCACAGGGGACAAGGTGGGAAAGGATAGGCAAGCGGAGCAAGACTGCAGCAGTACACATGACAGGATGACTACACCATTGGACAGGACAGACATGGGGTCCTCCGGGAGAGGGGTACAGCAGGAATATTTTTTTTTTAATTCTTTTTTATTGTTTTCATCAACATAATAACGAGAAAAAAAAACACAGAAATAAACACAATTCATAAGCAACAACCCACTAAACTAACTCCCCTCCCCCCATATCGCCAATAGATCCCCCCACTCAACCCTATCCCCGCCACGGATTATCCATAAATGTCCAAAAGCTTAAGCCTCTGAGGGCACCATTTCTGCCTGAAGTCCCCTTTGAGGTATGCCACCCTCTCACCCAAATCTACCGGGAAGCTTTCCAGTCTGTTATGCACTGCATACGATGCCCATTCCAACGAAACTATGTCCCACATTTTCCTCAACCAGTCTTGCTCCATCGGGACCGTAGGGCTCTTCCACCTCTGAGCGATGATGGCCATCGCGGCCAACACGAAGATAACTTTTACCTTGGTTCTACCCTTCCCTTCTTTCTCGCCCCCTACACCCATTTTCCCTTGGTGAATCTCCCGTGGGTCCTGGTTGGCCCCCTCCCCCAAAGTCTGGGATAGGGCTTGTCCCACCCCACTCCAGAAAAGCCTGATGACCGGACAGTCCCACCATATGTGGGCCACTGAGCCCCCTTGCCCACATCCCCTCCAACATTTCGCCTCGGACTCCGGGTACATCGCGTGCACATGAGCCGGAGTATAGTGCCAGCCATACAAATATTTATACCACGCCTCCTGCAGTTGGGTCGCCCTCGCCGCCCTTGGGATCAACTTCCAGAGCCTCTCCCAATCCTCCTGTGCCATGCCAAGCCCTGGATGTTGCTGCCAGCTCCTCATATATGCCCAAGTAGTTATTGGGCCTGCCTGCTCTAGTTGTCTATACAGATCCGAAATCAACCCTTTGGAGCCCTCATGAGTGGTAAGAAATCGCTCAAATTGCGTGAGGCCCCACGTTGCAGCCTTTCTGATCTCCCCAGACATTACCCAGTGCCTAATCTGGAAGTAACAATGCCTCTCCCGTTCTCTCACCCCAAATTCCTGCTTACATTCCTCAAACGTTTTCACCCTATCACCACTAAACATATCCCTCAGCGTTCTGCAGCCCCCCTTCTCACACTGTGCAAACGCCGCTTGCTCCAACACCGGTGTGAAGTCCCCATTATTAAAGATAGGGGTGAATGGGGACGGAAAGGTTGTGATCCCCCGCTTCTCCACAGCCCTGTCCCAGTTATCCACCACTCCCTTAGTAATCGCACTTAAATATAAATGCGATGGCCTCAATCTTCGCGGGAGCCACAATACCTCCCCCAAAAGATGCTGAGTTACAGCCCTATCCATTTTTACCCAGTGTTTAAGGTAGGTGTCCGAAAACCACTCTCTTATCACCCTTAGTTGGGCAGCTTTGTGATAACGTTGAAAGTCAAGGAATGCCAGGCCCCCCCTCTCTCTAGAAGCCACTAGCAGCCGCCTAGACAGGCGCGGCCTCTTTCCCTCCCAGACAAACTCTTTGACCACTTTATCTAGTCTCTTGAAAAAACTTTCCGGGACTGGAAGGGGAATAGCCTGGAATAGATACAATACTCGAGGAAGCACCACCATTTTGAGGACTGCACCCCTCCCCAACCAGGACAATCGCAGAGCGCCCCATCTTCTTAAATCTTTTGTAATATCCAGCAGCAGGGGCTCATAGTTGGCCCCGTACCAACCCGCCAATGATGGTGTAACCCTAACTCCCAAGTAACGCAGCCCGGTAGGGCTCCATTTAAATGGGGAGGTCGCCTGTGTTTCTTCTGCCTCCTGCTTCCCTAAGGACAGATTCATAAGCTCTGATTTCAAAAAATTGACCCGCAATCCCGATAGTTCGCCTAATCTGGTCAGGAGTTCTATACTCGCTCTAATGGAAACCTTAGGGTTCGTGAGGGTAAGCAACATGTCATCAGCGAAAGCTGCTACTTTATGCTGCCTCCCCCTGAACGGTATTCCCTGAATCTCCTCCGCCTCACGAATAGCCACAAGCAGTGGCTCCAGATATACTGCGTAGAGTAATGGAGAAAGGGGGCAGCCCTGCTTTGTCCCCCGCTCCAATCTGAACGGCTGGGACACCTCGCCATTGACCAGGATCCGTGAGTGGGGTTCTTATAGTTAGCTGCGACCATTCGTATAAATCCCGTCCCCAGGCTCATCCTTTCCCATCACCTGAAATAAGAACGACCACTCCACCCAGTCGAACGCTTTTTCGGCGTTGAGCGCCAAAAGAACCGCCGGAGTGGACGTCTTGCGTGATTTCTCCACCAGGTGAGCCACCCTCCTGATATTGTCAGCAGTCTGCCTCCCCACGACAAAGCCTGATTGGTCCTGATCGACCAAGAAAGGTAGATGCCTCTCCAGGCGCTTCGCCAGGATCTTAGTGAAAATGTTTGCCTCCGTATTTATAAGGGCAATTGGGCGGTACGAGGTGCATTCCTCTGGGTCTTTCCCCACCTTGTGAATGAGAGAAATTTTTGCCTCCTCCATCGAGGGGGTGATACCGCCATCCTCAACAAACGTGTTAAACAGTTGCGTTAGGTGCGGAACCAGGAGGTGGGAGAAAGCCCTGTAGAATGAGGCCGGGTAGCCGTCAGGCCCAGGAGCCTTGCCGAGGGGAAGCGTCGCTATTATGGCCCTAACCTCATCCTCTGTAATTGGTCGGTCTAACTCTTCGCCTTTCTCTTTGGATAATCTCGGGAGGGGGAGGCCCTCCAGAAACTCTCTCTGTGGCTGGGTACGCAGGCTCTGTGAGGAGTACAGCGCCTCGTAAAATTCTACCAACCTCCCCTTTATCTCTTCAGCCTGGGTAAGCCTCCATCCTCCCGCATCTTTAATTGCCGTTATAATCTTCTGCTCCCTTTGTCCCGTCAGGAGGCGAGCCAGGAGTGAGTCTGCCTTATTGGCCTTGGCATAACATTTTTGCCTGACCCTGAGCATAGCCTCTTCCGCTTTTTTAGTGCGCAAGATCCCCAGCTGGCCCTCCGCCAACCTGTATTTCCTATGCGTTTTCCAAGTTGAGGTCTCCTGCACGCACGCCCTGGCCTCTTCGACCTCATTTTCTAGCTGAGTTTCCAGGCTTCTCAGCGATCTACTCCTCTCCGCTTTCATAGCAATGATTTCCCCCCTCAAGGTCGCTTTAAAGGCATCCCACCTCACACTCTGACTAGTGTCCCAACTGTTATTCCTCTCGAAGAAATCCCGGATTTTGTCCCCTAGCTCCTCTCGTAAAACCTGATCCCTCAGGAGCTCCTCCGGGAACCTCCAAGTCCACACTCCTGGTCTACGCCTCCCGAGCCGCATGTTCAGTTGCACCACTTTGTGGTCCGCTATCCCCAAGGGGCCCACCTCAACATCCTCCACCTGCCCCACCAAACTAGCCGAGATCCAGATGTAGTCAATGCGGGACTGTATTTTATGGACATCTGACAGAAAAGTAAATCCCTCTTCCTCACCTCGTATTGCACGCCATGCGTTGCGCAGCCCAGCCTCCTCCCATTTCCCTCTCAGTTGAGGAGATGCAATAGCGCCACCCCGTTCCCTGTCACACCAGGACCTGTCCCCCTTTCTGTCCCAGGCAAGGTTAAAGTCCCCCATCACTATCACCTGTCCCCTGGCGAAATTCTCTAGGGTGCCCAAAGTATCCCGCAGGAATTGGTCTTGGCCCACATTGGGGGCATATACCGAGGCTATAGTATACTCGGACCCCAAAATCTCCTCCCTCACCATGATATGTCTTCCATTTTTATCCCTGAGGATATCACGGGGTCGAAAGTTAACTCCCTTTCCAAAAGCCAGGGCGACTCCCCCCCTTTTAGCAGGCCCTGATGCAAAAAATATCAATGGGAAGCTCCTCAGGCGCAAGCGACCTTGGTCTCGTTTTAATAAGTGCGTCTCCTGCAGTGCCAGCACGTCCGGCCTTTGGGACTTAGTAAACAGCTCCAGCTTAGTACGCTTGAGGAGGGAGTTCAGTCCTCTCATGTTATGAGTCAACCACTTGACAGCTGAGTAAAGAAACAGCTTGCCAACCATACCCCCATGTTAACTTTACCGTGCCTCCCCACCACCACCTGGGAGAGATACCCAACTCCCCCCCTGACCACCGCCTCCTTAATTTCTATTCCGCTCCGTCCAGGGCACCATTCCTCTCCATTGGCGACACCACACACCTCCCTCCCAACACCCCTCCCCCCTCCACCCTGAAACCCCAACTGTGGGTGAGAACTCCCCCCTTCCCCCTCCGCCCTCTGCCCCTGCCCACTCCCCCCCTTCCCCTGAGTTAGTCCCACCCTTCTTCCACATCCTAGGGCTAGGACTCCCTCACCACCCCCTAACCCCCAAGCCAGAGCAAAAGCCCTTTCCGCTCCTCCCCCTTCTGGGCCACATTGCCCTTACCGATCCAAAGATGTTGCTTCCCCTTCCCCAAACTCCTATACCAACCTTTAGGGTCCACCACCCCTTGCATATCAAAACCCCAACTCAGGTACTCTCCTTGCTGCCATTACCTCCCTCCGCCCTACTCCCTTCCCCTTCCCTCAGGGAGCCGTTGTTCCTTCTCGTGCCCTTCCTCTTCTTATCTCCCACCGTGGACCATTCCCACGGCCTCTGCCTTGGCCTGTTGTCTCCGGCTCGCCGAGCACTACTCAAGGGATCCTCCTGGAGGTCGATCCGCAGCAGTGCAGATCCCTCCTGGACAGACGTTATCCGTTTCTGCGAGCCTTCCCAATCAAAGACAAGGCCGAATGGAAATGTCCACTTATAGCTAACGCCGCGTCCCTTCAACACCTTCAGTATCGGCGCCATCTGTCTCCTCTTGACTAGGGTGATGTTCGCCAGATCTTGAAATAGAGCTATCTGCTGCTCTTTATACACTATTGGTTCCTGTTTCCGCGCCGCCTGGAGAACAGCCTCCTTTTGCGCGTATCTGGCAAAAGCGGCTAGCACATCTCTCGGTCTCGAGGTGGGCCCCTTGGCGGGCCTTCCGACCCTATGGACTCGATCTAATTCGATGGCATCGGGGTCCTCTCTTCCTAAAATGTTCGCGAAGATGGCCTGGACCTCCCGTTTCAAGACCCCGTCCGAGACTGACTCCGGTAATTGCTTCACCCTAATATTGATTCTTCGCTATCTATTTTCGAGATCCTCCATTTGGATCTCAAGATTCTGGGTCGTAACATCAAGGCGCTGTATAGCTTCACTATTGGCTGTGGTGTCCTTGTCTATTTCCTGGAGACCCCTTTCCAGGAGGTCAGTCCTCTCCCCCAGTTGCCGTAAGTCCCGCTTGATCTCCCCGAGTGCCGTACAGCACGAATTTGATTGACTTTGAGGGTAAACTAAGCAAAGACATGACCTAAAGGAGACTAAGCTTCATGGACGATATTGACAGTGACATGGGGGCACCGAATCAGACAAGGATGTAGGGGGAAACAAGGACGAGGGAAAGGGACGACCAAAGTGCCAGTGGACAGGGCAAAGCGCTGACAGAAGCGTGACATGGGAAATAGAAAGGGACACGTGGAGATCTTGGAGTGACAAAGATGAGAGATCGCGGCAGTCTAGGGATGCATCACGCTGTATAGACGACTTAATCCCATACGCGCAGAGGCTTAGAGACCTTTCTGGATGAAGGAAGGGAGAACCGGCGAGGGCATTTACTAACACCAAAGACACCAAGGGACAGGCAGACCAGGCTGACACGAGGAGCGAATGGGGAGATCGAGTTTACACAGTTGTCCTTACTGTAAAATGGAGGGGGGCAACCTCAATACATACCATGGAAGCATATAGATATGGAAAACTTGAGTTGTAGGCTATCCTCATTAACTGCAGGTACAGGTAAATGGATATACAAAATTAAAAAGATGACAGCGGGACAGAAATTAGCAGAGGGAGATGTAAAAGGTTTATAAGTGGCGCTTCTCAGGGAGGCTGCTGATGATGATGCATGGAGAAGGGCGGGGTACCCAGGAGTAACTACCCAGCACACGGCACACAAAGCACGCCATTTGCTAACTGCTTTAAGGCAAGCTCTACGGACACAGTACCCAGATACGTCAGACATTAGTGCGATTATGGCATGCAAAATGGGGGAAGACCAAGACCCCCTGCACTACATCCAGACTATTCGAGAGCTTTGGCACCTTGAAGCACATGAAATTATAAGTTACACACTGTACTGTACGTAAGTCACTACGTGAGTAGCTTAGAATTACTACTACGTCCCATCCCCTTTCCTCCATACTGTATGGGCGATTACAACTGAATGTAGCCGAGAGGTGACCCTCCTAAGAAAACAAGTTCCTTAAGACTGCCTTCCCAAATGCTGTGTCTGACCTGGAGCCGGCATCTAAACAGTAGTGCTTGCAGAAGGCCGAAGGGGTGGCCCAAGTGGCCGCCCTGCTGATGACCTGCCACGGGACGTGCCCCTGGAAAGCGATTGCCATGGCCTTGGCTCTGATCGCATGCGCATGCATATTTGCCGGAAGCTGCTTGTGCTGCCCCTCATAGGCTTCCTTAATGGCCGCAACCATCCACCTTGCTATGGAAGCCTTAGAAGCCCGATATTCTGGCCTTGCCCACCAATGGTGACAAAGAGAGCCTCAGATTTGCAGAAGCTCTTGGTTCTGTCCAGGTCGAATTTTAAAGCGCGCCCAACATCTAGACAGTGCAGTACCCTCTGAGTATCGCATTGGGGTCTGTGGAAAAGGTAGGTAGCACTATCTCCTCATTTAGGTAGAACGAAGAGAATACTTTAGGCAAGAATCCGGGGTGTGTGAGGACGACCTTGTCCCTAAGAAAGGTAGTGTACAGCTCCGAAGCCACCAGAGCTTGAATCCCGCTGACCCGGCATGCATACGCAAGACCCACCAACCAAAAGGGCTGTCTTTAATGGTGACCAGTCTGATGTCCGCGGACGCCATTGGCTCAAAAGGTTTATGCGCCAAGCGCCCAACACTATGTTTAGGTCCCACACCGAGTGTGGCTTCTTCATAGGCGGGTAAAGCCTGGTGAGGCCCACCAAATGGCTTTTAACCACTGGGTTGGAGGATGAAAAAACATCCTCCTCCAAATTCTGGTAGGCTCCGATGGCCGCCAAATAGGTGCGGCATGTGTCTATTTGCACTCCTGAGTGTGCGAGGTGTACAGAGAAGGATAGTACGTGGTCCAGTGTGCATGTAAGAGGATCAACTTCCTTGTACTCCGCCCAATGGCAAAACCTAGTCCACTTGCTTTTTTACTGGCTCCTGGTAGCATCGCTCCTAGCACCCTGCATGATGCCTAGGTTAGCCTGTGAAAGACGCAGATGCTTTAATTTAACCTGTTCAGGATCCAACTTCTGTGGGGTGGGGTGGATGACCGTGCACCCCTGCTGCGACAGTAGATGAGTGGGGCCCAGTGGAAAGTGCATCAGAGGTTGGTCCACCAAGCTGAGCAGTTCCAAGAACCTAGGCCTCGCTGGCCACCAAGGAGCTACCAGAATGATGCTGAGGTGGCTGGACTCCCTTATCTTGCAGATCACCTTGTGTACCAGGGGAGTGGGAGGGTACGCATATGATTTCATGCTGATCCACTGTATCTGTAATACATCTCCCAGAGAGCCAGGATCCTGTCCCTGCCAGGATGCAAACTGAGGGGACGTTCTTGCTGTAACATGTGGTGAAGAGGTCCACTTGTGGATGACCTCATCTGTTGAAGATCCCCTGAAGGACCTGATCGTTCAATTGCCATTCGTAATGGTCTGCCCCAACCTGCTGAGCCTGTCCGCCTCCACGTTGGCCTCCCAGGCAGGTGGATTGCCGTCAAGTGTATGTCGTTCGCCCAAGCCCATTCCTAAATGCTGACTGCCAGGGTGCATAGAGGAGAAGACCTGGTGCCACCCTGCTTGTTGATGTAATACATGCTGGTGGAGTGGTCCACCTGAATGAGGATCATTTTTCCACTGATGAGTGGTAGGAAGGCCTAGAGAGCCAGCCAGATGGCCTTGAGCTACAGCCAATTGATATGGGCCTACTGTTGCTGAAGGGACCAAACTCTGTGGGCACTGTGGTTGTCCACAGTAGCTCCTCAGCCCTCCAAGGAAGAGTCTGTAGCGATAATAACCTGTGGTGCTGGTTGTCGGAATGGTCTGCCTCGTCTCAGGTTGCCGTCTGTGCTCCACCAGACCAGGTCCTGGTGGAGAAAAGGAGGAATGCTGACGAGTTCTGGCTGTGAACCCTGCTCCTGATTCCATGAGGCTGGGAAGTGCAGCAGCAGTCTGCTCATTTTGAGCCTTCTGTAAGGCACTGCCAGAAGAAATGCTGCCATGATTCCCAGAAGGTGCTGGTACCACCAAGCAGAGGTAACACCTCTGCTGAGAAAATGGCTTGTGGCCCTCTTGATGGCTGCAATCTGTTCTCACATGGAACAAAACTCTCAGATCTCGTATCCCAGATGAGTCCCAGGAAAGCCAGGCTCTGCGTAGGCTCCAGCTGTGACTTCTTGAGATTGATGGCGAATGCCAATTTGTGTAGCATATTCATGAGGGCAGAGGAGTAGTTCTGGACCGCCTCCGGTGATATGGCCCTGACAAGCCAGTCGTCTAGGTATGAATATACATTGTGACCCTGGGCCCTGAGAAGGGCTGCCACTGCATTCATAAGCCCGGTAAAGACCCGGGGGGCTGAATTGAGACCAAAGGGTAGAACCTTGTATTGGAAATGAAAGCCCATGATCCTCAACCTCAGGAAGGACCGATGGGGTTGGCAAATTGGGATGTGTAGGTATGCATCCTTCAGATCAAACAAGCACATCCAGTCTCTCCTGCACAGTGTCTCCGCAATAAGCGCTGTAGTAACCATCTTGAACTTTTGCAGTGGAAGGGAAAGGTTCAGGGTGGAAAGGTCCAACACAACTGTAAGGCCAGCCTGGTTCTTCTGGTCTATGGCGAAAATTCTGGAGTAGAAGCCCATGCCCCGCTGGGACGACTTCTACTGCCTGATTCTGTACGAGCGATTTAATTTTTGCCAATAGAGTTGCTATCCGAATCTGCCAGAGTGGTAGAAAGGATGGAGGAGAGGGTGGGGCCGGTAGGCGGTAGTCCGTGGACACTACTGATAGGATCCAGGGGTCTGCAAACCTCACGTGCCAATGCTGTACATCAAGGGCAAGCCTGCCCCCCACCCGAGATCCAAGGACCTGGAGGGGAGTGTCATGCCTTTGTTCCCTCTGAGGCTGGGGCTGAGGAGGGGGGCTGAAAAAAGCCCTTATCCCCGCCTTGTGCTATTTGCGGTGGTGTTGACTCGGAGATCGGTCCGCTTGCCTGGACCGTCATTCTTGGAAACCCCGGAACCCACCGAAAGCCTACCCCTTGTCGGGATGCTGGTACGCCTGACTGTAGGTCTTGGGCGTGGACTTTGTAAGGCTATATAAGTATTTTGCAGTCGGTGAACTGTTGTTCTTATCAAGCTCCTCATCAGTGGTGAATGAAAGAGGTCCCTACCCGCAAATAGAAGGTCCAATATGCACTCCTGGACGTCCAGGTTAAACTTGGTAGCCTGCAACCAGGCCATCCTTCTCATATCCGTGGCAATGCAGATGGCACGGCCTGAGGTGTCTATATGCGCCACTGTGGACTCCATGATGTCTTGAGCCACCATCTTTGCTTCTGCCAGCCCCGCTTTTAAACGTGCTTGACTGTGTACCAGAAGTTCCGTCAGGAAGGTGGCTGTTTCCCACCAAAGTTTTTGGTTAACGGCTGCGAGCATGGTATCTGCATTAGACTGACAGAGGTGCAGCGAGGTGTTGGAATAGATGATCTTTCCATACGCCCCCAAGCTCTTCTCCTCCTTTCTTAGCAATGCTGAGGACGAGGTGGCGGAGGAAGACTGCAGCTTCGAGTAGATAGAGGCTGCGACAATCAGCGAGGAGTGTGGTTGAGGGCGTGCCGACAATAACAGTGTATCCCCATCCAATTGTCTGTATTTGGTGTGGAGGCACCTGTTGGTGGGCTGCGCCGAATAGGGTTTAAGCCAACCCTTTTTGGCCAATGCGACAACATCCTTCTGCATCAGAGTCCCCGTTCTATCCGTGTGAAGTAGAGTGAGGACCTCGGTCAGTACCCCCGCCTCCGGTTGTTCAACCTCGGGTTGTGGAAGCCCCAAATATTTGGCAAATCCTTCAAGTCGTTCATGGAAAGCCTTGACTGAAGATGGTGTGTCGGGGCCCTCCTCCTCATCGGTGTCCACCAGGTCTGGCACTCGAGGAGGAGTGCTGGGGGCCGAAGGCTGAGATGTGGAGACCGGAGCCAGAGGCTGTGTGGAGGTTGGTGTGGAACCGCCTGAACTGTAGGAGGTTGGGAAGCCGGAATCGAAGGACCAGGCGTGACGAGCTGGGCTGCACAGGGCCCTGAGGCACCGGACCCATAGGAGGAATGACTATAGGTGCTAGCGGAGGGACTAGAGGCAGCATGTTCCTGATCACATCCCGAAGGATGGAGCCCATCTGAGGGGACCTCATAAGCATGAGGAATTTCTCAAAAAACCTGTCCTCGCAGGTTGGTGCGTAGGCAGGTGGTATTGACTGAGTAGCAGGCGGCTGCTGAGGCCTGTGCATACTCTGCCTTGCTTGTTGTGAGGGTTATCTGCCCTGCGACACTGAAGGATAAACTGTAGGCCATTTACCTAGTGAAGACCAGTCCCACCTCGATATTCTATCTCCTACCTGCTCCCCGAACAGGGGTGGTGTCAGATGAGTGGCCATCTTGTCTGGCACGGTGGCCATCTTGTCGAGCTGCATGCCATGTGCCTACGTTGTGGTGCTTGGCTCGCTGGGCCCGGCCTCCTCCTGGACTCTTGGCGGTGGAGTTTGAGGCGTACCCTGCACCTTAGGACGAGGCCTAGAAGGCGCAGCGCCCTCGGCTGTGTCACCGGTAGTGCTGCGTACAGGCACCCCCTCAGACTTTTGTTCAGTAGTAGGGCATAGCCCCTCGGGTGGACACCCGGTAAAAGAACCTTGCAGTTCCTCAGCACTGTCTGTGGAAGGATCTAACAACCCTGGTTAGACAAAACTGAATGCAATACCCTTTTGGGTGCACTTCAATAACCTTGACCTCCTGGCAATAGAGACCCAACCTTTGGTATAAGTCTGAACTACAGAGGTTGGTAGTGTGGCTGAGCAGCCAAGCTTATCTCAAGAGGGATCAATGTGAGCAGTAATGTAGTGACAAAGAGTTTCACAGTAGCAGTTATTCAAATGAACACTTACACTCAATGTTTCCTGATGAAACAATTATTAGTTTATTTCACAGTCAGTTGTATAAGCCTTCTTCAGAAGGCAGACATATATATAACACTTCTAATACTAATACACTTCAAATCACACTCTGTTTCTCTAAATCAGATGATACCCATTGGCGATGGCACACAGACCCTTCCTATACTGTCAGGTGACTTAATTTGCTAGGACACTGCGGGCATTGAATTATCATTGGTACATTCAGAGAAATACTGAGTTTGGTGTAAAAGATAGAATAGAGGTATAAAACAACGGTAAAAAAATAATTAATAAACAGGTAAGTACTTTTGATACCTTCCAATGCAGAGTAAATTAACCCTTTCCTGGGGGAAAGGCCAAAGCACACAGGACAGCCAATGTTAATTGCACAATGTCTAGGGGAGCTGAAGATCTTTGCAGGTAGGTAAAAAGTCTTGCAAAGTTTTCAGAAATGTTTGTTGAAAATAGAACACTTGAAGGGCCACAAGCTGGGAGACTTGTGAGGGGCGAAGCTTTAGCAACTGTGCAAGGTAACCAAGACAGGTTGTTACGCTCCCCTGGTATCCACTGGGACGCCACCCAGCCGGGTTACTCGCTGGTATGCTTCTCACCTTTGGCCTGATGTGGTCTGAGGGGAAGGTTCTGCCTTGTGGTAGAATTAGGCATGCTCTCCGTCCTGCCTTCTTTGCAGGGGCGCGTTGCCTTTCATGGGCGAGTGCGGGCCTGTTACTTCACTGACGCCGGACCGTTTGAGATTATTCAGGTAGGTCTTATTGCTGTTCTTTAGTTTTGTTGCTATCCTGCATGCCTTTCTTTGTTTAAAATGGCTCTTTTTTCTCCCTTAGGTATGCGGAGCTTCAGCGCTGTGAACTGGCTTGGTTGAGCCCCGCTGGTAAATTATGGCGCATTAAGAGCGCTATGATGCGGTAAGTAAGCCCTATGCGCAGCGCTGCGAAGTCTTGCCTTTGCTAACCTGTGTTTTCCTTCCTTGTAGGTCGCGGTGTTCTTCAGCGCGAGTGGAATGTCCGGAGTGGTGCCAGCCGAGAGGCGACCAGCCAGGCAAGCTTTTTGAGCAGTTCGTAATTTGTAAAATGTCTACTGCTTTCGTTCAGGTCTTTCTGTCCGGGAGGCGTGCAGATTCGAGGAAGCTGTTCTCAGTAGCTGTGAGTGTTTAAAGATGAAGACTGCAGGTAAGATGCTGCTGCTAATGATGTTCCTTTTGTCTCCTTGCAGGTTCTGCTTCTCCGAGGTTCGAGGGAATAGCTGGACACAGGGAGCATCACATTGCAAGCTGCAAAGTAACGCGGAGCGTGTTGTCTTGCTCGGGTGTGGTTTAAATAGCCCCAACAAAATAGTCCAGGTAAAGTAGTCCCTAGGCTACCACACCCAAACCACTAGACCGCATAGCTTGGTTCTTAGGAACCAAGCTATGTGGATGAATCCATGTTGGCTGACAATACAATAAAGTAGTTCCCAAGCACATTGTTTTTCATGGTGTATGAGCCTGGCGCCATAGGCAACCAGGACTGGCCCCATGAGGGCTTTTGAAGAGGATGCCAGGCTCTAGAGGCCCGAGTCCTGACTCCACCTGGGCAATGGGTTTGCCAGAGGTGGTTTTGGGCGAGGGTCGTGACACAGGTCTCAACTGAGAGCAAGCAAGGCCGCACAACAAGAGGTAAGTTCTCTTAGACTTTACAGTACCTCTGGTTAGAAGAAATGGTTCTAGCTGGCTTCTGTTCCTGTAAAGCTCTGCAGATCCTGTTGTTCCTGAGCCTCAGTCGTGGGGACAAGAAGGAGGCCATCTGGGAACTCTTGCTCTGCAATGGGAAGTTCAGCGGCAGCAATGGGTAAACTTCAATTCAGCGGTTCTTCAGTGTTCCAGCTCCTCACGTCTGACAGCAAATAGCAACACAGCGGTTCTCGGATACCACTCTGGACTTTCCTCGCATCTGGGGTCCAGCACACTGTTGAGGTGGCTTAGGCTTCGTCAGTCCTGCATCAGGGAAGTGCGGAGTATCTTCCTGGCGCTCGGTCTGACTTAAAAGCAACGCACACAATCTGGTGTTCCTCTCCCTGGCACTTCAGTTCCAGTAGCAGCAGTAGTGGAAGTACAGCCAGCTCCGAAAGGATGTCCAGACGGGCTTACTTTGGAGTTGATTGGTCCCACCAACTCAAAGGAAGAAGTCGTCTTTGCAGGGCTTCTTTAGTCGAGGTGAATTCAGAGCTTCAGCACCAGAGCAGGGCTTCACTCGGCAAACTAATGGTTCAGGAGTTACAGCAAGCGTCTCGTCCAAGTTCTTCTTCAGATCCCTTTGTCCAGTGGTCGACTCTAACTTCCAAGCCAAAAAGCCTCACCTTTTATGCAGGTTTCTCCCATTCATTCCAGACTAGCTGTCAATCACACAGCAGGGTGGCTGTCAAAGGACAGCCAGCCGGCCAATCACCCTGGGGAGAGTTTTAGGCACCTCCCTTACTTCCTGCCCCTGCAAGACATACTGGAGCCAGAGGCAGGCTTTACTCAGGAATTCAGAAATGGTGAAAAAAGACGACCAGGACCATTATGATGAAATGGGCACCCATGGGTGCTTTACTGTAGCTTTGGACACAGCCTGCGGTAAAAACACACAATGGTAGTAAAAAGTAAACCACTGCCACTGTAACGCTCACCTGATTCCCGTAGAGGCGCCGGTCTTCACTGGGCGTATACCGTATCTTCAAAGGTGATGTGTAACACACGGCTGGCTCTTTGGGCTGGACCTCTGTGCACTGTATGTCTGACTCGAAGGATAAGATGTCTGCAGATAGAAAATATGGGATTAAGGAACTGGGTTATTGAATGTCTCTCTCTTCTTCCCTTTCTCTTCTCCTGTAGAACCCCAAAGGTTAACGCTCTCACCTTAGGTAAGTGAACGCCGTGCTCTCCATCTGCCTCGGGGCAGGGTGCTGTAACCAGTTTCTTCACTGGATAAGGGGAGCAGGCCTCTTGACTTCAGAGGACTGCTGTCCGTCGTTTACTGCACGAACGGTAAGTTTCGAGTAATTCTAATGTCTTTAAAGTCTTTAGTAATGATGTTTCTTGTTTTGCAGGGTTCCGGCGATGGAGTATGACAAGCTGAAGTGAGTTGAAGATGGAGCCCGTGTGATGAATAGAAGCGCCTGAAGCACGTAAGTAAGCGCTTGTTGCCTGCTTCACGATGCGCTCTAACTGTCTTTTTATTTTGCAGGTACAAGTTCGGAGCGGCTGCAGGGTGCCGGAATACCCACTGGGTTAGATGTGGAAAGGAGTAATGGCATGTGAGTATTAAAGTTCCCCAATGTCTTTAAACGCACCTTGTTTTGTCTTTCAGATGCGAGATGCAGCGCCGAAGGCCTCCGGAGCGTGCGAAGAGTTGGTAAGCTTTTGTCTTTCAGATGCCGGAATGCAGTGTGAAGACCTCCGGAGCGCACGAAGAGTAGGTAAGCCTTTGTCTTTCAGATGCCGGAATGCAGCGCGAGGCGTTGGTGACAGCCGATGGACCAGGTAAGTGAAGAGCTGTCAATGAAGACCGTAATGCTAACCTGTTCTTTCTTGTCTTTATAGGTGTTGCTGAAGACTGGATTCAGGATGGTAAGCCTTTTTCCTTAGGCCCAGGATCAGATGCAGAAGACACGATGAGCGTTCTGCTGCTGAGGATGCAGAATAATGCAAAGCAAGATTCATCCATCGGGTGTGGTTTAAATAGCCTCCTGTAGTGCTTAGGTGTCTCCTTCCACAGCCACGCCTAGGTAAGAAAAGAGTTCCTGCTTTCCAGAAGAGTTCCAGTGTTCTGAATCTAGGTAGTGGCTCCTGCCCCACCCAACAGGAAAAGTAGTTCCTAACAGAAGAGGATCAGAGGCTCAACTGGCAGGCAAGTAAGCAGCATGGTCTGCTGCAGGTAAGTCCACCCAAGCATTATGAGCCCGGCGCTTCCAGCGCTGGGACTGGGCATATTTATGAGCCTGGTGCCACTGGCGCCAGGACTGGGTCCAAAAGGTCCCAATTGGGACTGGTTGGCACTCGGAACCTGGGTTATGGATCTGCTTCCAAGGGAGTTGGGAAAACCCTGACCTTTTGGAAGCAGAGATCATGACAGTACCCCCCCTCAAGGCCCCTCCCAAACCGGGCTTCTCCGGGGTTTTGGCTTGTCAGGAAATGTTCAGTGAAATCTTTTGATTAGGCGAGGAGCGTGGACATATTCAGCAGGTTCCCAGGATCTCTCTTGGGGGCCGTAGCCTTTCCAGTCAATTAGGTAAAATAGTTTAGATTTGGAGATCTTGGAGTCCAGAATGCTTTTGACTTCAAACTCGAGTTCTCCATCAAGTAGGATAGGTTTTGGAGATTTAGTTAGTCGGGTTTGAGGTTGCACGGGTTTTAATAGAGAGACGTGGAAGACCAGATGTATCTTCATGTGCGGGGGCAAGTCCAACTTGACCGCTACTGGGTTTACTATGGTAGTGATGGAATAGGGACCAAGGTATCTTGGGTTGAATGTGCGTGGCCCTTTTAGAGGTCGATATTTGGTGGATAACCAGACTTGATCCCCTACTTGATATTGAGGGGCTTCCTTCCGATGTTGATCTGCTCCTTTCTTGTATTGTTCTTTAGCCCTTTGAAGGTGAGAAACAGCTTCCTTAAAGGCTTGGGTGATTGTAGAATGCAGGTAGTCTACTGCTGGTGTTTCAAGATCTTAGAGGGGATCCAACTCCGAGGTTCGAGGGTGACTGCCGTACAAAAGAAAAAACGGGGTTTTCCCAGTTCCCGAACGGACAGAGTTATTGTAGGCATATTCGGCTATCCAAAGGATGTCTTTCCAAGTTTTTTCAGTTTGTTGCAGCATGCAGCGTAAATACTGTTCCAGAGTTTGATTGGTCCTCTCGGTTTGTCCGTCGGTCTGAGGGTGGTGACTGGTCGATAGTCTCACATCAATTTAAGCCGACCGACAGCAACTTCGCCAAAAATGAGAAATAAATTGACTACCTCGATCCGAAATTAGAACCGAAGGAAAACCGTGCAGTCGGACGATGTTTTCGAGAAATTCTCGGGACAGAGTTGCTGCTGTTGGCAAGCCTTTGAGCGGAATGAAATGCGCCATCTTGGAGAATAAGTCCACGATTACTAGAATCGTATTGTATCCGGAGCATGGAGGTAGATCGGTGATGAAGTCCATAGAAAGCGTATGCCAAGGGCGAGGTGGGATGTCAATAGGGCGTAAGAGGCCTGCTGGTCTTTCCTTTTGACTCTTGTTTTGGGCGCATACTCCACAGGACATTATAAAGTCTCTGATATCTTTTTTCCAAGACGGCCACCAGAAGTAGCGCTTGATCTTTTCTGAGGTCTTGGCCATACCGGGATGTCCTTCCATTAAAGAATCGTGATAACAAGAGATTACTTTTTTCTGTAAATCTGTGCTGGGTAGGTATAATCATTCTTGGAAATACAATAAGTTGTCCTTCACCGTAAAGTCCTTTCCCTGCAGATGCCAATTCTGTATGTCTGCTGGAGTTACAAGTTGCCTGGCTTTATCCTTAACTTCCTCTATGGATTCTGTGGCGATTACACCCAGAATTCTTTGTTCGGGTGATGATTGATACAGGTTTAGGGTTGATCAAGTGTTCTTCCACTCCCATCCGAGAAAGGGCATCAGCTTTACCGTTCTTTGTACCAGGTCGATAGGTAATTATGAAGTCAAACTCGGCAAAGAATAATGCCCAACGGAGTTGTCTAGAGGATTGGGCTTTTGCGGTTTTCAAATATTGCAGGTTTCGGTGATCCGTAATCACAGTAACGGTGTGTCGGGCCCCCAGCAGATAATGCCGCCAAGCCTTAAAGGCAGACTTGATAGCCAGAAGTTCCTTGTCAGTAATCGTGTAATTGATTTCAGGAGGCGAGAATTTGCGGGACCAAAATGCCACGGGATGCAACTGATTGGTTACCGGGTCCTTTTGTGATAGAACTGCCCCCATGGCAAGGCTTGAAGCATCAGTTTCCATGATGTAGGGGAGTTTGGGGCGAGGGTGTTTTAAGATTGGTGCAGAGATAAATTTAGTCTTCAAATCCTGGAAAGCTTGTTCCGCCTCGGTAGACCATTCAAAACGTTTGTTTTTCTTTAACAAGGCAGTGATGGGCTGGACTATTCGAGAGAATTCGGGGATAAACCTGCGGTAAAAGTTAGCGAAGCCTAACATGCTTTGCACACCTTTTACGGAGGATGGTGATGGCCATTTGAGAACTGCATCGACCTTCTTTGAATCCATACGCACTCCGCCAGGTGATAATATGAATCCCAAGAATTCAACTTCAGTCACGTTGAAAACACATTTTTCCAACTTAGCGAAAAGTTTGTGTTGACGCAATCTTTCGAGGACCATTTTCACGTGTTTCCGATGTTCAGATTCCAATGAAGAATAAACAAGGATGTCGTCAATGTAAACAACAACACACACATCTATGAGCTCTCTGACGACATCGTTCATAAAATATTGAAAGGCGGCCGGGGCATTGCAAAGTCCGAAGGGCATGACCTGATATTCAAATAGCCCATACTTGGTGCGGAAGGCCGTCTTCCATTCATCGCCCTCTTTTACTCGTACCAAGTGGTAAGCTCCTCTAAGATCCAGCTTTGTATATATGCATGTTTTTCTGACTTGGTCCAGGAGTTCAGGGATCAAAGGTAACGGATATCTATTCTTAACGGTGATCTGGTTCAGGGTGCGATAATCTATACAAGTTCTAAGGTCTCCTTCCTTTTTTGGAACGAAGAACAAAGCTGAAGAAGCAGGGGACTTGGAAGGACGAATAAACCCATTTGCCAGGTATTGTCGAAGGTGAAGGTTCTCAGGCTCGGTGAGGGCATAAATTCTACTACAAGGAGGAGTAGATCCAGGTATCAGGTCTATCTGGCAGTCATAAGACCTATGAGGAGGTAGAGAGTTAGCCTGATCCTTCTGGAAAACATCTTGGTATTCTAGGTATTCGGGAGGTAACTGGGGAGTCTCTGAAGAAATTGCTGCCAGTGCAACACCAGGTGGAGGGTGACAAGTAGAGACACATTCTGGAAACTGACCGTTCTTGCTCGCCAATCGATCAGAGGATTGTGTTTCTCTAACCAAGGTATTCCTAGAATAATCTGAAACTGAGGGGCCTTGATCACATCGAACACGATCTTCTCATGGTGTCCATCTTGACTTACTAGCGTCACCTCTTGAGTGGTATGCGTTACTGGCCCGGAGGCTATCTCCGTACCATCCACCGTAGTAATGACGTCCTTTACAACCTTGGGACAAAGAGTTAGATTCATCCTCAAAACCATTTCATGATCCACATAATTGCCGATGGCACCGCTGTCGACGTAAGCTTCAATTGCATGTAATCGATCCGGATTATCAGGGCTAATGAGGACCATAGGTATCACGAAATGCGAGGTCACGGAACTGGTTTTCACGCTCGGCAAGAGGACCTCTATTCTTGTCGGGCGAGGTTGTTTCCCTGCTCAGAGTTTGTAACTTTGGTAACTGCAGCTCCTACTGCCTTCTTGGCAGGTTTCACCGGACAGTCTCGAAGAAAGTGCCCTGAGTTTCCGCAATAGAGGCATAATTGCAACTGTTTTCTCCTTTCCCGCTCCTTTTGTGTTAGAGGACCTTTCAGACCCCCTATTTGCATGGGTTCCCCGGAGTCTACTCCTTTGGAAGGAGTTGGCGGTTTGGAAAATACTCGAGCATCAAACTTGGAACGATCGGCCTTCCTGTTCTGCAGTCTGTGATCTATTTGAACGACTAAGTCTATATAGTCCGAACAATCTTGTGGGGGATTCACTACTTGGGCTAACACATCTTTGAGCTCTCCACGTAGACCTCTATAAAACAGCGTAATCCTTTTGTCCTCAGGCCATTGAGTTTCCACTATCAGTCTGTTGAAAGACGCAATATAAGCCAAAAGGTCTTGATTACCTTGTCGCAACGAAAGAAGCTCATTGTCCAAGGCCTGCCCCTGTGAATGTCTTGCGAACAGTTTTTCCATACTGAGCTGAAAAGCTTGAAAATCATGGAGGACCGGATCATCTTGATTTACTAGAGGGATCGACCAGTCTGCCGCATTGCCACTAAGGTACGAAAGCACGAAAGCTACTTTAGCTTGATCAGTTGGAAAGGCTGCTGGCCGGTATAAGAATAAGAAATGCAACCGGCACTGATTGATAAATACTGCAAACCTCTTTGGGTCACCAGAAAATCGTTCGGGCGGAGCCAGAGGTACATTCCCAGGTAGGTTGATCTGCACTGGATTCATAGAGGATGTAGAAGGAAGATTTCCCCCAGATGCGGGTAACGGGGTCTGTCCGGCTTGTGACTGTAGCAATTGTCTAGCGAGATCATCTGTTCGCTCCTTGGAAATAATCAGTTCCCTTCTTAGAGCGTTCATTTCCTGACGGGCTGCATGCACTTCTGCCATTAGTTCCCCAAGTAACTGGGCTAGCTGGTCGGTATCCGAGGTTTCCATAGCGCCTGGACGCGAGTTTTGTGGTAGGCTTTGCGTTCTGTAACGCTCACCTGATTCCCGTAGAGGCACCGGTCTTGACTGGGCGTATACCGTATCTTCAAAGGTGATGTGTAACACACGGCTGGCTCTTTGGGCTGGACCTCTGTGCACTGTATGTCTGACTCGAAGGATAAGATGTCTGCAGATAGAAAATATGGGATTAAGGAACTGGGTTATTGAATGTCTCTCTCTTCTTCCCTTTCTCTTCTCCTGTAGAACCCCAAAGGTTAACGCTCTCACCTTAGGTAAGTGAACGCTGTGCTCTCCATCTGCCTCGGGGCAGGGTGCTGTAACCAGTTTCTTCACTTCAGAGGACTGCTGTCCGTCGTTTAGTGCACGAACGGTAAGTTTCGAGTAATTCTAATGTCTTTAAAGTCTTTAGTAATGATGTTTCTTGTTTTGCAGGGTTCCGGCGATGGAGTATGACAAGCTGAAGTGAGTTGAAGATGGAGCCCGTGTGATGAATAGAAGCACCTGGAAGCACGTAAGTAAGCGCTTGTTGCCTGCTTCACGATGCGCTCTAACTGTCTTTTTATTTTGCAGGTACAAGTTCGGAGCGGCTGCAGGGTGCCGGAATACCCACTGGGTTAGATGTGGAAAGGAGTAATGGCACGTGAGTATTAAAGTTCCCCAATGTCTTTAAACGCACCTTGTTTTGTCTTTCAGATGCGGGATGCAGCGCCGAAGGCCTCCGGAGCGTGCAAAGAGTTGGTAAGCTTTTGTCTTTCAGATGCCGGAATGCAGTGTGAAGACCTCCGGAGCGCACGAAGAGTAGGTAAGCCTTTGTCTTTCAGATGCCGGAATGCAGCGCGAGGCGTTGGTGACAGCCGATGGACCAGGTAAGTGAAGAGCTGTCATTGACGACCGTAATGCTAACCTGTTCTTTCTTGTCTTTATAGGTGTTGCTGAAGACTGGATTCAGGATGGTAAGCCTTTTTCCTTTGGCCCAGGATCAGATGCAGAAGACACGATGAGCGTTCTGCTGCAGAGGATGCAGAATAACGCAAAGCAAGATTCATCCATCGGGTGTGGTTTAAATAGCCTCCTGTAGTGCTTAGGTGTCTCCTTCCACAGCCACGCCTAGGTAAGAAAAGAGTTCCTGCTTTCCAGAAGAGTTCCAGTGTTCTGAATCTAGGGAGTGGCTCCTGCCCCACCCAACAGGAAAAGTAGTTCCAAACAGAAGGGGATCAGAGGCTCAACTGGCAGGCAAGTAAGCAGCATGGTCTGCTGCAGGTAAGTCCACCCAAGCATTATGAGCCCGGCGCTTCCAGCGCTGGGACTGGGCATATTTATGAGCCTGGTGCCACTGGCGCCAGGACTGGGTCCAAAAGGTCCCAATTGGGACTGGTTGGCACTCGGAACCTGGGTTATGGATCTGCTTCCAAGGGATTTGGGAAAACCCTGACCTTTTGGAAGCAGAGATCATGACAGCCACCAGCCATTCATTGTAGAAACGGTAACACAAAAATGTTACATGAGAAACTAGACAAAGGGGATACTAAGTAACACCTCCAGCATGGTAAGATAGTGTGTGCTGGGTCTAGAAAGTTACAAAATTTAAGTAGAGTCAATTTCACTTTATTGCTCTTGGAAATGGTAGTTTCACCAAGAGAAGGTATTTAAACCTTTGGGAAATCTAAGAGACATCCCTGTGCCACTGCACTGAAGGTGCTGTGTGTGTCACAATGTAAAAGATGATGCCTATGTAGTTTGTCAGACTCCAAAGTTAAAAGAAACAAAGTCTAAATCACAAAAAAAATACATGAATGAGTGAGAAAAAGGGCTCACTCTCTCCAGGTTAGAAATTAAAGTCCTGAAGTCCAGGAAAAGAGCTGGGGGTTTCTAAGGAAGAAGGGAATTAGCATATTTTTGAGAATTCTCCCTAACAGACCCCTTGGCCTGGCGGCCAGTAGCTGAATGAGCCTCAGTACCTGTGCTGGTGTGAGAACCTGCGGGGTCCCTCCCACTCGGACGTTTCCTAGGAAAGGAGTCGCCCTTGCGGGGTGCGATGGAAAATAGCAGCCCTAGCTTGGGCCTTGACTTCTTTCTGACAAAGTTCTTCAAGTCCTCCGGAGGCACTTCTCGAAGAGCTCCCTCCACCGAGGTAACCTGCTCTTCAGAGTTCGAAGTGTAAAAGTGTTGTACGCAGTACAACCTTCCCAGCCGTGGTCGGGGCTAAGGTAGCGGTGGCACTGGGCGTGGTGGGGGGTTCGGTCGTGGGAAGGGCTCCTCGAAGGCTGGACACCTGCTGAAAACCAAGGACATCAACATGCACCTTGGAGGAGCGTGGCACCAGAGGACCGAGTACCTGATTAGAGATTAGAAGACAAAAAAGACAGTCTCCAGGGAAGAGCGTGTGAAATTACAGGGCCAAAGCCAAACCCAGGAGCGCTGGTGAAAGCGGTCCATTCCCGGCAACATGGAAAAGAGGACTGAGGAGTGGCGCCGGTGGGCAGAGTCGGGGGAGCGCATTGCACCCTGGGCCGCGCCCCCCTGCGCCCCTAAATTTAAAGGGGAAGAAGATGTTTTCTGGTGAAAAGGTTCTGTCTCCCGTCCCTAGCGAGGGACGCCCATACAGTATGGAGGAAAGGGGACGGGACGTAGGAGGACCGTGGGACAAAACTGTAGCATTATTCCATCACATACTATACCAAGGGTTGCCAGAACAGGTGCAAAGGCAACTGAAAAAGTTGGTGGGAATGGAAGCTAAGCCTTGGTCAGAAATAGAACTCACAATGGTTCATTACTGTAGGTTAATGCAAGAGAACGCGAGGACAGAAAGCAAGAGGAGGCGGAGTTAGTACAGAAGAAGCTTTCTAAATATGCCATGGAAGGGGCAGTATTAACAAGCACGGGAGGATAAGGGGCACCACAGATGCCGTATGCACCATCACCCATGGGAGGTGGGTTCTGGGCAAGGGGGGGGGCCACAAAGGGGATGCGGGTACGGGCATCTGAACCATGGTGGATTTCCAGGGAGGGGGTATTTCAAGGACATGGGCAGCAAATGCAGCAGGGCCCAGACAGATTTTCTGGGTAAATGAGAAAATGACCCCAGTGCTGGGTGTGCAGACATATGAACAAGTAACTTACCCCTGGCAACGTTCTTTCGACTGGATGTTCCTCCAACGTATTCCTCATCTTTGACATGTGTCCGCAGCTCGGCTTTTTTGGCAGAGGGCGCCCTGCGTCGATGGCGTCGGGTCGATGTCCCTCGGAAGCCTCCGTCGAGGGTGACATCATCGGATCTTATAAGTAGCACGTACAGCACCTGTAGCCTCAGTTCTTGGTTTTTCCCCCTCCTTGTGTAGCAGACGTGGCCACAAAACAAGCCTGACTGTACTCAGCCTTGTTGGAACGAAAGCTGTAATAGCATGGGAAATTCTACAGAGGGGCAGGATGGAAGGGCGATGAGGAATACATTGGAGGAACATCCAGTCGAAAGAACATTACCAGGGTTAAGTAACTTGTTCTTCGAATGGATTGTGTCCTCCAACATATTCCTCATCTTTGACAGACTCCCAAAGCAGTATCCCTGATTGGAGGAGGGTGAAGAATTTAGCAAGATTGGAAATTTAAGGGGCAGTATAAAGGACTGCCATACGAAAAGCCACATCCTTAGCATGGGAAGCATTCAGCAAATAATGCTTGTGCCATCGACGTATCCATGCATCTGGTGGAATGAACATACAAGCCCTCAGGAGGGACCTTGCCTGCCAAAGTATAGCATTCAGAAATAGCGAGGATGATCCACCTAGACAAGGCCTGTTTTGACACAGCCTGGCCAAGTTTGTGCCCTGTGTACCCCACAAAGAGCTGGTCATCCACTATCACCTTGGACATTATGGACATATAAAAGCTCAAAGCTCTCCTAGGGTCCAACCTATGAAGCCTCTCCTCTTCCTTACTAGGATGAGGAGTAGGATAGAAGGCAGGCAGTACATTTTTCTGACTCATATAAAAGTCTGCAACTACCTTCGGGAAAAAGGAGTGTCTGACTCTCAACACAACCCTGTCCTTGTGAAATACAGTAAAGGGTGGCTTGGAAGAAAGTGCCTGCAGCTCGCTCACTCTGTGGGCCGATGTAAGAGCAACTAACAGAATAGTCTTAAAGGCTAACAACCTCAATGGACATGAGTGCAATGGCTCAAATGGAGCACCCATCAGAAATATTAAGACCAAGTTAAGGTCCCACACCGGAGCCTGAAACGGTGAAGGCAGGAACACATTTGTGAGCCCTTTCAGAAATTGAGTAACCAAAGGAATGTTAAAATAAGAGCATTCTTCAGATGAGCGCTTAAGTATGGAGAGCGCTGCCATGTAACCTTTAATGGTCCCCACCTTAAGACCCCTGTGGGCCAAAGAAAACAAAAAGAATAGAAAATCCGGCGTTGAACACTGAAAAGGATTAACATTCTTTTTTCTGCACCAGTGATAGAACTTAATCCAACGGCAATGGTACAGAGATTTTGTTGCCGGCCGCCTGATCAGAAGCAACACCTCCATTACGTCATCCGGGAGGTCCAATCCTTGTAACGCAACCTTTCAGAAACCAAGTGTGAAGGTAGAGAGCCTTGACCTCTGGATGGAGAACGCATCTCCTAGAGCTCCTCTCAGGGGAAATTCCCTTGAGCAGTACTGTTCGCACTTCCGGTTGCCCCAGGTCACGAACAGATCCACTTGAGGGCTTCCCCAAAGGGCGAAGATCTCTTGAAAGACTTCCTGAGCAATTTCCCACTCATGGGAGACTGTGCTGTGCCTGCTCAGAGCTTCCGCCTTGTTCTCCTCTCCGGCCAGATTAACTGCCGCCAAGGAGATTCCTTCTCGAACTGCCCAGAACCAGAACTGCATTACCTCTCTGCACAGAGAAAGTGACCCTGCGACTCCCTTCTTGTTGAGGTAATGCACGGCCACCTTGTTGTCCGTCATTATCAGGACATTCTTCCCCAGCAGAGACAGCAGGAAAGCCTTAGTGTTAGCCTGATTGCTCTCAGCTCCAAAAGATTGATGTGCATCCTGGACTCCGCTGGAGACCAGCTACCGCGGACTGTCAGATCCTTGGCGTGAGCTCCCCATCCTGTGAGGGAAGCATCCTTAACTACAGTGACCTCCGGCCATGGCTGCCAAAAAGGTTCTCCCTTCATGAGGTTTTCCTTGCAGGCCCACCACAGAAGATCCCGTGAGACCCTGACCGGAACCTGAAGGCGATCTGACATCCTGCCTGAGAATTGGGACCATTGAGTCCTGAGCACCCATTGAAGGGACATAATTCTCATACAGGCCTCCGACACCAGAAAAATGCAGGACGCCATGAGGCCAAGCAACCTTAAGAATTTGAAGGCCGGAAGACTCTGGGCATTCTGAAATTTGGTTTCCATGTGGAGAATGTTCTGAGCCCTCACCTTGAGTGGCGAACACTTCCAAGGACATGTTTAAGACAGCCCTGATGTACTGGAGTCATTGGGAAGGTGTCAAATGCGACTTCTTGAAATTGGGGGAGAAGTCCATTCTGTGAAGGGAGTGACAGTTAACGCTGAGATGATCCAAGGCTTGTTCGGGAGAACGTGCTCTGATCAGCCAATCTTCCAGGTCATGGTAGACGTGAATCCCCCCTCTGCTGAGATGCACTTCCACTACCACCAACAGTTTGATGAACACCCTTGGGGCGGAGGTCAATTCGAACGGCAGGACTCAAAACTGAAATTGCGAGCCGCCAATGGTGAAGCTCAGATATTTCCTGTGCTTGAGATGTATCAGCACATGAAAATAAGCATCCTGAAGGTCCAATGACACAAAACAATCGTGAAGTTGGAGGGCCTAAAGGATCTCCAATAGAGTGACCATCTTGAACTTGTCCTTCCTGAGGAACTTGTTCAAGTATCTCAAGTCCAAGATGGGTCACAGTCCCCCGTCCTTCTTGGGAATCAAAAAATAAGGGGAGTACCAGCCCTTGTTCCTCTGCACTACAGGCACTGACTCTATAGCGGCTTTCTCTAGCAAGGTCACTATTTCCTACAAAAGGAGCGGATCGGGATCCCTCAAAGAGTACTCCCGGTGGATTGTCGCAAGGCTTCCGTAGAAAAGCAAGGCAGTACCTGCGGGCTATAGTTTCTAGAGCCCAAGCATCCGAAGTAATGGCTCGCCATTCTTCCAGATGCTGAGACAGTCTGCCCCCCACCAGTGAGCTGTGACAGAAGGCCTCAGAGCGGGTTTGAAGCCGCAGTAACAGAGCCTGATGGCAAACAGGCTGCTGCTTGAGCGGCTTTGGCACCTCTACCTCGTCCATCGCGAGGAAACCTATGTTGGCCTCTAACTGGCTATTCCTCTCGTCCTTCCAAATAGGAGTAGTAACAAAAGGAACTACCCCTCCATTGCTGTCCCCTAGGATGAAAAGGCTGAGGCTGCCAGACAGCAGTGCCCAAAGACTTGGCTGCTGCCTTAGAGGTATGCAGCTTCTCAAGGCTCTCGTCAGCCTTGCTGCCAAAAAGATGAGACCCGTTAAACGGCATGTTCAGAAGACGAGCTTGCACATCCGGTGCAAAACCAGACTTCCGCAACCATGCAAATCTGTGATTTTACGGTGCTCGTAGCCGTGGACCTGCTGACACTGTCAGCAACATCCAACCCAGACTAAAGGGATGCACACATAACTCCCTTGCCATCCTTAATAGCCAGGAAGCCCTCCCTTTCATCCCCTTCAGGAATATGCTTAGCCGCCATGGAGATACAATCCCACAGAGTGTGCGAAAATCTCGCCAAGGCACAAGAAGAGTTGGCCGCCTTCAGTGCCATACTCCGAGCCGAAAATACCTTGTGTGCTCATCCATCCACGCGCTTATCATTCCAATCCAGAGGGATGGTAGGGTATGCTGCCTGCGTAGAGGTAGCCATGGCTGCTTGAACCACCAGACTCTCAGGAGTGGGGTGAGAAGACAGATAGCCGGGGTCGCTACTGGAGGGGTGGTTTCCCGATTCTTAGCCACCCAGTTCTGATCAACCATGTGAAATGGCAATATGCGATTGGTAGGGGGACCCCGATCCAAAATGTCCATCAGATCATCCTGATCATAGTGGGTTGTAGGCCTGGCCCAGCCCAAATACTCCTCCACTCTCCACATAACGCGTCAGTAAGAGAAGATGGCATGCTCACCAGGGTCTGGTCTGCCAAACTCCAGCTCAGGAGAAGTGTCAATACCACTAGCATTATGCAAAGTATCACAGAGATCCTGTATACAACTCTCCTCTGCAATGAGGCATTCTGGCACACTAGGGGTCCCAAACTGTAGACCAAAAGGAGCCTCACCCGCATTAGAATGTTCCTCCTCCTCAAAAATGGAGTTGTGGAACTTGAAAAAGTCTTTCTTTGGCAGTGGAGTACACCTCTTCCCAGGAACCACAGTCAGAGGCTTCAGAGTCGATTTGGACTTAGGCACCACCTTCTTAGGCGGTGTGGGGTACATTTATCTGCCCAGCAGAACTCCCCTACATCACCAAATGGCATTTTGCAGCAGTACTAGCAGAATAGCTGCGCTGGCTCTGTTGAGCACTATTGCATTGCACCAAAACTGTGTTTTGCAGTTACTAGAATAATGGCTGCGCTGTCTTTGCCAAGCACATATGGGGCAAGATGGAAAGTAGAACACCCCGAGAATTGCTGCCAGTAATTTCTTCATTTGCACCAGAGAAAAGAAGTCAAAGGCAGCGTTGCTATTCTGCTAGCTCAAACTTTCCCCTTGAAAAAGGAAATATTTTGCATTTAAAATGACTGCGTCCTGATGCTCTTTTCCACTGTTTCAACCGTACACAGTTCTATTCCAGTGAGACCCAGTTATGTCCATCCATATTCAGGTTGTGTGCCAACAAAAGGGGGCATTTCTCACTGAATGACAGGCTGTGTCAGGCAAGATCTGTGAAATAAAGAACTTCAATCCAAGCCGTACATAAAAACACTTTTTGCAACAAAATATCACAGCTAAACTCTTCCCAAGAAGCCCTATCTCTCTGTGCTTATGTCAGTTTCCGTGGACCCTTGCTGTGAACAGATTTCTGTGTATGAGAAACTGACTAGGGCTACAAATAAGGTTTAGAATCTAGATGTAAGAGAAAACTGCATTGTGAAGTGACAGCAAAGGAAAATTAACCACGTGTAAAATGGTGCTTTTTACAAACAAGGAAGTGTCTGTTTAAAAGTAAATTGTTGAATTAAGGCCTTGTCCTTGCATAGAAAGGTGAGGGGGGGGGGGGTTTGTTTTAAAACATATGTAGGATATTTAATTCCAACTGTTTTTCTTTCTGGTAAAAATAAATAAATACATTTGCTGAATGTCATGACCCTTGCCCCTGGCCCTCACTGGAAAGTCAGACTTCCAGTTAGTGCCAGGGGCCTTAAAACCTCATCCAAGACTCTCTTGGAGTCAGTGCTGGCGCCTTTGGCGCCAGGCTCATAACCATCATGAAGACCAACATTAGAATGGGACTATTTACTTGGGACTATTTAACTTGGGGGGGTTCAGCCAACATGGAGGCACACACATCGCTCAGTTACAAGGAACTGAACTATGCAGTCTAGTCTTTGGGTGTGGCAGGCCTGGGACTACTTTACCTGGACTACTTTGGGTGTGGCGGGCCTGGGACTATTTTACTTGAACTACTTTACCTGAGACTATTTAAACCACACCCAAACAGCAGAACATGCTTTGTGTTATTCTGCTGTGGGCAGCGTAACACTCACCGTGTCCAGTTCTTTGATGCCATCTTACCTGAAACCAAGGACCTGCAGAGAGAGAAAGAACATTACGAAACTTACCTGGAACAATATCCCGTCTTCAATCCATCGCTGACTTCAGTTACACTCACCTGAAGGTACGAACTCCATCATCCGGTACCGCATGCATCCTGGAATACCATAACTTGAAAAGAGGAGAGAGAAAGACAGCATTAGTAAGCATTTACTCACGTTTCCTCCCGAATGAAGAAAGCCACACGATTCTTACCTGGTAGTCATCTCCTGGTCAGTATAATTGCTGGATTATTACGGCATTTGGCGAGGAACATCGCAACCTGCAAGGAGAGAAAAGACAAAGGTTAGCATATAAAAGGCGGAACAGCGCCGCGCATCGCGCATTATTCACCGGAGAGCATCGCGCACACCGCGCTTTCGCCTACCGGCCCATGCTCATCTTCAAACTACATGACACCACCAAAATACCTTTCCATACCTAAAAGGAATGAAGCAAGACATTATTATTCGAACTAAGAGGAACATAAGAACTGCATATAAAGACTGTAAAGCAGCAAACCTACAGAGTCGCAGCAGGTCTGGATTCCCACTTGGGGGCTTGCACCAGGGAAGTAACTTGGTCGCTGTTCACCCCCCCATATCTAGGCACCCCTGCCACGAGGAGCAGGACGGAGAATCCACCTTTTACAATATTAAGGTGAGGAGAAGGCCCAAGGGGGAGGAAGGAGTTGAGGCCAAGGGAGGTGAGAAAACAAAGAATCTGGTATTGAATCCAGCTCTCCTATATTGCAGACCCATCTTTAACCAGAGGCCTTACCAAGGGACCGGGAGAGGGTTCGAGAGTGCAAATCATCCAACCAGGGCTGGGTTGCGTCCCCGTGGATACCATGTGAGCGTAACACTGAAGCCACAGAACACGTTTTTTCCTGGCCTGGCTTCAAAGGACTTTTCTTATTGGGAACAGGATCTGCCTCCCTTCAAGTGTACCAGCCCCCGGGGCATATGAATAGGCAAGAGTGGTGGATTTTGCACCCTCGTCAGACTCTGTGGCAGTGCTCCAGCCTGGTACAATGGATTACTGGGACACATAGGTGTGACTTTTTAGCAGCACCTCCCTCAACTCAAACTGGGGAGCTTCAAAGGCAACTCCAGAGCAAGATTGGATTCAGGCTGGCTAAAGCCTGAAATTTAGCTCGGGGTCGGGAAGTATGCCCTAATTTGGAAGACAATGCTGGCCCATTTGGGGCAAAAGACTGTTCTGAATTAATAAACTTTAAGACTTATTTCTGAAACCGGAAAACTCAGTAACAATACAGTTTAACAGTTTAAATGTAATTTTGGTGGCATTAAAACAACACATCATAGCTTTCCCTAACATGTGGGGGACGCAAACGGCAGACAAATGTAAATCATGGGAAAAGTATATATGGTATAACTTTGAAATTTTATGCAAACATGCTTCCTGATAATAGGTACATATGTAAAATTGTAGAATTTTATTTGACAGTTCCAACTAAAAATGGCAAACGATTATTAGAAGGGCTAAATGAGAGCATACAAACTTGGGAGTTGGAATGCCATGCTCTGTGTGAAATATGTAATTTGCCCGTGGGAGAACTGTGGGAGGGCCATGGGCATTGTAAGCACACATAAAATGGATGTTATGTCCCTGACGTCCAACCGGCTGACAGGAAGGCGGTAACAGTAAACCCTGATCAATTCAGTTGTTCGAGGCATGTCAAGCCAAAGGTCTGCCCCCATAGTAAATCCTGTGATGTCACCCGCCCTATAAAAGTTGGAAGCTCACAGAGACAAAGGACACTCTCTTCTGAATTTTCCAGCTCCTGCGTATCCAGATATTCCATATTCAACCTGCAAGATTCCAGATTCCACTGCCAGGCCAGATCATAGCTGACCCTATCTTGGCAGGACCATTGATCCAGAAAAACCCCACTAAAAATCCCAATAACTCAGGGAGAAAGGGGAAAGGTGGCTGAATCCTCCTTGGGATTATCCAGTACTACCTGCTTGCCCTGCTACCCGCTCTACCCAGCTGAGGTGCCACTGTGCCATGACCAGACATTTGCCCAGCTGTTTTCTTCTAGGAGAGCACACCGCTGTGACCAGAGACCAGATATTGCCTCGCTGTCCAGAAACTCGGTCCATTGTACAAAATACCCCATTCAAGTGCTTGTTGTATTTCCCTTCCCCAGCAACCACAAACTGCATCCTTTGCTCTGTTACCTTGTATTAGGTCCAATCCCATAGAAACCCCCTAACTGTCTTAGCAGAACTCCTTAAAATTGTCAGAATCCTTTGTGCATCATGCCCTTGATCTCCAAGTGTTAGCGCCATTCTTTTCGACTTAATTCCGTCCTTGTGTAAGTCCTTAGTACTACTTTGATTAACTAAATTAATTTTCCATAAAAGGGGCACACAGCGTGAAGGGGTTAAAACTGCAGCTTAACCTTTCTATTCACAGGTGGCTTTTCTCTTTTCTAGCCACTAAAATCTAGCTGAAGTGAAACTTGTCCTTTTCTTTCCAAACCGATTTTCCTTGTCCACTGCTTTCATTTTTAAAACCAAATTTCCTTTCTCATTGAGAATCTCATCCTGTCATTAATTTAGTCACTCTTTCACTTTCATATTATCCCTGTGATTGTGATGTGCATCTGTCACTCAGCATAAAAACTGCATTCTGATTCTGTCTATTTCACCCATTTTTCAAGCTGTTTGGTCATTTGAACCTGTGTAAATTAGCAAAGACAATTTCTATGCGTGTGATTTGGCCACACTGTTTTCACTTTCAAGTTTATTTTCTGAATTGTATGCCCATTGTTAGGACATTGCTTGTAGTTTGCTAGTGTTCTTACATCCCTGATACTGCTATAATTAATATTTACCTCATTCATTCAACCGCACATGTAAATCAAATCTTTACTAATGCCGAGTGCTATTTTGTTCAATTGCAAAGGGTTTTAAATTGCCTCTCATTTTGTAAGTGAAGGTCTGATTTCACTTCTGTTTGTTGCCTAGCATACCAGACTCGTTGCTACCCACACCAAATTCAGTCAATACGGGTTTGCGGGAGTATTGCAGGGGGAAATCTTAACTGGAGTGCTATCTACCCGAAAAGTAATCTTGCTCTCATTCAGTTGTGATTTGTGTAGGTTATATTAGAAGGTCAAACTAAGTGTATTTTATCAATTTACCTTGTAATTATCACCCTATTGGTGATTACTGCCCAATATTAAATATGTGATTTCATTTGACTTTTAAAATAAATTAATATTCTATTACCACCCACTGGCCTGGTCCATTGTGACCCGGGGTATTTGTGAAAGGGAGTGTGAGACAGGTTGGTTGCCAGCTCAATCTGAATTCTTAGGAAATAAAGTAAAAGTGTTTTAATTGTGGCCTGCATCCTAGGCTAGCGGCAAGAGTCCTGGTATGGTGTGTGACGCCCAGTTAGAATCCTTAACAGACGTTCCACCAGTGCCAGGGGCTGAGCCAGTAAAATTGGCTTCGAAGGCACCGATGGCGTTGGCGTCGACAACGGTTCACAAGGCATCGAGGGCCTGAGCGGGGTGAAGGACCAGACAGGCACTATAGGCAGACGTGGCGTTGACGGCTTCGAAGACTTCGGTGGAATCGAGGACCTTGATGGCTTCGATGGACACAAAGACCGCAACCTCTCATCACATCTCGAGCAATCCTTATGAACATTGTCTGAATGAGGCCTCGAAGGCTCCCGATGAGTATTGCGCCGTCTACCCGGGCTCGAGGGCACGCGAGTATCCGGTCGAGAACTTTCCTTGCTGGCTTCACCAGAAGGTGCGGACAGGGCTTTGCCCTGTTTTTTCTAAAATGTCAAGCATTTTCACCCAGAAAGCTTCCCCCTCCGCGGGCGTTGAATGTTTGGAGGTGCAACTCACCCTCTCAGGGGTGTCACCATAAGAAGACGAGGAAGGCGACCAGCAGTGCCTTTTCGAGTGCTTTGACAAGGTGGACTAGTGGCAGGAACCACTCCTGGACTTTGAGCGCTTGGCCTTCTTCCGCTGAGGAGTCACCTCTCGACTCATTGGTCGAAAGCCCAGCAGGTCAGGATTTATGGGGCTTGGACACCTTGCCTACCTTGAGTTTCTCCTTTCATTTCCGCATGGCCTTTCCAGTCATCGACTGGCACTTGGAGCACATATCCGTGTCATGGCCCCCGCCGAGGCACCATAGGCAGACACAATGCAGATCTGTGATGGACATCTTTTATCCGCAATCCTGGCATTTCTTGCCCCCGGACCGAGGTGTCGTCGGAATGGAAGACAAAGACATATCGAAGAAAATCTTCACAGCAACAGTAGAAAGCACGAGTTTCACAAAGCAAACACGTTTGCGGAAAAAACAGATCTGAGGCTACAGGCGCTGTGCCATCCAATTACGTCACCCTCGACGGAGGCCTCCGAGGGACATCGACCTGGGACCGGGCAGGCGTTCTCTGCCAAAAAATTGAAGAAGCAGCCGAGCTGTGGACACTACATGTCAAAGACGAGGAATACATTGGAGGACACAATCCATTTGAAAGGGCATATCCCGAGGGTATGCAGAAGTAGGGTAGGGACACGACCAAATGGGAGAATGCAATACCAGCCAGCATATCAAGGGGAACAGAATGAGCTGTATGCCCAGGATCAGACACAACACCAAGGACAGACACAAAATGCATACCAGCAACCAGCCCATGACACAGGCACCACAAATGCAAGCGCCTATGCAGCAGTTTTCACAAGCACCACAGATGCAAGTTAACAACACGCATGCACAGCACAGCAAATACCGCAGATGCAGAACAGCACCAAACCAAACGTCAGGACAGTAGGACGCAAGGACTCCATGACAACTCCCCTGAGGAAACTACGGGGGGTCACTGTAGTGGGGGGACAACCCATTCTTGGGAAACAGAACGTAATTATACCATCAATAGGACAGCCAACAGAAGGGCTTGATGTGTTCCATCCTATCGATTACACCCAACCCGGCAGAGTAACCACGTATAGGTGTGACAATAGGTGACCAAACTTTTTCCTTTCTTGTAGACACAGAGGTGACTAAATCCAGCATCTGGGAAGGGAAATACAGTATTTCGGGCGATGCCATGAATGCTCAAGGGTTTTCTGGGATGACGAAAGTGGTTCTTTTCAAGGAAATATTGCACTTGTATAGGGGTCCACAAACTATCTTTTCCCCCTACTATATTTTCAACAGCCACCTGTAAACATACTGGGGAGAGACATCATGAGCAGAATTAACAAGACCATTTCATTCACTGTCCGGGGGATATTGTGTTCCACACACCAGGGATACACCTTCTAAACATGAGGGAGATCATTCAAGCCTATTGTCGACAAAAGGTACAAAGGGGGGTGCCAGTAGACGAGGAGCTGTTCCAGTATGGGACTGAAATAATAATAGCATGACTCCCCAGGATTGAGGGGAAAATGTGGTGCATTCTAAATGAGTACTTATTCAGGCCAGAGATACCATTAGATGGGAAGGAAGGGACAATAGTGGCACTAGAACTATAGGCAGTGATTGTGGGGGACGACTGGATAGCAGTACTCAGGACAGACAATACAGGGCGATCATGGCGAGCAGGGATCGCCATAGCACAAGGGTACAGGTTGACTACAGTTGCAGACAAACTATTCAAGGACAACAGATCAGACCACGAGATGGTGTTCGAAATGAGCATCACATATTGGGTGAGGATACATTACAGAGAGGTACCACAGAGAATGGTGATGGTGTTGAAAGCAGTGCCGACCTTTCCCGAGGAAGATTTGGCAAAGGTCCTGAGCATCTTATGGACCACAAGTACCTAGGAGGTGGGGATTCTGATGGGGATAGGAGCAGTGAAAATAAATCTGAAGCCAGGAGCAATCTTATGAGTAAAGCAGTGCCTATGGTCAAGAGAAGCAGACAAAGGTATTTATGAGACAATTGCAGCACTAGTGAAGCAGGGTATCCTAGTGCCATCAGAATCACCAAGTAACATAGCTGTATACCCTGTCAAAAAGGCGACGGGGGGTCATGATGTTTTATACAGGACTTGCGCCCTCTTAACCACATTGTAGAAGCAGAATATCCATTTGTTCCGAACCCAGCAACAATTTTGTGTAGCATCTCCACGGAAACTGCCTACTTCACAGTCATAGATTTGAAGAATGCATTCTTTTCTATACCACTAGACCCACACTCACAGGATTTAACATTTCTATATAGAAATGAAAAGTGGAAACATACAAGACTTCCTCAAGAGTACTGTGAATCAACTTCCATATTCAACAGGGTCTTCCAAATGGACCGAGGCAAGACGGGGAGCACGGTTATGCAGTATGTAGATGACATATTAATTTGCAGCAAAACAGAGGAACGGTGTAGCAAAGACTCAGTGCACATGATGACAGTACTAGCAGAACAGGGATACAAGGTGAACAAGGCCAAATTACAATATTGCCAGACAGAAGTGTTATACATTGGACAGATGATATGCCAAAATGGCAGAAGAGTGACACCAGAAAGAGCAGAAGCAATATGAAGGACTGCAAATCCCACAATGGTGAGACAAATACAGCAGTTCCTAGGACTATGTAATTACTGCATTGCATGGGTATTCGATTACAGCACATGCGCTAGGCCCCTACTGCACGCACTGAAAGACGCATGATGAGGGGACAAGACCGTACAATGGACAACAGAAATGACAGGCATTCAATGAGCTGAAGGAAACAATATGCACAGCTCCAGTGTTAGGGATCCCAGATTATCAAAAGTAATTTTTCATAGTCTCACACTCCGATGGAGTGGTTATGATCGCAGTAATGACACAGAAGACAAGCATGGGGCACAAGCCTTTAGTCGATTTCAATGGGAAATTAGACCCAGTTATGAGAGTGCACTATCTATCGAACAGGCATTGGCGACAGCCGCATTTGCAGTAGACGAATCAGCAAGTATAACCATGTAACCATGGGATGCAGCGCCACTCTTTACGTGGAGTATGATCTCTTTGCAATACTGGAAAGGCCGAAGAGCACATTGACATCACAAAGAGCTTCGGGGCACGAGGTGTTACTATCAAGACCGGCTCTCAAGATAGTGAGCTGCAGACTTGGCAACCTTTTTTTTTGCCAACGTCTTATGGGAGGGCGACTATGCACACGACTGCACAGCTAACCTAGAAGAATTCAGTAAGGCTTGCAAGGTACAGGAGGATGCACTTGAGGGGGGAGGGGGAGAGACATCCTTTACATTGATGGGCTTTCAACAACTGACCAAACGACGGGGAAAGACGTACAGGGACAGCTGTTTTGAGATTGAGATAGGACGAAACAAGCGAGGTAGTGACAAGCACACGCCTGCCATCACATTACTCAGCACAAGCAGTAGAATTGGGGGCATTAATATTGGCATTGGACCACAGCAGGGAGAAGGAAGTGATGATTTATTCAGATTCAGCCAATGTGACATCCACAGGGCATTCTGGGCTGTCACCCTGGCTGACGAGGGGCTTCAGGCATGCGGATGGGTCACTGGTGCGGCATGCACTCCTATTGGGCAGATTGATAGAGGTCATAGATCTCCCAGAGCGAATAGCAATAGTTAAGTCCCAAGCACATGAAAGGGGAGGATCCCATTTCCAGGGGCAACAAAGCAGCAGACGCAGAAGCAAAATGCACCACCTATTTTGGGGAAATTTTGAAATGGAGGCCTCTGGCCTACACGGGCGATTAGGCAAGAACTATGATGCCAAAAGAGGGGTATGACATATATTACTCTACGCAATCATATTTCTGATGATTGCATCTGCTTAGATTCACATGCTGTGCATGTAGCCTGACATCTAGTGGTAATCGCAGAGTATTGCATCTTTTTTTCAAAGATAGTAAGTGACGTCGACATGGGTGCGACTAACACTATCCCCAACGTGACATGTAGTGTACCCAAAATCCCTTACGCGTCAAAGTCCCGCTGGTTATTTTTTTCTGCCGTGAGGGAGCTTTATAGTCTGCATGAGCAAGTACAGATGAGAGAAGGTGGAAGTTGTCTATGGTTCTTGTACTCCAAGAGGGCAGGAAGGGTGGGCGCATGTGAATCTAAGCAGATACAATAATCAGAAATACGATTACGTTGAGTAATATGTCTTCTGACACTTGTAGATCTGCTTAGAATCGCATGCTGTGGATAGTCTAGCGAGCAGTACCAAGAGATGGTGGTGGGATGTCTGAAGGAACAGTAGCAAAGAGATGTCTTAGCACCACTTGTCCGACCTGAGAATCGGACCTAGAGTGTATATCTAGGCAGTAGTATTGTATAAAGGTGTGTACAGAACTCCAGGTTGCTGCTTTACAAATGAAATATAAAGGAACATTTGCAATGAATGCTATGGTAGCCCCTGTGCCCCGAGTCGAGTGAGCTCTAAGCATGAAGGGTAGATCTCTCTTGGCAAGAGTCTAATACACTGTGATGCAGTTTATGATCCACTTGGAAACAGCCGACTGAGAGAAAGGGTCCCCTTCTCTGCCAGCGGCCACTAATACGAAGAACTGGTTTGTTTTACTTAGTGGCTTTTGTCTTTTCCAGATAGTAAATTACCGCTCTGCTCACATCTAGTGTGTGTGGAGGCTCCTTTCTGCCACGTTAGTGGGGTTCTGGAAAAAGGTGGGTAGTTTTATGGACTGATTTACATGGAACTTTGAGGTAAATTTGGGCGCAAAGTGTGGGTGTGTGCGCAAAACCACCATGTCTTTGTGAATTGTGACGAAGGGGTCCTGAACTGAAAGGGCCTGCAGTTCACTAACTCTCTTTATAGAGGTGATCGCCAATAGGAAGGCGGTCTTGTGGGCGAGTGCCTTAAACATATCAACAAAAAAGGGTACCTGTATACCAGACGGTCCTTCAGGCAAATAATATATATGTAACAGAAAATTGAACCGTGGTAGTGAGACTGAATTACCTAACTATTCACAAACTTTTTATCCAAAATGTTTTAATCTCGACAATTTATTTTCCAAACAATATAAAAAATATCCAACTACCGTACAGGGTATTAATAATATCACAAACCTCTCTCTTCCAACTCTCATACACATTCATACCATCATATGTACACTCTCACACCACCAATTACAGTGAACAGGGTAAACAATAATCAATAGTCTTCACCGTCACTTAGACACCCAGTTTCCCAGTTTTGTTGTACTCTTAGAAATTTTCAATGTGTACAATAGTCCAATGATGTTCTCATATAGACTCCCTTTGTCTTCATATGTTTCGGTCGATCAGTGGCCATCAGCTGTGGCCTGATGTTTAGTCGACCTTCTTCAGGACAAACATCAGGAGTGACCGTGTCTTCATTCCTGTTTTTTATGTGTCGGTGGAAGGTGTCTTCAACCCTCCTACGGTTTCTCACTCCCTCCACTATCCTAGTGGTGGATATTGTACAAGTCAAGCGGAAATCAATTCCAAGTGCCCGAAATAACCAGATTCCTGAGTATACCCGAGACCACTTCAAATGCATCAGAGGGAAGCCACCAGCTGTGTGACTTCTTAAGGCTTTCCAGTTCTTAAAACAGCCCAGCTCTCCTTCAGCATGTGCCCATCAGGGTCTACACGATGTCACCGCTATGT
Organism: Ambystoma mexicanum; assembly: GCF_040938575.1. NCBI lineage: Eukaryota > Metazoa > Chordata > Amphibia > Caudata > Ambystomatidae > Ambystoma > Ambystoma mexicanum. The sequence continues at coordinate 658,847,660 of NC_090922.1, forward strand.
GGTTCTGATATGCCCCACATACATCGATGCCTCTATAGATAAACACTATCAGTAGTTATTCCTGTGATCATGAGCGCAGCTGTCAGCTTTCAAAAATTGTTGTCGTGCCTGTAATGTCTTTGTGGCAACAGCTCTTGCCACAGACACATTCTGTGGCATGGTCCAAGGGGTTTTAGAAGAAGTCATCATGCACTTCAGTCGAAGTAACTTAAGCTACACAAGTCCCTGTAAAATGAATACTTAAATCCTGTTAATCAGGGAATTATCAGGGGCGAGATGATAAAGAGGAGTACCATGGTTTAAATGTAAAAAAGTCAACTAGTCGGTCCGTCTATATGTCAGAAACTGTTGGTACCACCCCAGAGATGGACAGAAAACAGTGGAAAAGGCAGAGGTTGAGCAAACCATTAATGGGTGCGCTCATATTTGCTGTCTGAGATGTTATGGAGAAAAAAAGCAGAAGAAACAATAATATGCAGTCAAAATTGTGACTACTTTGCATCCTTGAGGCGGGTGGGTGACGGTAGCTAGAGGGTTCATTTTTATATGCCTACATAGATAACAGTCTTAGTTAGCCAAGAAGCTTTGCATGGTAGAAAACCGCCAAGCGCATCATAGAAATGAAGACAAAAGGAACATTTCACATGAGGCAATTCTTTTGCTGATTACAACTGCGTAGTTAAGTTTAAAAAAAGTAATTAAAATATATTTTAAGACAAAATCCAACAATGGATTCCTTTCCTGATTAAACGAGAGAAGGGAATGTGATATATGACATGTTTTAAAAGTGAAACAATACAGAGATAAGCAATTTTGAGCACGGTGCGCAGCAGGGAAAAAAAAGCTAGCGCTGACAGTGCACGATGAAAATGTATGTTCAAATCCGCCCTGCTGGAAGAAGCCAGAGCTGCTTCCCAATGCCAATGATAAGAAGCTGACAGAGTCCAGAGGTAATTAAATAAGTTGCAGGAATTCAAAGATGAGTGGAGTTTTGGGAAAAGATAACTTTTCAAGTGAAAAGCTGTGAACTAGTTTTACATGCAGAAAAAGCAAATATACTGTTTTGTGTTGGCAAGGGATGGCAAAAATGCATGTGTATGTATTAAACAAATAAAACTGAAAAATGAATGAAGATTTATGAAAATATGACCAAAATTAGTAGGACTGAAGCTAATATAGGAGCAGCCTTGCTCTGACTTCCCCTGGCTGATCCAGGAAATCGACGTAATTGGTCCCAGTGCCTTTCTTCAGGACCAATGCTGAGCCGGCAGGCGTAGCCGGAACACCCACGAAGGCACACGCAAAAAGGTTCTCACCTGCCGTGAGCCTGTCAGGAGCTGGATGGGCTGTGGGCCCAACTATGTCACAGCTACACACTGCGACCCACTCCCTGCATCCGTATGCCTGAGGACACACGGTAAGACCTCGTCCTACACCTAACTTTACCTTTTACAGACGGTTTCTGAGGCCTATGATGCGCCTCGACACTTCACGGCATAACAGCGAAATATGCCTAGCTCTGTTTACCATCCTACATGCTTGCAAAACCCCTTGTATGGAGCTCAGCCTGCAACTAAATGTATTTGCCCCTGAACGTTCTGCCTATGCATACGTGCCTCTGGAATGTACGCAATGTCTGCTATTAAATTCCCTCTTCCCCATTTTACACTTGCCATCCTATACCACGTGTTTTGTGCTTGATACCAAACATAGCATTCTGCATGGCCCATGCCCGATTTTGTGCATAACGGCACATACACTCGGTGAGCGCACCATCTGGGACACCCCGAAATACCCTTGATTATGATGTTACTACTCATCACGTGTTTACAACTCTACCGATTTCTGTCGACCCTGCTCTTGTGGTTTGATATGTATCTGCGAATTGCCCAGTACACCTGGTGTCCTTAATTTGTGTGCCTTATCTTGTATCTCATATTGCTGCTTTGTGAATTGCCCCTGCACTCTCCCCCTTGGTGACTGCAATTGTGTGCCTTATCTTGTATATCATATCGCTGCTTTGTGAATTGCCCCTGCACTCTCCCACCTGGTAAATGCAATTGAGTGCTTTATCATGTATCTCATATTGCTGCTTTGTGAACTGCCCCTTGCACTTTCCCGCTTGATGGCTGCAATTGTGCGCCTTATATTGTGCCCCATACTGCTGCATTATGAACCACCTTAGTCCTATCTCTATTTGGTGAGCTGAACTGACTCTGAATACTACACATATCCAGCATCCACACTTTTGTACCCATAACTATATCACCTTGGGCTGCGACTCCACATTAAGTAATATGCACACCATAAAGCATCTTCTAAGTGACATACCCCTCCTACTACTCTGGGCACTCATCATAATGGCTTATTTCAACTCCACACCATGCCCGCTGCAGGAGAGAAACGCCTGACTCCGAGCAACCTCAGATTTACGATCCCAGGATCATTAGAATCAGACCCCAAACTATGGAGCACAATCTTTGTGCCACTGATCCTAATCCGGCTGCTCCAACTCATGAAGCACCGCAAAAAACTCCGACTAACCGTGCCACCTATTCTCTTCACAATCAAAAGCGAACTAAGTACCCCAAAACAAGACCTATCCTACAGCAGAATACAACACGACCATATCAGGAGCCCTTATCAATGCAAGATCTATCATTGCGCACTCCACCGAAATTGCTGACCTACTTACCTCTGACGACCTAGATCTTATAGCTGTCAGAGTGTCCTGGCTCCATGACGCAGCAGGACCTGCACTCATAATCGCTAGACCTGACAACTATCATATACTTAGAGTTGATAGACCTAATTCTAGAGGAGGTGGCCTCGCAATTATAGCCAAAACTAAACTGGCATTAAGGCTAACAACTCCCCCTGACATTAAATCATACGAACTGCTAGCAGTTAAATTACCCATCTCCAATAACAGTACACTAACTATTCTCCTAGTGTATAGACCACCTGGACGATTAGGCACCTTTGAGGAAGACCACTCCAGTCGCCTTACCAACAATGTAAAAGGCTCCACACAGTTATTACTATTAGGTGACTTCAATCTGGGCTTTAACGATGTGGAGGATAAACAAGCCCGATTCATTGAAACTATCCTAGCTGAACATGGCCTGACCCAAAAAGTCCTCGCTCCCGTGCACATAAAAGGGCGCACACTAGATTGGGAAGCGAACCTAAACTGCTCCATCACTATCTCAAAAATAACCCCCCTTCCCCCAAGATTGGACTGACCACCACCTTATTAGCTTCTCATCCACTATTGAACTCCAAAAGATGACCAACCTTGATACAGTACCTCCACTCCCAACTAGAAGCAAAAAAGGAATTACGGCTGAAAGATTACTGCCTCTCCTCTTACCAACCCTGTCAGCCAACACTAATCAATCTGACCCGAACGCGCTAGTTGAGACATTTAATAACACTATGACCATGGACTTGGACGTCATAGCCCCTGTCAAGCTGTGCAAAAGTAAACAAAAATCCCATCTCAATTCGTGGTTCACTCCTCACCTCAAACAACTACGCCTACAAAAAAGGAAACTCCAAGCCATCTGGAGACACTCTTCCACAGAGGAGAATAAAACATTACTAACTAACCAAGCCAACGAATATAAGAAAGAAATAATCCAGACTAAAAAGAATTCATTCAATAATAGAATTACTAAGGCCAATTCCAACTCCAAGGAGCTCTTCACTATCCGGGAAATGGAAAATCCCTCTGCACCAACAGACAATATCCTGAAGGATAAAAAATGGTGTACAAGCATCCAAAATGCCTTAGCTAATAAAATAGTCACTCTGCAGACAAAAATAGCGAACAAAAAAACTTCCTTGCGCTCTTCAGAGACGCCCATTACCCCACTGATTGATACCCCACGTACCAACAAACCTTTTAAGTTCACCAATATCTCCATACTGGAAACAGAAAGGTCATCCTATCTCTGAAACCTTCCAACTGCCAGGGCAACAGCTGCCCCGCACAAATTATAAAGGATGCAGCCAGTGACTTAGCACCCTTTATTTCGAAGTTTATCAATGCTTCCTTTAATTCGAGTACAGTCCCCTCAAACCTCAAAGAATCCTAGTGCTACCACTTCACATAAAATAGGCCTTAGAGCCAGCTATACCCACTAACTATAGACCCATTACTATGGTCCCATTCCTCCTTAAAATTATCGACAAAGTAGCCTATCTACAAATCCAAAAGTATTTGGAGGCAAACCAACTTTTGGGATCCCAACAATCTGGCTTCAGACCACAACACGGCACTGAAACAGCTTTAATTGACCTCAAAACACAAATCGACGAGTTGAAGGACAAAGGTAAAACAGCTATGCTACTCCTCCTTGACTTATCAGCAGACTTAGACCTGGTGGACCATGCAGTATTATGCAAAGACCTAGCATCGGCTGCCTATTTCTAAGTGAAGCCATAGCTTGGGTTCAATACTTCCTAGCAAACCGTACGATGAGTGTTCTCCCCCTCAGCTTCAGCAGAACTAACCCACTTCACCTGTGGAGTTCCACAAGGTTCCTGTGTTTCTCCAACTATGTATAACATCTTTACTAAGCCACTCTTCGACAAACTTGACCGGCTAGGTGTCACATATACAAACTACGCTAATGACACACAGATCCTTATATCCCTTTCGGGTAACTTTGTCGAAGACACAGCCTTAGTAAACAAGATATACCTCCTCATTCAAGCATGGATGGCCTCACATGGCCTCTGCCTAAATGACGACAAAACGGAGATCCTGATCCTGGGTTCTGACGACAACCTCAAAAAACTCAGCCCCAGTTACGCTGCATTCAACATTGACGGTAATCTCCTCAATGTAGTTACTGAGGTAAAAACACTTGGATTTTACCTCGATTCTACATTATCCCTTAAAAAACAAGTCAGCTCCATGGTCTCCTGCACAGCCTATAACTGTAGGACTCAATGATTCTGTGCCCCCTACATTGCCACCATATTTTCCAAAAGAATGTTAACTCAGTATACCAGAGCATCGAATGACCTATACCTAGAAGTTCCTAGGATCAAACTGTCCAAAGCCGGAGAAGCAAGCTTCCCGGTTAAAGCTGCCAGCCTACTCTAGATTTAGACAAAACCTCAAGAATTGGCTACATACTAAAGACATCTCATAACTTCCATCCACCACTGAACGACATCCTACTCCTGACGTCTTGTTCTCATGACTTATTTATGTACCTACATATATTTTACCTTGCTTCTGCTTCCTGTATATATATCTGTAATGTATGCATTGTAATAACTGCCTGTTGTAACTAAGCTATAAATATTCTTGTAATTGCTGTGCCCGGCTACCTGAGGGTTTGGTGCGCATTATCAAATAAATAACCAAACAAACAAACA